>NC_090934.1:937596590-937921590 GCF_040938575.1 Ambystoma mexicanum | reverse complement strand
CGGTTTTAATTTTAAATACTGCATCCCTCACTCTACCTCTTATACAACCCCCCAAGGCGGCAATGAATCCACCCGTCACTAACCCAACATTCAATGGGTTAAATCATTGTACTATTCTCATGGTGGAACTGGATAAATCGAGTCTGCGCTCCCCTGCGCTTGGATTAAGGTTGACTGTGGAGGGTGGGAGGCCTCTGGCTGGATCATCTATGGAAGGGAGGCTCCAGAACACCCTGGGCTGCAGGCTGCCACCTCGACATCTTTAAATCATTCCATGATACTGGACGATTCTGAAGACTCAGTGAAAATACAGAGAGGGCAACGAACAGAGGCTGCAGGTCCTATTCCCTGGGGGCTAGACCATATGTTCACTTGAAGGGTCTCCACCCAAGTCCCCCCACAGAAAATCTGGATAATCACATCCCGAAATCTATCCTCAAGCACTCGTTAAATGGGGACTTCTTTACGTCTAACAACATGGAAACGAAGAGGAACTATATGGTAGTGCCGCAGATTGACTCGTTGGGCCAGCATCGATCTCAGCACTGTATCTGTTGCTAGAATATATGCTTAGGATGTACAACAACATCAAGGACATTGCTCAGGACAATGCAAGGAAGCTGGGTAAATTTGACTCAAATATTACCCTATCACTGGAAGGCTCCTAATGCCCTCATCGTGCTTCCTCACACCAAAACCCACAAATGGGGCCCCTCGTTCCCGAGTGCGTATGCATTGACGAGGATGTTTGGGAAGTACCAGAACCACTTGCCCTGGGAAAACTACCATCCTCTAGCCTGGAACAAAGCACCACGCTGGTTACCCCGACAGTGCTTGTGGACAGCCAACAACGGGAAGTGGCTCTGTTACAGGTGGCAGGAGACAGTCAAGAGGTGAACGTTGAGGCGGTGCAGCAGTTCGCTGCTGATTCACCACCCCCTAACTCCAACGAGGACCCCCAACAATAAAAGACAAGGAAACAACGTAAAAATAAAAAGAGCAACAGTGGAAAGTCTAAAAACCTTCCGGCCTCTTACCTGTACAAGCGGAAAAAGGTCCAATAATTCATAAGCACACTCTCAGGAAAGCACACAGTTAAGGACCTGGCAGTTGAATATCTGACAATACTTTCCCCCATGGCTCAGGGTATATCTGAGGACTCCAGACCCCAACTACGAACTCCCAAGAAGAAAACAGCCACCAAACAAAGTAAGATGACATCGTTCTTGCGCAACTCTATTCCATCCAATCTAGCCCAGGTGCAGATCAGCAACGTGGTCCCAATGGCTTCTCCAAGGTCACTGGCTATTCACCAAGATGTACTGGAACCTACTGTGATGACACTGCAGGCATGGACTTCTGCGAAGGTGCCTACGTCTCTACCAGCAGATCCTGCGCTGTCGTCTTCCAGGCATGATGGCTCATCTAATATAACCAGGGCTGATACCTTCCAGGGGACTATCATGCGGTGGGACTTTGTTTCCCAGGCTAATGTCCAACAATCTATGAACATATCACACATGTTGAGGGGTTTTCAGGAAATCCCATCTCTACGCGCATTGAGAAATGATGACATAACGCGTGTGATTTTTTTCCCAAATCAGGAACTAACAGATGTGCCTGCCACTTTAAATCAAACCTGATAGCACAAATAGTGTGGCAAGATCGTGAAATGTTTAAGGTGGTAGGCTGTGATCTTTTTGATCTCCATGTCCCAACAACGCTGGCTGATTTTCTGACTCCCAAATCTATTACCTCTGAATTGGGCACAGACCTCCTGAGCTCTAATTCATTATCTGGCGCGACTGTGGCCTTGGCAGACTGGTCTTGGCTGGAAGCCGCGGTACAAATGTTTTCCGAGGTCAGACAGTCAAAAAATGTGCTCTAGGATGGGGAGTGCAAATTTGTGTCATGGAACGTTTGTGGATTAGAAGCATGGGTGGGGGAGGCTAACATTCCTTTTCTCCAAGAGACTATGGACATGAATTATTTTGTGCTCCAGAGCTTTCATACCTATTGCAAGAAGGCAACTAGGGGGTGCAGAGGCCTCCCCCTTGGGGGTTTGGCCATTGCCATTGATCTGGGGGTGAAATGTTACCACTAAGAGGTAACAACTCCCCTGGAAGGTCTTTTGGCAGTCAATGTTACATTCAAGGACAGCCCTGACGACTTTTTACTGGGTAACACATATTGGAACCCTGCAAAGTGTGCTCTGAAGTCCTTCCTAGAAGGCCTGAATGGGCTGTTGGAGGGGTGGCTGGCAAAGGCCAAAGGTGGCATGATTATACTGGGGGGGATCTTAATGCGCACTGTGCGGAGGGTCACAGGCCACAAGACCAAGGCAACTGGGTCTTTAGACCCGAACTGGGGTTTGCAGACCATCCCACTATTTGGCTAAACCATCTGTATAACTGGGATCTAAGTATTTGTCTTCTCACTAAAAAATCAATGGGAACTTTCTGTACTTGGTCCAGGGGTACTAAAAACTTGTGGATAGATAATTTCTTTGTCTCTTTCCCTTTGTTATACTGTTGTGAACCCCTCACGAGGGGCCTGTCTGTAGGCAGTGATCACTTGCCCCTTCTTCTCACTCTGCATTTATGTCTGGAGTTCGCCCTGACTGAGTTATCAACAGCATTTATCTTGCCAGATAGAGGTGGCCTGTTGGTTAGATGGAATGTGTTAAATTGTAGGAATGTCCTCAATATTCTTAATCACACAATGAAGTTAAGGGGGTACTTGACGAGTATCTTTTCAGTGGAATCTTTCAATCTTACACTGCATACATGTCTGGCCCGCTTTGCAGATAAGGGTAAATTCAACACTCACCGATATGGCAGCACTATTGCACGGGCAAAGAATCTTAAAAGAAAAGATTTGGGATCCCTTCCTTCGGCCTCCTTTTTGCCATCACAATATGTGGCGGCCAAGAAGAAAATCCAAGCCTGTTACAACATAATAGCCACTGAATGGAGACGACAAGCCCATATAGCAACCAATCAGGCAATACTAAAAACACTGGCAGGGAACAATCATACAAACCTTTGGTCGCGATAAGGCAAACCTCAAATGGTTCTGTCTCTGAGAAGGGTTGTAATATACCAGATCACACCTGGCTGGCATACCTGCAGAACAAATGCGCTGGTCAAAGGGATGAGAGCAAGTGCTTGTCTCTCAATATGGGCCAAAAGGATCGGGGTGCCGGCCTTTGGGATGAGGGGGGTGTACGGTGCGCCATAGGGAGGGCTAAGTCATCTTCAGTGCCGGGTACTGATGGTATCCCGCCAATGCGCTTTAAGCAGGACCCAGAGCTATGGGTGGGACCTTTGTTGACCCACTATAAGAGTATCTATCGAGAGGGTAATATTCCATACCCCTGAAAACAATCCATCATTATACCCATCAACAAACAGGGCGACATGTCTGATCCGACGAACTTCAGACGTATCGCCCTCTTAGATGCCTCTAGTAAAATGTTTGCTTCTCTTTTGCTCCGAGACCTCTCCCAACAGATAAAGGATCTCAACCTTCTCTACAAACACCAGGTAGCGTCTCAATCTGGCATGGGGACCTCCCTCAATGGCACTATAATCTCACACCTCTCTGCAGCAGTAAAAAAGGGGGTGGTGGGCCCAGTCTATATGGTCTCAATAGACATGTCCAATGCTTTCAATACTGTAAGTTGGGAGACCCTGTGGAGCAAAGTCCTACAGTGGAAAGTCCCACTTAAAACGGTCCAGATCTTGGCATTGCTGCATAGTGAATTATCTTTACGGGTCAGGCTGAGGAGGGAGGGGGCTACCTCCACACCTGTCCTTACGTTTGTGGACTTAGGCAGGGCTGTGTGGTTGCTCCCACCCTCTTCAACCTTCATGTTTCGGACATTGCCGCCTTGTGGGAGTCTGGAACTACAAATTCTGCACAGATGAGCAAAGTAATTCTAAACTGGTTGGCCTTTGCAGATGACGTTATTCTTTTCGACAAGACTCCAATTGGTTTCCACAGGAAACTGACCACATTCCATCACTACGCTGTCCAAAACAACTTACAGGCTGATTCATGGAATTATTTGCGTGAAAAACGCAGATTTGCACGCCTATCTGCCCGAAAATCTCTGTTTGAAGTATGGGGATTTTTGAGTAGAAAGGCACACAAATCTGCGTTTTTCACGCAAATAATTCTATGAATCAGGCAGTTAAAAATCAATAGGCAGAAATCCAAGGTTGTCATTTTTCCACCATAAAACATCCAAAAGCTTTCATCTGGAAGGCGGGAGATCAGCCTTTTGAAAGGATACCACCAATGAGGTACCTGGGATTTAATCTTGCAAACAACCTCTCTAGTGGGGCCTGGACTACTCTTCTCAGAGGGGGATTCCCTATCTTATTGGCCAAAATGAAATGAATGCAGTTCCAACTATGTGGCTATTCCTTGGTACCCTTGATCAGGTTCTACCTCCAGAATGTTGAACCTTTTGTCCTATATGGTCTTGGCATTGTCCCCTTTGATTTGGGGGCCTCACTTAAGAGAAGTTTGGTCCTGAACAATTCTGTCTCCAATGCAGTTGTCAGACACGTGTTGGGACTCACCTCTCTGGCTGCTAGAGCCTTATGGAGGAAGTTGGCAGAATACGCCAAAATGTTAAACCCTACGATTAACTCCCTGTACCAATTTTTGGGTGAGGTGTCATCACTCCAATCGGCTTCCTCTCTGACTCGGTTTAAGACTACCATGTGAGAGATTCTTTGTCAGATTGGGTCCTCCCCAGAGGAGCTAAGGGTGGTGCCTGGGGTGGTAAAATGAAAACTATTCACAGCGGACTGGGCCGAAACCCTAGATCTATTGGGCAACTTCTCCATTTATAAAAACAAGGGTGCATTTCTTGTAATAGTGTGTGGTTAAGGAGAACAAAATAAGTAAAAGGAACAGTCAAAGAAACAAACTCTAATCTACATTAGAACTGTGGTGCTAAGTCCATGTGTCCTATTCTACAATAGTTCATAGTTAGGTCCAGGACACTCTGGAGGAATGTGTGTAAAGTCACTCAGAGTGCCTCTAGATTCACATGATCAGGGGTCTTTCTGTAGAGGTTACTGATGAACATTGGCCTTCCTGGGCCTTTGTCACTTGCTGTTCAGATGATTGCTGTTTTGTCCCTGTCTGAGTTGGGTGGATATTCCGGCTGCAGTTATTATGACTCTCCTCAGCCAAGGGCTTTTGTTGTTCCAGAGCCACCATAGCCTTAGGCTTCTTAAGAGCCGACCACATGCTCCCTCCTGGCTCGGGTAACCAGTGAGTCCTCCCGGTTTAGGTTCTCAGTGAAAATCTCTGGTTTGCGTTCTCAACAAGCCCACCTGGGCTAGATTCTCAATTAACCCTTGTCATGTTTCATCAGTGCCTTATGCCAACCTTCTCAGATCCCCAAAGGTATTGCCCGACTAACTGGATGAACAGCCAGTTTGGTGGTAGCATCAAAAAAGTAGAAAGGTGTGCCCCTAAACACAGTATTGCAAGGCCCAGGGTGAAAATGAAAAACAGTAAATGGTTGCCATTAGCAGATAATACCGTTCCTGCTTCCCCTACTGCCAAATTACCCGGCTTACTTGATATGACAAATTAAAGGCTGATGACCTAGGGTGGAGGAGAGTCCTATCTAATAAGATGGCACACGGCTTCTGTCAACAACAGAGGAAGTGAGAGGAGGAAGGGCACTACTATTCAGGGAGTACAAGTCTGTGGAACCCAACAGCATGGGGATGGTAGTCCAAGGGATAACCTGTTGGAACGCAGATGTAGAGAAATTAGTCCCAGGGAGCAGTTCCGAAAGTACTGCCAGAAAGGTTTCAGAAGAGTATTTCAAAAGTCTCTGCTCCAGGCACATGGCAGACCCTGGAGAGGTGAAGGGGTGGGGGAAGATACAGTCACCAATGCCGCTATGGAGGATGAGTAGTCCAAGGACAGGACACTGCACTATATAACCGATCAAAAATAACAAATAACTAAAAGGTTAAATATCCCATTTCGGTATTGCAAGTCCCAGGGAAAACATTTGTAGTGGTTCTTGGAGTTTAAAACATGCACACCTTTCAACATTTTCAAAAACACTATTAGAAGAAAATATCCTGTCTTGGTTTTGTGCGTGTGCTGATTTTATAAATGGCAAATGCCATTCGTCCTGCTCAATTTGGGTAGCTCTGAAAAGCCAATTTAATGAAATGCGCATATTTCACCTTGATATGCTAATTTCTGGCAACGTCACATTCCAACGCGTTTGTTGAAGAGTCCCCCCACTTTAATTATTAGGTCTTGACTAGATTTGAAAAGGAGCTGTATGTGTAACATGCCATGTTTAATCATGAACATGAAAAGAATGTCTCGGGGGGATAGCTCAGTGGCAACGTGCTCGCCTTGGAAGCAAGACGACACGGAGCAACACAGGTTCGATCCGGGTCTGTGCTTAGAAACCTCTGGGTATTAAGTGCGTTATAAATAACCTATCATATCATATAAAATAGCCTATAGAACAGTCACCCTCTGTACCAGGTTGGATGTGGTACTAGAATGCTCAAGATGGACGTTTCATAGAAGTGGATAATGCTGAAAACAGCCATAATAGTGGCTGGCCTCACTTTCTCACTCTGCTGCTGCCACAAACACCTAAAGAACTCTTTGCACATTCATAATTAAAGGATGCTGCATATGGCTACTGATTTTATAGAAATCGATTGTATCAATACTAATAGTGATGGTGAAGAAGATGATTTACAAGATAAAGTACTGAAAATAATGCAAAGTGAATATTTGCGATTACATGTTTTGTATACACATTTGAATATAGTAACACTATTACATTAATATGAAAGAAATGGTCTAGAATTAGGGAATGCAGGTAGTATTCAAACTGGGCGGAGTTGGCGAGAAAGATATTTATCCCATTAAGAATTTAATAGGTTAAATGAAAAGACTAAAATATGTATGAAAGTTGTGCTAAGAGAACAAAAGGGGGAACTGTTGATGTTGACAGTATTTTTTTTTATTTCTGATGACACACGGGCACGCATGAGCCATGGAACAGAGCAAAACCACAGCCATAGTTGGAGATGACTTGGTAATGAAAGCCATGCTTAGGAAGGTGGCACGGTAAGAGATCTGATTAGTTGGCATACACACAAGAACCCCTAAGGACATACGTGAATAATGTTGGCCTCTGCCCAAGGCAGTGGTATGCCCAGTTGCATGTTTCATGAAATGAATGAAGGTGTATTCTACCGCCTGAGAACCAGAAGAAGGATCATGTGGGTGCAAGACACTGGATCAGGTCTTATTGATGGAGGCGGTGGTCTGTATCATGTGGGTAGACTGCAGAATTGAACAGGTCATGAAGAGTACTGTAACCATGATCTCCAAGGTCAGAGGATGTTCTGTCAGGATGTTCATAGTTAATGTAAGTGTATCTATCTTACTGACTTTCTGGACAAGGTTCATTGTGTAAAACCGTGCAAAAACCCTGAGGTTTCTGTGCTCAGGGGCACATTTTTGGGATGGCATACTATGCCAGTTTTCCTGTACATTTCTGCACAGCTTATGGAAATACATGTTGTCTCTACCTAAGCTGCCCAAGGTTGCTTCTTGGATTATTTTGTGAAAAATGTGGGTTTCTGCATGGCATAGGGCCTCATCACGAGTTGGGCGGTAGCCCAGCTGGGCTACCGCCCACCTTTATTTGCGTTAGTGCCCACCTGTCTGGCGGTATTGCTGCCAGATCACGGGTTGGCCGCTAACCGTTACTCCCCATTGGGTCCATTGGACTTTTTGGTGCAATTACTGTGTAATACCGGTAATGCTGCCAGCGGTAATTGTGCTCAAAATTGGCAACTCTGAGCTGGGTGTAAACACGACAGACTCGAGATTAGGCGGAGCAGTAAAAACGGTGGGCTACCACCCAACTTGTGATGAGGCCCATAATGAGTTGTCCTTTGAACTGGTTTGCTGGTGTTTTCTGCTTCAATGACTCTTCCTCCGGTTATTTCTTCTCGACCCCAGCTTCTTTTTATAGCCATGAATTTTCTAAATGCAGGCTAGAAATAATGATTCTGCCTACTGCACCAGAGTACTAGTCTGAATTCAGGGAATCGACTGTGGAGCCGCACACATGTGAGTGCATGCAACATAAAATCTAAGATTAACAAGCAACCAAGTAGCAGTGCTGTGGGTGGGCGCAGCCCTGCCACGTGTTTTGTGGGAGCAAGGCTAGAGAGTTCCAAAAGAGAGAACGAGGCGGCACTCTGTGTCCATGCTGTGAGATAACAAGTAGGCGACAGTAGGAAACAAAACAGCAAGTAGGCTCACATGGACAGCCTATGAGAGAAGATCGGTAGGCAAATGCCTGTTGGACGGAGCGCAAGTTAAAATCGAAGATCAAGAAGCAATCCAGCCGCAGTTCTGTGGGCGGGCGTGGTCACGCCCCGTGGTCTGTGGGAACAAGGCTAGAGAGTTCCAACAGAGAGAACAAGGCAGCCTGTGGCATACTGTATCTGTGAGATAATAAGTAGGTGGCAGTAGGAAGGAAAACAATGAGTAGGCTCACACAGGGAGCCAGTGGGAGAAGATTGGTAGGCAAATGCTGCAGGGAGTGATGTCGAGCAATCACAAGCAACCGAATCGCAGAAGAGTCCGCAGAGAATGAGGAACTTCCAAAGGGTTCAGTGGCCGCAGGCAGGTAGGAGTGTGGGTGCAATCTACCCTCTTCGTCAATTTCCAGCCCCCCCTGAATAATGAACACTTTTGAGCCCTGGTTTGGATAAGAAGACTTTGGCCCTCATTACGAGTCTGGCAGTAGCCGTGCCGGTAAATCTGGCAGGCTGCTGCCAGACCCGTAAACAGTTAATGGCGTCTGGCTTGCCGGTAACACCGGGTATTACAACCCTGGCTGCCGGTAAGTCAGGCGCCAGTAACTATGTTGTTCATCATTCCCAGAGAGTCCCATTGGACTCTATGAGAGTGGGGACCACTAAAACACTGGCACCATCAACGACAGTGCCAGTGTTTCAGTGAAAGTCTGCGGCCGGGTGCCGTTCCGCCCGCCAGGGCAGTCCTGGCAGACGGGAAGGCAACCCACCTGCAGACTCGTAGTTTGCTGGTATGGAATCAACGGTGCTGGTAAGCTTACCGACACCGTTGTTTCCGGACCAGCAAACTTGTAATGAGGGCCTATTTCTTTATTCCATTTTGAAATACACTATAGGATGCGGCTGATCCTGCACCCTGTCTGTCAGACAGGAAGTGAAATTACCCAGCCCCTTCTCCTAGTACCACTTCCTACTCCATATGCCTTCCACTGCACCACTGTAGGAACAAACCTCTGCCTTGAACTGTGGATCTTTGCAGGGAACACAACAGTCGCCGTGTTTTCTAGCAGCCAAACATCGGTATTGATAATGGTTGATAATGTCGTATTCTCCGGACTGGACAATACATGTCATAACGGGTTCTTTCAATATACAATTGTTGGCACCTGGGCAAGCTTCCTCATCAATGGAGAGGAGGTGGGCAGAGAACAGTTGCTACAAATTGAGAACATGGTCCACTACAAAGAAACAGTGGAAGGACAATAGCGGTGTCCATGCTGATATGCGGAGTTTGCACGTGCAATACATTAAGTTTTTGGGCGAAAAGCTGGAAAGAGGACCAAAACAAGATCACCCACATGAAATGATTCCCCAGAGTTATAGTTGACACTGCCGCTGCACCGTAGCTTCTCCACATTCGGGTTTACTCTTACCTATTCCTCCACAGGGGAGGAGCTGCCAGTTCTTGCTTCGGGGTGTACAATCCTTTGGCCTCTGATGGTGGGCACTGGCTGATTGTGGGACTGGGGAGCTGGGATTGCCTTTGCTGTGAAGCGTCCTCCTTCCGTTCCAGAGCAGAAGAGACTCTGTGTGGAGCTCGGTACCAGTCAATAGGCTGAAATGGGAGCAACGGAAGAAATACAATTAGCAGAAAAGGGGCATTCAGTTTCCATTTCCATTCCTATGCCCTGATTCTAGAACCCTGGTGTGTCCGGAAGAATGCTGCTTTCCTGGTCATCAATCTCCCACCAGAAGGCTTGCCACTATGCCAATGCATTATGGTAGCGAAACAACATCAACATCAGGACTCAAAGTACACCTGCATAAAAACATAACTTGTTGTAATATGGTACACTATCTCCTAAGGGCCAGTGTATGCACCAACTCAGTGCAATATATACCAGATTGGCAAAGAGCATGCTCCACGTGCACAATAGCAAGTGTCGGAAGCCATGCTAAAGAGGTCTTTATATGGATGAGAAGGTCACATGTCATCTACGGTGGCTCATTATCCCCATCCCTTAGGAGAGCTCAGTGCTTAACAGTGCCAATATTAAGAGTACTCTGGCTGTAGGATTCATAGTGGTGAAGTGGTGGAGGGCTAGGACAAGGCCGCGGGGGGCCTTAATGTCTTGGAGGGGCTTGTTGGGCTGCTGGGTGTTAATCAGTCCCCGTCATTGTGATGGAAGCAGTTATACACACAAGGGGTCTTCCCGTGCACAGTGGATACAGATCCATGGATCATGACCGCTGCCAATATTGGAAACTGTGAGAAACCTGAGGGTATTCTCACTTCTATTCCCCATGGATCCTCTGCGCAGGTGGCCAGAGAAAGGTCATTGCTTAGGATCCTGACCCTGGGGCTGGACAAGCGAGGGAGGACCACCTGCGTCGACGGTCTGTGGGGACTGGGAGTGGAATGTCATTGGTAAAGACATGGGGCCTCATTATGAATTTGGCGGAAAGGCAACAACGGCGCCGGTAGTGCTATCGGCGCTGTTGGTACCTCTCCGCCACATTACGAGTTCTGCTTGCCGGTGCAGGACTGCACGCGTGGTCTGACTAGGCGTGCAGATAGGCACCCGCGAGCAGAACTTGTGATTGCACCGCCACCGTTATTAATGGTGCCGGTGCAACCATGCTCCCGACCCCAATTCTTTATTCCCAATGGGGATCGGGAGGCCGGCCATACTGGCACCCGCGAATGGGCAATTACCGGCCCATTCATCTCATAATGGACCGGTAATGGCCCATTCGCGGGTGCCGTGGCGGTTAGCGAGTTTGGCGGTAGCCTAAGGGCACGGCTACCGCCAAACTTATAATGAGGCCCATGGTATCCCCCTTTTCCTACTAATGACCAACCCAACCCTTCCTCCATCTCATCTTCATGGGGTATTATAAATCAACCCCCCCTGACTTCCTCATACATGACTACAAAACAAACTGAGACGAGGAAAAAGCAACCAGGAGTAATGAAGACTAGTTGCTTTCACCACTTAGGTACTGGTATGAGGAAGAGGCCTGCTGAGGGCAGTACAGGTCAGGCATGTCCCCTTAAAGATGGTCAGGTAGGGCTAATTGTGAACTCGCAATTGCAGCCTGTTAAAGGGCTGCAGGTGTATAAGAAGCCCCACCAAAGAGAGTGAGGGCGGAGGTGGTGACAGGAGCATTGGCGGTGAATTAGCTGCAGCAGCTGAAGAGAGGCCAAGAAATACAGTGAGGGGCAGCACGCTTATGGTTCAGGGAAGTGTGGCCTGGTAGCTGGGATTCTGTGGAACCAAAAGAGGCGCGAAAGGGGAGCCGTGCCGAAGGCTGCACCTTTTTCTATTGCTTGAGGTGCACGTTCTCCTGGGGCCAGAAGCTGATCCAGGAGTGCCTGAGGGGCAGGAGGTGGAGCCGCTGGCATAATGGTGGCCCCCACAGCCCCAGCGGTGTGGTCGGACCCCACCACCACATGTCCTAGGAGGGGGGGGGGGGGCCTTCGAGGCACATACAAAAATGAAAACAAAAACAAATTTCTTTTTGAGGTCACTCTGCCTTCATAAATACATTATTTCTGTAACAGAAATAATTTATTTATGAAGGCAGAGTGACTACAAAAAGAAACTTTATTTTTGAAGTCCGCGGACCTTCCCCGCCACCCCATGACATGGAAGCCTCTCGGCTGGAGGCATCCATGTCATGGGGTAGGGAGAGCCGTATGACTTCAAAAAGAAATCGTTTCTTTTTGAAGTCACTCTGACTTCATAAACAAATGATTTCTGTAATGCAAATAATTTCTTTATGAAGGCAGAGTGACTACAAAAAGAAACTTTCTTTTTGAAGTCCGGGGGCCTCCCCGCACGCCATGACATGGAAGCCTCTAGGCTGGAGAAATAAATAATTTCTTTTTGAAGTCACTCTGCCTTCATAAATATATTTGTTCCGTTATGGTTCGATCCTTAATGAAAATAATGCATTTATGAAATCAGAGTGACTTTAAAAAGAAACCATTTCTTTTTGAAGTAATATGGCTCCCCTCAACCCCATGACATGTGTTTGTGTGAGTGCATGGTGTAAGGGTACACACTTAAATGTATAGGTGACTGCCTGTGTGAGTGTATGGTGAAAGGGTAAACACTTAAATGTATGGGTGGCTGCCTGGATGTGTGTGCCTGTATGGTGAAAGAGTGCATGCTTAAATGTATGGGTGGCTGCCTCTGCCTTTATGGTGAATGGGTACACACAAATGTATGGATGGCTGGGTGTGCATTTGTGTGTATAGTGAATGGTGTATGGTGTGTAAACTTGTGTTCAGGGGTGCAACAAAACCTACATTTCGGGGGGGCTAACCCTTCAAATATTGGGAGAGGCGTTAACTTCAAGGGCGGTGGGAGAGGGGTAAACTTATTTGTGTGAGGGCATCTAACTTTGCATTTTAATTAGACTATTCTAGTGCAGCTTCAATGTTCGAAGCAGTTAACTCTCTCCTTTAAGTCTGAATGCACCCACGTGTCGACTGCTGTGAAAATGAACGGTCTCTTGTTCCCTCTCTACCTTTTTAATTACTCCCCTGGCATGCAAGTACTAAACCCCCATCATGATTTCAATTGCCTAAAAAATTATGCATTTCAATGCAGGTACTAACAGTGAAATGCTTTACATTAGTAATTGTTGGGCCTTTGTTAACAGGGAAACCTAGGTGCCGGTTAACATTTGTGTCCTGTTCTGTCTAGCAACTTCTCTGTAGGTCAGCCAGGTTGGGTCAACATACCCCAAAATTTCCAGGGGTTGGGGGGTGCTGAAGCCCAGTCGGATCAATGGTGTTGCGTCACTACTTGTGTTTAATGCCTTGATTACTTATTGGTAATCTTCATTACTCCTAGCCCTATTTTTCCTCGTCCTAGTACTTGTGTATGAGGCATTTGTTAGTTTGCCTTGAATTCTTTTTAACTGGGCATTTCTCATAAAGCAGTCCTGCTAAGTGTAATTACCTGGCTAGGCAGGCATTTGGGTGCTGCCAGTCTAGCCATTTATTACTGCGGCATTGTATATTTTTCTGGGCATCTGTGATAAAATAACCATGATAAGGGTTATTGCTTCGACTGGCCTTTTGGTGCATCCAATCTAGGTATGTCTAAATGTGTCCTGGCATGCTTTAATGCAATATGTTATTATGTGTCTACACTGGTCTACATTGCGCAGCCAGTTGGACATGTTTTCAGTGTGGAATGACATTTTTAATAGCACAGCATTAATGTTCCTGTGCACTGTTCGTGACTTGCATGTTTTGGATTTTTGGATTGGTGTTACCCTACAAAACAATTGCAAAAAGTCTGCCTTTTTAGCAATTTTTTCTCATAAGGTGTGCTGTATATTGCATTAAAACACCTATTTAAATATTTCTCCTATTGCAGTGTGCGGCATACGCATACAGCAGCACGTTTGTGCGTATTGCACACGTGTGGTAATCTAGGCTAGCCCAGAGTGTGGCGGGACCCATGATTTGTTACTGAGTTGCGGGGAGCCCTCAGCATGGCTCGCAGGGGGACCCCCACATTTTGTGTTATGCCACTGGGTGGAGCCCTGAAGCAAAGACCAGAAGGCTGGAAGATCTATGCTGCAGGAACTCGCAACAAAGCAACCAGTGAGTTTCTAAGCAATCAGAAACCTGTCATGCAAGTGTTTGATCCTACGCACAAGGATATTTTGAATCGAGTGGTTGCGTGAATGGCGAGACACATTTTCAAAGTTCTCCAATTTGAATCCATGCAAACCAGCGAACAATAAGATTTGTTAACTCTGAATACTTTGCTACGTAGTGGTCGAATGCAGGTATAAGCACTACAACGATATATGACAACAAAGCTAATTGAAAATAACAACAGAGTTACTTACACACAAATTTTGAAGCATTATTGAATGCTGAAAGGAAAAACCAATGTTTGATCAATATATCTGCATATGTTTTAATACCGCAATGAAGGAAAACCATTACTTATGAAGGTGCTAAAAGAAATGAAGCTTTTCCACCTAACTGAATACACTGTGTGCCAATTCGTGAAGTGAATGAAATTTACATTGCAAGCAACGTTCACATATATTATTTCTACAGTACATTTAAGTGTTACTTCAAAGAAACCAATGTTTAATGAACTCTAAATTGAATACAACATTTAAAAGGCCAGCAAATACAATGTGTATTTTAGCCCAAAGTGAATGGAACTCTGGGAAATGAACTTTAAAAGGTGAATTTAACTGAACTGCCATTTTCAACTAAAACATTTTGTGATGCAAAGAACAGCTATTATGCAGTCGGTGCAAATGTGGCAAAAGAACATTGGGAAAATTGTGAAACAAGATCATATTGAAATCTCACTGAAATGATATCTTGGGGAAGGAACCCTGAGATTGGAACTATTTGTTGTCTTGAGCACAGAGCCTTAGGATATTTAATGTTTTGATCTGTGTTCTGGAACTTGGGGAAGGGAACCCAGAGTCTTGGTCAATCCTATATTGATTTGGAGCTCAAAACAATCCTAAGACTTTTGTTAGAACTGCTATATACTTGGGGAAGGGAGGTTAGGCCTTTTGTAAATGGCATTCAGACATATATCCGCTGCTGCCTTAACTAAGTAAACTACACTGAAAAATGTATGTATACATTTTATAGGCAAAATTAAATGAGGGGCCTAAATGCCGGCAATTATGAGACGATACACATGGGCATAGTTATCCAGTCCTGTTTTATTGTAGGCCTTGAAGTATGGCTTTTATAATGGTAAAAGTAGGACTACAAGTCGCAGAAAGCAAATAAAAAACAGGACTGTAAAAGCACCTACAGATTGTAATGGATCATATTGGCAAATATACATACTCGTGGCAATACCCAGGAGCCTAGCAGTCAGCAACCAACTCCTATCCCTCCACTAGGAGCTTGGTACCAATAAAGAGCCGCTCCCTGTAGCAAGCATCGACGAGCGGGAGACATGTGAGCTGAACAGAGAGAATCTCATTGATAATTCAACATTGAGTTGAGCAGAGCCGGCCCGAGGCATGGGCAGTCTGTGCCGTCGCCCGAGCCCCGCGCTCTTTGGGGCCTCGAAGCTAACTGCTGTCGTGAGTATAAGAAGTAACGAGGGCTGGGCTGCTTCCAGCCACGGGGCTTTTCTTGCGCCTGTTTTAGCGAGGTTGTTCTGTCAGCTCCAGTCCCTCTGTGACGCGCTTCTAGGGAGAAATACCTCCCGCCACCTCCCCAGCAGCCCATCAGACCTGGGGACCTCACAGTTAGGGCTTATCACACTCTTTGTTTAAAGTAATGGTCCATTTAAGAACCTTTGTTTTTGACAAGGGGCCGAAAAGGGGTATTCTATTCTGAAAGCACATACAGAAAAACTAGTTGCCCCCCAAATCTGTCTTCTTTGAAGACAATTATAATATGTTGACAAAAAAAGATAGTATTCCTATGTATGCATTTGGTGTGTTAAATACATTTTCTGGGGGGAGAATGTCACATTTCACTCACATCATTTAAAAATGTCTTTGTCAAACTATGCAAAAGGTTACCAGTACCTTTTCACATTATCTTTTGTTGTGATTAAGTCTTGAAAGGCAGCCTAAAAGCCATTTTTTAAAATGATTTTGTCAAATTGCATTCTGGTATTTGTAGTCTTCAAGATGGGGTGAAATTATGCAACATGTGTACTATTTTTGTTTAACATATTTCTATAAGGATTCTGATATTGCTGGAGTGCTTTAATTATGATGTGTGTACTTTTCCTGTTAAATAATTTTGATTGGTATATTGATACCTGATGTGACTACTTTTCAAGTCCGATTTATTAAAAAAAGTATTGTTGAAAGCCAAACCTCGTGGTGAGGAGGGGAAAGGATCAGAGGGCAAATTTGTTGTGATGATTTACCAGGTCCATGGATGTGGGAAGAGAGGTTGCTGGACGGAGGATGTTCTACATGGCATTGTGCGGATTTTCAGGGTGCAAGTTAAGATTACATGTGGGTTTTCAGCATCCGCCCACTTTTTTTCAAAGTGACGACTCCATCCCCCTTGGGTGTTTTTAAGGCCAGCATGCAAAAAAGCTTTGTTTGCTCTAGTTTTTGCCCACCGGGATTTGAACCCACAAACCACACAAAAGGGTCCTCAAAGCATACATCTTATATTGGCATTTTGCTTTCCATAGAATATTTAAATATAGATTTTTGGGTTAAAAAGGTGCACACCTTTTATACTTTGCCAGCACTGGTCTAGGCAAATGTCCTCCAGCTGTTTTTTTCTCCTGGTATTGATGATTCATTTTGTAAAAAAACAAAGCTAATTCCTATTGAATTTTCTTCTATTAGGAAAGGCCAGGTGAATTCAATTTGCATATTTCACTTTGGGATACGTTCAGTGCCTTTGCGTATGTTAATGACTCCCACACTTGTTTCTGGTCTTGACCGCATTTGGTGACATTTGAAGACCTGCGGAATTGCTTACTCTGACGGGCCTCAGTACCTCTCTGGTAAATAGGCTTTGTTAAGATTGCACTATCCTGCAGCAAAATCACTTTGCCCTGTCTGGCCCAGGGCCAATCCCTGTCCTTACAGTCTTGGAATGTGCAGTCACCTTAGGTATGTTTGGATTATTTGCCAGTGATCTTCATTACACTTTGTCCTGCTCTTCCTAGTCAAGTACATTCTTTTGAGGTACCCATCTCTGCAAATGATTAAGTTCACGTGGTCGTCTACTTGAAAATAAGCCTCACTCCTGATATTGCTATAACCGTAATATTAACAGTTAAAATTCAGATATTGAATGTCAGTTTATTTGATCCCCATGCATATTGACTAACTTTGTAACATCATCTTCTGCGATGCAATTAAAGTGGCCCCACACATCTTTTGCCGCCCCGGGCCTCGCAAATCCTAGGGCCGGCCCTCGAGTTGAGATACTAATGATTTACCTGGTGAGCGGGCAAGTGCAAGTACCTCTCCTATAAGAGGCCTCAACTCTGTGATCCTTGGTTGCCCCTTGTATGCGCCCGATTCATGGAAATCCGTGCATAGTTCCTGCAAAGCCTGTGCGCCGAGACTCTATGTGAGCTCCACGTATTTATGGAATTGTTCCCGCAAAGTAGGTCTATCTGCAAGTTGCGGCTGGTACGCCCCTCACACGCCCCCAAACAAAGCAAAACAGCCACATACACCTACATGTGTGTGTTTCCCAGGCGTGAACACACACACACCGTAAAAAACTTGTGGGGACCCCCAACACTAGGCCAGCACCATGGTGACACTGGGCAGAGTCCCCCGTAACTGTAACCAGCACCCTGAGAACATGCAAACAGTTTCCTGAAACTCATTTCATTTTCCGGTCAAACTGTGTGCGAACCCCCGTAAACCGTCCCTGCTCCCCGCTACGCAGCGTACAAGCGTACAAGAACCCCTAAATCCGATCGGAAACCCTTTCTGCCTGCATGCACTCCTATATCTGACATGCAAACTCACCTCTGCTTTGCAAATCCTGCAAGCAAGTCTGTACACCTGCTTTCGGGCGGCAGAAAGATTGAGGGCTTTGCGTGGGCATTTAGCAGGCGAGAGGTTGCGCGGGCACATCCATGAATAGGATTTTTGTCGTGCCCATTGGTGGGCGCGCTATGGACTGCCTGTGGCCTGTCCCTCGTGACGCCCACTTTTTGCATTGTTCTTCCTCATTTTTCATGTTCAGCCCCCTACACCAGTCGCTGAGCAGACAACACCCGAACCCTTCGTTGAGTCTCGCACAAGGCACTCAACCACTCGCAGTTAAATGCAAAGTAGGAAAAAGTGCTGCACACACAATTCCATGCATCGACAAACGCCAAAAATCCCTATTTACTGCGCCAATTATTCAATGAATCAGGTCCTATGTGTCCAAACCACGGGAAAACCTGCAAACCCAAGTGGGTTTCGGCACACACCACAACAAGGAGAAAAGGTGAAACAGTAACTGAAATACTAATCTCCATGCATGCAGCAACAGCAACAAACTGAATACATTCTCTGGAGAAAGCCGGCCTTTATGAGGCAAGATGGAGGCAGGGCTAGTCAGCGCATGTGATCAATGGAATTTAGGGGACTTGTAGTCACGTTTTATCTCCTTTGTTTCTTTTGCAAAATAAGGATTAGCAACTGTATAATCCGTGATCTTCTTGCCTGTCATAACATCTGGTTTCTCCTTTCTAAAATGTGCGGACTTTTCGTGGCTCCACAAATACAATTGCCAATGAGGTCAGGTGATCGCAAATTTCACTATTGGGATTTTGGCCACGTATGTTTAAATGTAAAACAATCCATTGGCGGGGGGGGGGGCGGGGGGGATTGCACCAAATTACAAAATAATTACTAGTCAAACGAACTTTAAGACGAACCCACCCAACAGGTTGGTCTCTAGAAGAGAAAAAAACTATTGGCCTATGTGAAATGAATGGAAAACGCAAGTTAAGTTGATTTCCATAACTCTCTTTTCCAGACCTATGACAACCTTTATTAAACAGATCTACGGTCTCTGGGTGGCTATGATATAGGCGGGATAGTGTGAAATCTGCTGAACATAATATAAAGCCTGTGATATTGGAAAGCTGCCTTGCCATGTCCCTGCAGTTTCTACAAATTGACACTCGGAGGCAGTGTTGATCAAGTATTGCACCATCCCAGGCAAGTGGTCGGAGCAGGACATTTCGGCGCGGCCGGTTCAGCGCGGGACGATTTGGCGCAGGAGCCGGTTTGGCGCGGCAGTCCGCGCCGAACTGGCCGCACATAAATGTCCTGCTCCGGAACTGTCACTACGAGTTCTTCATGCAGGCACCACAGCCACGCAAACTACACAGCCGGCCCGCGAAGGTGGGGGCTGTGCTGCTCGGAGCAGTCTGCTCCGAGCAGCACAGCCCCCACCCTCGTGAGCCCGGCAGATCTAATCTGCCCTGTGCGAGGACAGTGCACACAGAGTAGATTACTCTTTGTGCTCAGTGCTCGCACAGGGCATTGCTTTTAATGCAAAATTCTGGGTTCCTATGCCTTTATTTTAAAATGAAACCGTTCTAGAAAAGTTTCATTTTAAAATAGTGTTGGATGAAGTTGAAACTCGCACTTTCAGTGCACTGCACTGAACATTTCCCTAAACATCAGGCGATGTGCACTGGTGTGCGGCGCGCCAAAACATCCCAGCGCCGAAGCATCCCGTTGCCGAACTGGCCGCACCGAACTGGCCGCGGCGAATCAGCCCGCGCCGAACCGGGGTGTACCGCAAGTGGTAGGCAAGGTTGGTCAAGGATGAATTCATTCTCCCAGTTTTGGTCTGGAATTATATGTAGTACATACCTGAGTTGCCAGCGAGCACAGGTCCTATTTGGAGAGAGGGAAAAGGGGACACTCAAGGGTGTGCAACGTGTGGAAAAATTGCAGGAATCTACTGATTGCCAGCATTGAAAAGGTGCTATCCGTTATGGCATACGCCCAACCTCTCTCTGCCAATGACAGACCTCCAGGGGTCTGCTCACGAGGATCCACCCATTCATCGTCTTAACAGTGAATTTAGGAATAATCAGCTGTCGGGTTCTGAAGACAAAAGTCCGCTGAATACGGGCCTTTCGCCATTTTCTTCTTTATGATTTCACACAACGGGCCTCATTACACGGAAGGCGGTAAGGGTGAACGGTCACCGCTAATGGTACCGGTGACCGTTAGCCCTCACCGCCTTACTACGAGGTCCCTTTGCGGGTTGGTACTATAACGCCTGCTTTTTAGCAGGCGTTGAAAACCAACCCGCAAAGGGACCAGGGTGCTAATTACGGTACCGCAATTTGCGGTACCGTAATTAGCACCTTCCCCATTCCCATTATGCCCTATAGGGCAAAAATGGGAATGGGGAAGGGCAATGGGGGAAGGGGGATTACCGCCCCGCCAACCTTGGAATAGGGCGGTAATTCCCCTTTCCTCCAAGGCGGTGCCGGTATTTTACCGGCATGGACCAAGGTGCTAATAGCACCTTGGTCCACCACCTACCATGTAATGAGGCCCATGGTGTTTCGTGCATGTTCGTTTTTTACTTGATCTTCCTTGGACTTCAATCGTATTTTCCTGTTTGCCATTTGTTTGTTTTACAATGCCACACAGAGTAATAACACACGCGCATCCACGAGCCTATGGGCTGCCAATCTCCGGGAGGAAGTGAGATGCTACTTGGAGCGACCTATATTGGAGTGACCATACAGGGGCAACTACAAAAACTCTCTGGAAAAGACAGACAAAAATGTATTAAAAAATATCAAGACATAACAGGCTAGCCACCTGGTAGGGCAAAATAAAGGAAGGCATTTAACAAGATAAAAACGAAAATAACTCGTGTGCTTTTAAATAGTGAGGTCATAGCTTGAATATAAGGCATTCCACCATTTTATTTAAGAATAATACTCTATAGCAGGGGTCTGCAACCTTTGGCACTCAGATGTTTTGGAATACAAATACCACCAGTCCTAGCTAGCAGAGACAAAGGTGAGGGATCATGGGAGTCGTAGTCCAAAACATCTGTAGAGCTGCAGGTTGGAGATGTCTGGTCTATAGTATGATCAGCTTCCGGTCTTATGCTACC
Organism: Ambystoma mexicanum; assembly: GCF_040938575.1. NCBI lineage: Eukaryota > Metazoa > Chordata > Amphibia > Caudata > Ambystomatidae > Ambystoma > Ambystoma mexicanum. Next base: position 937,900,638 of record NC_090934.1, on the reverse strand, counting down.
TACTGGGACAAGACCGTTGGGCAAGAAGCCAATTTTTCTAGAATAGGAATGTGCAACCTGCAGCTCTCCAGAGGTTTTGAACTACAACTCCCATGATCCCTCACCATAGACTTTGCAGGCTAGGACTGATAGGAGTTATACTCCACAACATCTTAACGGTTGCAGACCATTCTACATCAATCAGAAACTCCTGTTTCCCGTTAGTCGTGACATTTCACAAATTGTTCTCATGTCACTGTGCAGTGATGCCAGACATGTAGTGAAGAATGAAGCCTTTAAGGTTCTGGAACAAAACGTACCCGTTCTGTGCAGGGGAGGCTAACCCTTCAAATGTTGGGCGAGGCGCTAACCTCAGAGACGGAGAAGGGGCAAACTTATTTGTGGGGGGCATTTAACTTCTTTAAACATTCTAATGCGGTTATTCTGGTGCAGCTTCAATTTTACAAACAGTTAACTCTCTCCTTTAAGTCTAAAAGCACCCACTTAAGGACTTGTAGAGGAGCAGCTGAATGCCTCTGCAGGAAGTCCCGCCCCCATCCTTCCTATATGTTGGAAGCCGGAAATTGCAACATTTACGACGCCATTGATGGTGCCTATTCCACAGAGAGTCTTCGAGAAAAGCTATCCATTGAGAAGACCCTATATGATGTATCCCCGAAGAGATGACAGTCTCCTAGCAGCGATCCCCAAAGAAATATGAAGATGAAAGAAAGAGAAGTTGGTGATGTCACAAGAAGCAACCGTGACGCACTGAGAAGAGTGGCTGAAGAAAAGGGTGTATAGAGCTTATAGAATGGGATGACGAAATAAGGAATCGAGTGAACTTTCATATGTGGAATGAAGATTGCAAGTGGGACGAGCACTGCAGAAAATGCAAGCCGTTTTATAGCTGTACAGATGCAGCAAGGCAAGTAGACCAGGGACGTCATTTCACCAAAATGCCAGGGGTAGCGGAGGTGACATCACATGACCCTTGACATGTCATTTGACCCCACCCCAAAGCGGCACCACGGGAAGCAATGGAAAACGACCTTTCACCCCACGACAAAATAGGAAGTGGCATCTCATAGCATTGCTTGTGAGTACACTATGAAAAATATGGTAAGGATATCACTCTAAAGTGATATACATTTCATACAAGAATGTATCACTATCTATATTATTAATATTAGTGCGCATAGGCCCATATTATGAAATCACTGTGAATGCAAGCAGGCTTCCAATGCCAAACAATAATGATGTGTTATTATATAGCCATTACGCTTAAGCGCGTCATATAGAACAAATATACATGCAATATCACCCAACCTGTGTTGGTACTCCTTTAGCAATCTCAGCAGGATGGAAGGCTGAGTTGATCTTGCTGGGAGTCGAACCTGCAACCTACAGATCACACACACATTGCACATTGCAGCAGCCAGCGCTCAACCCACTGCGCTATCTTACCGGCTATAGCCATCAGAAAAACCGGCCACTCCAGAAACAAAGAGCTACATGCTGCAGGCCACAGCCTGCGAGCCTCAATGTAAGGGGTAGCAAGGGAGACCACAGGGGTAGCAAGGCAGACCTCAGGGGTCGCAGTTGCGACCCCTAAATGACATCCATGAAGTAGACTAAGTGATCTTAAAGGCTAGCTATACATAGTGAATAGACTGCAGGTGGTGCCACCATTATATAGAATTCTGGACATCGGTGTCACATATTTAGTAAGCTCAGACCCACGAAGAAAGAAGGATCGGAAAGCTGTGTTGCAGCAACATGAAGCTAAGAGCATGGACAGGCCTGCAAGAACTGTCTGGCCTGGTGTCAAAGGATGACACAGCCAAGAACTGGTTATCTATCCTTAAAGAACAGTGAACATGAGAAGCTGAATGAGCCCTTGTTAAGGTACAAAGAAAGAACACCACGAGTGCCAAGTTTATTAATTCAAGACAATTAAATGCTGCAAAACAGGCCGAAATATGGTCTCCTGTCACGTGGGGTATGGATGGAAGGGAGTAGTTTCTTACCTGTAACTTAGCTTAGAATATTCCCCCTCTGGCTTTTTAAAAAGCGTTTTCCCTTGGAAAACTTCAACACTTCAACACTTTAGTGTCCTATCGACGTCCTTTTGGGACGCTTACGCACCACCCAATAGGACGTAGGGTATAAATAGACCCACCCCTGCGGCTTCTCCTCAGATTTTAACCTCCAAAGTAGAGGCACCAACTAGGATTGAATTCAGGGGAGGCTGGCGGGCGCATGTGAATCCATGAAAGATACCAGCGTCCATAATGCCGCTGATGACGCGGTGGATCTCGTCGCGTGCGCCTTCTGGCACCTCTCTAAAGGCTTTCCCTCCATAGAGTGACAGAAGGAAATAGCCGATGAGACCCAGCGCGATAGACTTTGTTTGGAGATTGCTTTGAGGGTCCATAAGCCACAAACAGTTGTCTTGAACGTCTGAATTCTTGAGTACGACTCAGATAAAATGTCAATGCTCTTTTAACATCCCGCATATGCAGCGCCTTTTCTGCCGATGAGGGAGCCGAATCGAAGATTGATGGTAGCACAATAGAAGAGTGTTTATGAAACGTAGTTGGCACTTTGGGAATAAAGTGCGGGTTAGTAGCTAACACCACCTTATCTTTGAAGAAAAATAAGTACAAAGGATCAATCACTAGAGCCTGCAACTCCAATATTCTTCTTGCTGAGGTAATGGCCACTAAAAACGCAATTTTCCACGACAGAAATTTCAGTGGCGTCGACGACATAGGTTCAAACGGGGCTTTTAATCAGTGCCGACAGCACCAGATTGAGACTCCAGCCAGGAGGGAACTTCTTAGCTGGAGGAAAAGTCCGAAACAATCCTCTTAGAAAATGTTTAACGAGACGATCACTGAACAGCGGGGTAGCGTGCCTCTTCCGAGTGAATCTAGAAATGGCCGCCAGGTGAACCTTTATGGAGGAGAACGCCAAACCTTTCTTTGCCAAGTGTAGTAAGTAGGGCAGAATTTGCTCCGATGAAATGCTTAAAGGGTCTATCCTAGGCTGATCCTTACACCACACACAAAACCTTTTCCATTTGCATGCATAGGAGACATTCGTGGACAGAGCTCTAGCTGCCTCTAAAATGCTGCGACAGTCCCTAGGAATGTTTAGTAATCCAAACTCGGAGAAGTCAGGAGCCAAGCAGTCAGGCTGAGAGGGCCCGGGTCATGGTGCCAAACTGTCCCCTTGTCTTGAAACAGAAGGTTCGGCGTCACTTGAAACCGTACTGGTTTTGCTACGGATAGATGGAGTAGGTCTGAGAACCACAGCTGCCTGGCCCAGTAAGGGGCCACCAGAATCACATGGCATGGGTATTTCTGAATCCACTGGAGGGTCCGCCGAATGAGTGGAAATGGAGGGAATGCGTACGCAAACCTGCCCGTCCACGGGAACGAGAACACATCCCCCAGAGAATTCGGCTGAGGCCATCTGCTGGCAAATTGCTTACATTGTTTGTTCTCTCGGTTGGCAAAGAGATCCAGTGATGGGCGACCCTGTTTTTTGAAAATGCTCGACACCTGCTGTTCCTTCAGTTGCCACTCGTGGAGCTGGTTAATTTCCCTGCTGAGAGAGTCTGCCTGTACATTCATCACCCCTGGTAGATGAAACGCCACAATATTGGTGTCCTGTTTGAGGGCCCAATGCCATAGTTCCTGAGCCTCTCTCAAGAGTGTTCTGGAATGCGTGCCCCCCTGCTTCCTGAGGTAAAACATCGTGGTTGTATTGTCCGTCAACACCCTCACGACCGAGCCTCGTATGCGCGGCAAAAATGATTTTAGCACCCAATGAACCGCTCTCAGTTCCAGCACATTGATATGAAGACTCGATTCGACTGGAGACCACCGACCTTGAACTTCGAAGGGCCCCAGATGAGCTCCCCATCCTGTTTGGGAGGCATCCGTCACAATTGTAGCTTTAAATTCTGGCTCCAGTAACGGCATTCCTCGCGTCAGATTGTCCGAGAGTTGCCACCACCGAAGCGCTTCCTGCAAGTCGCTGTTGATCACCACTTTGTCGGACCATAATCCGCGACTTTGAGCCCACCGGTCTGCCAGAAATTCCTGCACTGGCCTCATGAAGAGACTACAGTCCTTCACCAACGGAATGCATGACGCCATGGCTCCCAGCAGCGACATGTAGTTCCTGACCGATACTCTCGTTCCGACTCTCCACTCTGCCGCTTTCTGCTTGAGTTTTTGAATTCTCTCGACCGAAGGCTTCACCAGACCTGACTGAGTCTAGAATTCCGTGGCCAAAAATACCAAGCTCCTGGAGGGAGACAGAAATGATTTTTTCGAAGTTGACCGCAAAGCCCAACCGTTGCAAGAGCTGCATGGTAACGTTGAGACTTGCCTGCGTCGCCGTCGGAGATGAGACCCGTATCAGCCAGTCATCGAGATAAGGATAGACGTGATGACCTTCTCGCCGGAGCCACGCCGCCACCGGCGCTAAACATTTCATAAACATCCTAGGAGACGACTTTAGACCGAAGACTCGGAATTGGTAATGATTCTGACCCACCACAAACCGTAGGAATTTTCTGTGTCGTTGACGCATAGGTATGTGGAAATACACGTCTTGCAAATCCAACGACGCCAGAAATTCTCCTGGCTGCACCGACCGGATGACTTCCTGAAGTGTAAGCATCTTGAACTTCAGGCATTGCAGAGTCTTGTTCAGGGCCCGAAGGTCCAGAATGGGTCGTCACTTGCTGTTGGTTTTTTTTTACCACAAAGTAACAGGAGTAAACCCCCTGACCTCTCTCGGCCACTGGAACCAATTCTATAGCCCCTTTATGCAGCATAAGTACAACCTCCTGCTGTAAGATGTGAAGATGAGGTTGCGCAGAATACAAGGGAGGAATGGGAAGTGGTAGGTCCTTGAATTCTAGAGAGTGGCCCAGTCTGACCGTGTCCAATACCCAATGGTCCGATGTAATTTTCTCCCATTCGTCGATGTGTAGGGCCACTCTGCCTCCCAGGACATCTCGAAGACTGTCATTGCTGCAATTTCGATTGCTTACTCTTGGTGGAAGAAGACTGTCCTCCTCTCCTTCTGGATGTTGGAAAATCACAGCTTCTTCGTGTAGCCTGAACTGCTTGTCTGTATCTTTGTGAGGAGTATCCAGACCGATTGTAGATTCGGTCTCTGGATGTGGCAAATCGAGTGTTCCCCGAAGCTCCACAGAAGGGACGAAAGGGCCGAAACGTTCGCCCGCTTTGTAAAGCTCACATTGACATCGCCGTATCGGAGTCTTCTTTCATGTCTTTGAGGGATTCATCTATTTTTTCCCCAAACAGTTGTTCACCCTCACAAGGCATGTCCAGCACCTTGTAATGGCCCTCAGGCCTAAAGTCTGTGCACTTTAGCCAGGCTTGCCTCCTTAATACCACACCATTATTTATCTGCTTGAACCCCGATTCTGCTAAATCTACAGTGATGTTCATGCTGTGATTTGATGCCTCCTCACCTTCACGCACCAACAGCATGGCTACCTTTCGGTATTCTTCGGGCAGATGTTCTAATATGGGGGCCAGGCGATGCCACATTTCGCGGTCGTAGCGTGCCATAATCGCTAACGAGTTAGCGGCCTTGACTGTCGTCGCCCCCACTGTTAAGACCTTCTTTCCAAAAGCATCTTGCCTCCTAACTTCACTGTCAGGAGGTGTTGTGCACTTGTGTTGTGTTCTGGCTTTCCTGCTAGCTGCTGCTGACACCACTGATTCAGGAGAAGGTTGTGCAACCAAACACTTTGGCGTAGAGTCCGGGGCCTTGAATTTGTTCTCTAACCTGCCCTTAACTGCAGGCTCTGAAAATGGATGGCGCATGGTACGTAAGCCTTCCTGCCAAACGTGGTCCAGGATCGGAACGGAGAAAACTGCTTTTCTTCTCTTTCCCATGTGGTCAAATAAGAAACATTCTTTCCGTTCTTCCTTTGGGGTCAGACCAAACTGAACACATGTTTTTACCATCATGGCATGAAAAGCCCAAATGTCATCCGGGGGAGACAGTTGCGCCGGACTCCTAGGAGCCTCTATTTCTCCGTCAGACTCCCACGTTGGGTCTCTTGATGGTGACGATGAAATGTCCGAAATGGAGTCTCTAGGACCTTGGTCCGACTCAGAGTCCTGTAACTCACCCTCCTCTGGGTGGGAACGAGGAGGTTCTGTACTCATCGGCCGGGAAGCTGGCAACTCAGCGTGGATGCTGAACGCGGAGGGGCACCTGCCATGTCGACGATAGGTGTTACCGGAGGCGTACCCATAGGAGGCAGTCAGGCATCCAGTTGACTTAAAAGGGACTGCAGTGTAGATAACACCTGAAGAGACAGCACTGACTGCGGATTCAACTGAGGAGACGCAGGTGGTACATTCTGCGCTTCCACCATCGTCGAAGGGCCACACATTGTAAGCCGAGATTTGTTGTATGAATCGCGGGCTCTTGCTCCTCCTCCATCGACGACACTGAGAGGGCGGACTCCTGTTGCAGTAGGGTATCCGATAGAATGGCGTCATACGCTGAAGGCTGCCAAGACCCTGGTACATCGACCGGCGATGATGAAAACCTGGGGACCTCGTCAAATGCTGCCACTGGAGCCGACGACACCACTGTAGAGACCGATAGTGTAGCCGGCAGTGAAGCCGTCGACAACGGGACTCCCGTTGATGGCGCTGGCAGTTGTGGCGTAGACTTGTCAGGCAATCCCACTTTTTTTGAGTCTTTGGACGGGTGCTTCGGTGAATCTCTACTCGAGGAAGACCTATGATGGTCTCCTGAGGAGGTGCGTCTCGAAGAGTCCTTGTCCTTTTTGGAAGTAGTAGAAGAAGAAGAAGATTTTTCAGGCTTTTGGGAGTGGTCCGTTTGACCATGTTTTGACGATGAAGGAGCCCCTTTCGTCAGATGTTTCCCTGAAGAGGGACGACTCTTTTCTATAAGCCGTGGCTTCTTCGCCGGAGACTCAGCCGACACCGATCAGCGAGGAACTGTGGGGGAAGGCCTTTCCGATGCTACACTGCGCACCAATCCTACCTCAGATGGAGGGTAGGCCCCTTCGTTCAGCCACGATATCAGACGCCTGTTGCAGTCCCTCAACGTTTTCTGCGAGAAACCTTTGCAGATGTCACAGGTATCCACGGAGTGATGAGGGTAGAGGCAATAGAGGCAGTCCATGTGCCCATCCCCTTCATAAACCTTTTTCATTCCGCACGTAGCACATGGCCGAAACAACGCTTTCCCCGACATTTGGAAAGAAATGACTACAACCCACAAAAGTGTAGAAACACGAGGTGATCCCGACACTTTGGAGACGGTTGAAATCTGAGGAGAAGCCGCGGGGGCGGGTCTATTTATACCCTACGTCCTATTGGGTGGTGCGCAAGCGTCCCAAAAGGACATCGATAGAACACTAAAGTGTCAAAGTTTTCCAAGGGAAAACGCTTTTTAAAAAAGACTGAGGGTTCCCAGCCTGACGACGGGGAATATTCTAAGCACGTGAATCCATGAAAGATCCAATGCTGGAGAAATAGAAACTGGGCATGCATCACCAGACTTCAGATAAGCGCATGCTCCCACTCCCATATATTCCCAGGAGCAAGGATACTTTGCACGGCCAAGTTCAAAGACAATCTGAATGGCAGAAGGCATGAGTCATAAGAGATGTTGGGCTAATTGGGAGGGGAGACACGGTCATGTCCACCCACTGACACCTGGGGTACCAGTTTACGTGCTGCTAGTGAGCAGAATGTTCCAGAAAGGCACAAGCGTGCCAACCAATTGTAGAGGGCCATATAACGCAAGGCCTTATAGTTTGAAAGCCAATGATATACCGTGTACTTAATAACTGATGGAGATGACTTTCACTAGGGGTGGACATAAATTGTCCACCTGACCGCAGAAACCCAATCACAACCCGTACCTATATAGAAAGTATACTTAGATGTTCCCCTTAAGCCAACCACAACACTGCATAGGTTTTTCTTGTTTGCCACGTAGTATGATGTCACGTATGACGAGTTTTTACTATAAAAGTACTGTTTTTTATTAAATGCTTCGAGAGATAGTCTGTGCAACGTCTGTTGATGTCCGTTGTAACTCCCTTTTTTAGAAAATTGAAAATAAAACAGTCGGACAAGACTTTTGCCAATTTCCTGAGTTTGTCTTATCATTTGTTATAAGAGTTATTCTGCATCCCATCCATTTATGAGGTGTTACTGAATTTAAGGCTCCCGCGTGGGTTCAGACTGCTGTGAGAATGAGCGGTCTCCTGTCCCCTCTTTACCCTTCCAATCATTACCATGGCATCAAGGCTGGCCATAGGACAGGGCCGCCCGGGCAATCGCCCAGGGTGCCATTAGCCCCCTACCATGCCAGCTCCGGGGAGTCTTTTAAGGTCTCCCTCGAGCTGGCGTGGTGGGAGAAGGCGCGGCAGGTGCCCTATTGAAATTAAATGCACTTCTGCTGGTGCTGGGCTTTCCAGCTTTTCATGCGCATTTAATTACAATAGGGTGCTGATGCTTTCCACGCAGCGCCCTATTGAAGTGATTACCTCCACGCTCCGGCGCGTGAGCACGGTGGTTTTCATTAGACTAGGGCACTGCTGCATTAGCATCAGCGCCCTATTCCTGTGATTAAATCCCCGTTTTGGTGTGGGAGCGGGGAGTTTTGTTTCACTTTCAGCGACTACAGCCCGGCACTTGCAAGTGCTAACCCCATATCACGATTTAAACTGCCTAAAAATGTATGCATATGAATGCAGTTGCTAACAGTGAAATGCTTTACGTTAGCAATTGCAGGGCCTTTGTTAACAGTGAAGCCCAGGCGCTGTTTAACATCTCCATCCTGTTCTGTCTGGCCATGGCTCTATAGGTCAGCCAGGTCGAGTCCACATAGCCCAACATTTCAGAGGGGGGCGAGGGGGAGCTGAAGCCCGGTCAGCTCAGTGGCGTTGCGTCATTGGTTCTGTGGTGTATGGGTGGGGTCGCGGGGTTGCTAACAACACCACCAGATTCTCCCCCTCCCTCAGGCCAGGCTCCCTGTTGGCATCAGGATTCTGGTATGAAGTGATGCATCATGGGAGGGAGCCTGATTTATGATCGGGCAGTTTAGATCGCGCCTACAGGACAGCTAACCCAACCAGAAAGAGACAGACATAAGCCCAGGTCAAGAAACATTTGCAAGACCAAGAACTATCAGGAGATGGAGTACTGATCAAGAGTGCTGGGCACAGAATAATAAGTAATAAGAAAGGATCTGTGTGACTCGGGCCCCTATATGCATCCTAGCAAGTACACAGACATGACACTGCACCAAATAAAGAATGAACCTGGACACCGGCATGTGAAGGTTATGCACAATAATCGTTTATATTGTTTGGTGACTTCTGCAGATCCCAGAACCTAAAGAAACCAACGAGTAGGCTGCACGTAGCATAAGCAGAAATACTTGCCAGAGAGGCCATCACACTATGACCTGTGGTGAACAGTAAATCAGAACCACTTTCCATAGAGGCTGTCTTGCTACGACCAGTGGCATACCGAAAGTGGGGTTGGGGGGTAAGCTTGCCCACGCAGTGGCTCTTTTAAGAGCCAGACCGGGAAAACAACAGTGCCGCGCAGGAGCATGGTGTTCCTGCTCAGCACCCTCATTGTCCTGGCAAAACGACGCCTTTCCCATTCGACGCCCTCATTGCTCCGAAATGACATGTCGATCCTGCGATCTGCAGACCCCCTCAGAGGAACGGCAAAAGTCCAGCTTTTGTTTCGGGCTGTCTTTGAGGGGTTCTGCAGGAGGTGGGACCCACCCTGTTGTTTCAACCTTTCCAGGACTCACACTTTCGTAAATTCGAGCTCCAGGCAGCAGAGCCGCTCTCCCAGGAAACTGACATGCTGCTCTGTGTCAACAGAGCATTACAATGGGAGCCAATACGAGGATCTTTCACCCATATTATATGCTGGTAAGCTCCCCTCATTGGTGAAGTTTGATGAGAAAATGAACCATATTTTGGAGGAGATGAATGCGTCCACGGCGGATTTATGTGCCTTATTACCATGGATTAAGAGGAAATTGAAAGATTTTGATTGGTGCAAGCTGACATATATGAATGAGTCTTATAGATCTTATATTGAATACGTGAAGTGTACCAGGAAACGTGGGGATCGTGCATTATATCTAATTAGATTTCCTTGTGAGAAACAGAGAATTATATATATGGGCTTTAAATTTAACCAATTCCTTACAAATTAGCGCATTTTATCGTGGCACAAGAATAAAGCAGAGTGTAATGATGGTATGTGCCGATTTTGTCTGAAAAACCTAGACTGTGAAAGTCTAAAACATTTGGTAATTTACTGTGTCTATTTTGAGGGAGTTCAGATGTCCATATTTGATAAATACCTAGCCGATGACTCTATGCTGTCAAGAGAAGGTTTAGGGACTAGGTGCATGTGCGTGGTGGGGGGAGGGGTAGTCAATCACGGATCATAGGACTGATTCAATTATTAGTCATAATTGATTTAAAGCTACAAGAGCTATATACTCTTAAACACTAGAAACTCTTAAACTCGTATATGACAGAATCTATGCCTAGTACATCCGATGAGGGCACATCAATTCTCCAAGTGACCCTGAGAGGCAACACATACAATTGGTATCTGATATCTGCAGTGTGAACATGCGTGCAGGTTTTAAGGTGTGTTTTTATAAAACAAACTATTTTTGTCCTTATATGTATGTATATCGTTTTTGTACCCCTGATTGTAAGGAGTTTTGTATTTGTGTGTTTTAGATCTGTTATGACATTTTAAGGCGGTTCTGCTCTTCATACGCTGAGTAAGTTAAGCTTCATTAAATGCGAAAGCTTGGAGAATATTTGTACGGTTCCTGGGCTTAGTGCCTTGGGCCGGACAAAATGTATTACAGGTATTATAGATATGGGGCTTATATATATATATATTTTTTTTTAAAGTTTTTATTAAATTTTACAAACAAACAAACAATACAACCAAACAAACAGTGCATGTTCCAACAGTTTCATTACACTTTTTTTTTATAAATTCCTAACCACTACTCCCTCTACCCCACCCCCCTTGCGAGTCTATTGCATTGAACCTTCAGTTTCCACACCCTGTGGTTCGGTCTCCTCCTCCACAGGCTCAGTCGGGTCATCTAATGACCCAAACAGTCATATGGGGCTTATATATCATACTAAATTTTAAAAACGTATAACGGCTTTTGATTTTGAATGGAACCAGATTTTGTATTTTGAATTTTAAATTGTTACCTTGAAATCTTAAGTTGTTTTATGTATGTATTTGTTGTAATTGATGCTAAAATGAATTCTAAAATTGATATGATATACTGTTATGAACTACTGTTACATGCATGAAGAAAATTGTAAAGGTTTATGCATAAACCAAAAACAATAAAAAAATATTTTAAAAAAAAATGGGAGCCATTAAGCACTCATTGGAGGGAGGGGGACTATTAGCAGGGACTTTTGCCCCTTAGGAAATGTGAATGGGGGTGATCGGAAGTGAGAAGGGTGCATAATGCTGTATGCTTTATGAAATAATGACTATGGGCCTCATTACGAGGACTGCAGTAATCCGCTGGTAGCACAGGTGGGATTGCCGCCGTCCTCGTAACACTGAATCTGCTACCTGACTTACCGGTGCCACAGGGACATTACAAGTCCCGGCGGAGCCAGAAGTCAGGCGGCAGATTTGGTAAGTCCCCATTCCTGTGGATTCCCATAGTACTCCATGGGAATGGGTTCACAGAAGCACCAGCACCGTTGTTAACGGTGCCGGTGCTTCCGTGACAACTATGCGCGCAGAGGCTGTTGCGCCCTGCAGGCCAGACCTGCTAGGATCAACGGCCCCAGCCCACAGAGTCGGAGTGTGGTGGTCCGGAAAGGGTGCCAGTACGCCACACTCATAATGAGGCCCTGGCTGTAAAACCCAAGGGGGATTTGTTAGGCTCACATTAATCTGCATGATGCTATTGTGACTTTGCATGCAGGATGGGGAGAATGAAACTAAAGCCATACTCTTATTGCTCAACATATTTCTATGACGAATTATATAGTTACTTTATTATGAAAGGCTAGTTTATTATGTAATGCGGTTTGCTTCCAAGGGATTGCTATAAATAAAGTATTATTTAAGCACTTGAAATGCAAAGCAAAACATTAATAAAACCTGGGAAGATGTGTTCTGTTGCTTAAATTGTCGACATCCCGGTTTCACCATTTAACCAAAGTGTGTGATCCTGAGCAAATCGTTTAATCGCACTGTGTCTTACCTGCAGCTCTGTACGTGAGTCACTTCATAGCTTATGTTAATATACCATGCTATTATTAAAAAAAGCCCAATGACTGTAGAGTTTCTCCATATATAATAGTGCAATTTAGGTATGTTGCACCACAAAGTCATTTGCCACTTGGCTTCCCTATGGCAACTTATTCTAAAGTCATATCCATGGTGCCTCCAAGTATGAAGGACTGCTGATGCTCCTCGCAATGTCCTTTTCTGTGAAGTCACTTCTGTTGGGGCAAGCCATAGGCAAATTAAGAGGTTTGCATGTATGGTATGTGTTATTACTTGGCTAGGCATTTGGGGGCAGCCAGCCTAGACCATTCTTACTGTGGCATGCCTTTTTTCTGAGCATCCTTTCCAGGATAGCAGTGTTGCAGTGTGCTCCTGCTCGGTTTGGCTGCCTGTAGAACAGAGGTCTGGAGCAGGGCACAGATAGCATTGTGGCCATATGCTCATTCTATGCACCCTTCATGCACAATGGGGGGCATAGCAGGAGCATGCTCTGTGTCCCTCTCCAGGCTGTTCACTGCACTGCAGTCCCAATAAGGGGCAGAGCAGGAGCACAGAGCTCCATGTCCCACTCTTGTCCGAATATTGCAGGGAGAGGGTCAAATCATCACATGGGGGGCAGGAACGATTGTGTCTCAATTTAGCATTCATCTTCCAAGTTGCATTTTTTGTGGGCCCCCCTCACCCACCTTTGCAATGCTGGATACCCCTGGCTACGATCTGTGGTGAACAGTAAATTAGAAGCACTTACCAAACGGCTGTCACACCACGATGTGTGGTGAACAGTACATCAGAAGCACTTACCAAAGGGGCTGTCATGCCACGACCTGTGGTGAACAGTAAATCAGCAGCACTTAGAAAAGGGGCTGTCACTGAACGACCTGTGGTAAAGAGCACATCAGAAGCACTTACCATAGGGGCTGCCACTACACGACCTGTGGTGAACAGTAAATCAGAAGCACTTACTATAGGGGCTGCCACGCTATGGCCTGTGATGAACAGCAAAGCAAAAGCACTTAGCATAGGGACTGCAACGCACAACCTGATATGAAGAGTAGTTCAGAAGCACTTACCATAGGGGCTGTCACGCTATAACCTGTGATGAACAACAAAGCCGAAGCACCTACCATAGAGGGCGTCCCACTTGCAACGTGACCTGGAACATTAGATAGCGATTCATAGGGAGAAGCCCAGATACAGTGTCAAGAGGTCCTACTTCAGCATCGCTGCCTTCACACTAGTCAGAGATATGGCCATGAGGTCTACTTCATATGTAGCCTAAGTGCCTGTTTTTGCTTTGGAGGAGGAGGCTACATGCCAACCAGCAGCCAGACTTATGCCTCTGAGAAAGAAAACAACATGCCAGGTGGGTGACGATGCTCTTGCTGAAGAGGATGAGTGGGAAATTGAGTTCTAGTAACCATGCAGGGATCACACCCAATGCTTCTTTCAAATGACTAAGGTGTGGGGATTGCATTGTTGGTCCCACCATAGTAAGTGATGCTTACCTGTTGGGGGCTTTAATAGCAACTGCCCCATGGGCAATGCTCTCACTCAGGGGTGTTGCACTGTCTGGAAGAGATCCAGGGCTACGCTGTCGGGACTCGGGCTAGCTAGCCTTTTGGTTGTAGCCCCTGAGCTTCTATCCAGGGTTACAACCAAAAGACCTGGGGCTATAGACTCCCCCACGCCCCCATAGCGACTAGTCGACCCTGCTGCCACTGGACACTGCTTTTTTCCCGCAGTAGATGAGATCTGGCCTTCGCTGGGGTGGTTTCCTCCTCTTGCCTCTAGGTTGGGCATTCTAGTGGCCCTGCAGTGGGCATGTGATGCAAAAACAGCTGCAGTGTCAGGAGGAGGAAAACGCCACATTCCTTCCCGCTAGAGATAGGCCAGTAGTGCGCCTGAAGTGAGGGAGGGGTCCCACGCAGAGAACACAAATCAAACCTAGTGGGGCACCTCTTCCAGTCCACCTGGCATAATACCCCCAAGGAGTTCCATTTAAATCTCCAGGTTCTACCTTGGGTCTTCTTTTATGGGACCAGGAGCCTCCCCATCCCCCTGTGAAGCTGTGAAGTCACTCCGTGGAAAATGGGCCCTTTGAGCAGATGTGAACTTGGGACCAAAAGTGGCCCTGGAAATGTTTTTCAACATTGTGTGAGCAGGTCCAACCCTGCTAAGAAGAGTTTTGGGGGCGGTCTATCCCTAAAGATAATTTGGTAAATTGGATCTATATAGTGAATTTTGAAGCACAGGTTTCCCTATATACAGATTTTAAAATGGTTAAGCATAACAAAAAATGAACATACAACATTTGTTGAGTGAGGATCAACCCGCCGGAAGCTTCATAAGAAATTCGTTTCTTCAAAGAGATGTGGGGGGATAAGGAGAAATGGGAGGAAGAAGGTGGAGTGCGTGGGAGTGAGTGTAAGAAGAGAAGAAACCCAGGGGAGCCACACTAAAGGGGCCCACCGGGAAATCTCCTGGGTTCCCTGTAGGCCAGTCCACCCCTGCCTGTGAGAGGAGACTGACCTCACTGTTAGAAAGACGTTTTTTGATGATCATCTGATTGGCTGGGCAGTTTACTCTGCGATCAGGGGAAAGGAGGGAATACATTGAGCTCTGAAATGTGGCTCAGGCGGTCCAACCAGCTCAAGGAGAGGAGGCAAAGCTGGCAGGTGGTGGCTGTACCGCATTGAGGGGAACTTGGTGAGGGAGACATCATGCGCTGAAATGAAGAAGCTGGTGGCTGCTCCAGAAGAGTTTACTGATGTCTAATATGAGGAGACCCCAGATGTTCCTTCGCTGGCCCATACTATCTTTGTGTGTTGGATCACTCCGCAACAGCCCCAGTGCCAGAAGCCAGGCCGAGCCTCCAAAAGACCCTATGGGAGGTTTCCTCCTCAATAAGTCTGGCTCCTCATCCGAGCAATCATCCGCCTTCTCGTGGTCACCAGCGAGGGTACAGTAGAGGAGACTACATACAAGAAACAGCGGGAAAAGCCACGCCAGCTCTCACATCCAATAATCAGAAAGAAAATCATCCACCGCCCTCCCAATCGACAAGCAAAATACATAAGTGTATACCCAATTCTGAAACAGAGACTGGAGGAGAACAGACTGCAGCATAATATAAACATGATCTTGCAATGATCTTATCTCCCCACCTCTAGGAGAAATGACACTCCTCTCCATAGCACAGGGTCCAGTAACACGTTACACTAAGCCCAAAAGGCAAGAGGCTTCTTTATCATTGGAAACTACATGGAGCCGTGGTTGGCTAGAAGAGTTGGGGGGAAATACTGAAAGGATGTTGATGCAATTGTTTTTCGAAAAATGCATGGTGTGGAATTGTCTGCTGGATTCAGGATCCCACACAGTGGCGCTCTATTTCCTGTCTGTTACACCCTGTGAAAACCTTATGTTTGCCAATAATAGGCTGGTTCCAGGTGTTCAAGGTGTCAGCAGGACGCAGCGTTTGCGTCCATATTTGTATCATGTGCTTTATCCAGGATTTACCGTCAATATTAGGTGTAATGATACGAAGCCTCCAATTCTTTGTGGAGATGCAATAGGCCTTTCTCAAGCCCCGGCACAGACTCCTCAAAGTAAGACTCCTCCTGGCTTTGTGATACCTTCAACCCACCCCCAACTCCCATTTCTGTAACTAGCGCCTGGATGCCTGCGGGCTAGGAGCGCTTTATAAATGCCAAAAGAAAGAAAGAAAGAAAGAAAGAAAGAAAAGGGAGATTTGGTTTACCTGATGTAATGTACACATTCCAGTCTCCTCCTGCCTGGATTACAGTTTGGTGCTATATCTGTTTTGTTCAGTGAAGGTGAATCGTGGGAAAGAGGCAGCAGGGTGCCATGTCCCTGCCCCTGAACTAAGCCAGGAAGTGGCTGAGTGCTATATTCTCGAGACTGTGTGTGTGAGGATTAAGAAGTGTCTGAACGCTGTATCCCTGTCACTGTAAATCCTCTGACAGGTGCGCATCCCTGTCACTGTAAATCCTCTGACAGGTGTGCAGTCATTGAGAGTCCGGATGTTTTGGAATACAGCTGCAGTCAGCCTTAACCAGCGTAGTCAATGGTGAGGGAACATGGGAGTTGTAGTCCAACACATTTGGAGAGCTGCGGGTTGCAGAACCCTGCTGCAAGTGGTTAGGTGCTATATCCCTGAGCCTTGGTAAAGAATAAGCAACCTGAGGGCGAACTGTATCCCTACCAGAAAAATGCCCTAACAATGTGTAGTTTGACCAATCCAGTCCAATGTGCACTTTGACCTTTTTGCTTGGAACCTTCTCAGAGAGGAACCCATGGATTACTTGGAGCATAAAGCCTGTACATCCCACAGGCGTTGCTCCAGAACACCCCTCTTTTTGTTTTGGACA
The DNA here is from genome assembly GCF_040938575.1 of Ambystoma mexicanum. Taxonomy (NCBI): domain Eukaryota; kingdom Metazoa; phylum Chordata; class Amphibia; order Caudata; family Ambystomatidae; genus Ambystoma; species Ambystoma mexicanum. The sequence goes on along the minus strand of NC_090934.1, from coordinate 937,883,894 downwards.
GAACTGAATACCACCGTGGGCATCCTTTCCCAGTGCGAGAGGTATGACATCAATCTGCAGAGGAAGTGTTGGCCTACCTTACTAGGAACTCTGATGAAGTCCCAGGCTTGAGGCTAGAGGGTAGGACTGGGGTGGCCTCGGCAGCCGGAGTCCACCACCAGCTGAACGATGCAGGCCCTGAAGGAGGTATATGGCAGACCCCACAAGTCCATCTCTTTCTTGTACGTGCCAACCACCCTAGCGCCCTTGAAACTCCTTAGCAGCCTGGTAGGAAGTCACCCCGTTAGAATCGGAGATAGAATGGGGAAAGGTCCATGCTGTCTGCAAAGCTGAGATTGTGGGTGTCTGCGGATCGCCGAAAACACACAGGGAAAACTGATTAAATGAGACAAACCTTTGTGGGTCTTGCTCGCACACTGAATCACAGGCCCCACTTTCACTTGCTTGCATGGTCAAGTATATTTTAAAGCCCTGATATCCTGCACAGCTATGAATTAAACAAACACCAAACCTCCCTGGCAGCAGCAACATTCATCATCTGGACTGTGAAATGTATTCAAAATGGCAGCCACAGATCAAATAATATTGTCTAGCAGAGCTGAGGGATAGTGTGCTGGCCAATTAGTGGCTCTTGAAGAATTTTTAGTCTCAACGTTCATTGTCCAATCACAAGACACGCTATACGCGACTGAGCACACTTGAACAGTTACACATCCTTTGGCCCATCCCAATGGGGATAGAAAGAGTGAGGCTAGCAGAGAGTTTGGGAGTCAAGAGTACGGCGAGCAAAGTGCAGGATAGAGTATGGTAGTGCAGAAAAAAAAGAAAGGAGAGAGACGGGAGCAGTGGTCCTGAAGGAGATAGAAGATTGGAGGTGGGAAAGAGAAGATCACAGACAAAGAAGGCTCAGAGAAGACAGTTGAAGGGAGGGAGAGAAGGGGAGGTGAGAGCGAGAATATTGGACAGGGAGAGGGAAGAGCAAGACAGAAAGGAGGGAGAGCTGGAGAATCAAGGAGAAGGAATCAGGACAGTGGTAGAGCTGTGTGGAGGCCACAGAGAAGAGAGGAGGGAAGGGGCAGAGAGAGCAAGGAAGAAGGGAGCAAAGTGAGGAGGAGCAAGAACAAGGGAGGAGAGGAGGAGTAAAAGGACGAGTGGAAAAGAGAAGAAGAGGGCACGATGGCCCTGAGCAGAGTGATACAGTTTACAGATGAATGCCTGGAAGAATGAACCATTGAGCCTGGTCACCACTGTCAAGATGAGAAGACAGGTCTGCTAATCCCGGTGTCCAACACTAGTGAAAGAGTCTGATGCCGAGTCCCCCCACCGCCCTTAGATGACCCAAGGCACAAGTGGTGGTGGTGCCAGGTATTAAACTCTTTTGGATGGACCAATGTGGTTTCCTGAAAGGACCAACCCAAGACAACTGACAAGGTGCCAGGACCCTACAGGATGTCAAGCAAGAAGTGTGAGTTGCTCAAAAACCCAGATACTGGGTGACTGTCTTTCCCCCCAGAAGGCTGATCTATTGCGGGTTCTTTGGGAAGGACTGAGTGCCAAAGTCCTGAGAAGTCAGGCCCAGTGAACTGATGTTAGGAATCCCACCCCAGGGGCTTCATTAAACCTAATCCCCTGTTTCCTTTTATTCCCAATGAAACACCCTAACTTTAGAACTTGGCTACAAGTTGTCTGACAATCTCTCTGCTTTAACAGAACCTGACAGCGTATAGTTTTACCCTCCGTGTCACCTTTCACGTACTAGGTTTCCAGGGAGGAACACTGAATTTAGTTATAGATAAACCTCTAACCCCTATAAGTATGTACCCCAAACCACCTCCTGGCTAATTCTAAACTGAAGTTAAAATGAACTTCTTGGGTCATATTATTTGTGTGTCCACTACACCTCCTCCCAACAAAGTGATCCAAAGTCCTGGGGTGCTGATTGATTGAGAACTAGCCCTGCCCTCATGTATTGACAATGTGAGGAAATAAGGGTTCTGGCACCAAAGATCCACAAAGAGGATTTTGATGGTTCCTCTCATTTCCTTAAAGAGTACAGATGTGATGCAGTAGCAGAAGGTATACCCGCTGCCTTTATCTCGGCCTCGCACAACCGAGGTGAGTAGTGTGCAGTGGGAACAACTGGAGAAGGGGGCAGGGATGTGGGCCGATGCTTAAACTTGAGACGGGAGATGGGAAGTGGACCAAAGATAAACTGGAGAAGGGGGCTGGGAAGTGAACAGCAGTTTAAACTGAAGATGGGGGCTGGGAAGTGGGCAGAAGATAAACTAGAGTTGGGGGCTGGGAAGTGGGCAGAAGATAAACTAGAGATGGTGCTAGGAAGCGCACAGAAGCTTAAACTGGAGATGGGGGCTGGGAAATGGGCAGAACATAAACTGGAGATGGGTCTGGGAAGTGCACAGAAGCGTAAACTAGAGATGGGGCTTGGAAGTGGGCAGAAGCTTAAACTGGAGATGGGGGCTGGGAAGTGGGCAGAAGATAAATTAGAGTTGGGGGCTGGGAAGTGGGCAGAAGATAAACTAGAGTTGGGGGCTGGGAAGTGGGCAGAAGATAAACTAGAGATGGTGCTAGGAAGCGCACAGAAGCTTAAACTGGAGATGGGGGCTGGGAAATGGGCAGAACATAAACTGGAGATGGGTCTGGGAAGTGCACAGAAGCGTAAACTAGAGATGGGGCTTGGAAGTGGGCAGAAGCTTAAACTGGAGATGGGGGCTGGGAAGTGGGCAGAAGATAAATTAGAGTTGGGGGCTGGGAAGTGGGCAGAAGATAAACTAGAGATGGTGCTAGGAAGCGCACAGAAGCTTAAACTGGAGATGGGGGCTGGGAAATGGGCAGAACATAAACTGGAGATGGGTCTGGGAAGTGCACAGAAGCGTAAACTAGAGATGGGGCTTGGAAGTGGGCAGAAGCTTAAACTGGAGATGGGGGCTGGGAAGTGGGCAGAAGATAAACTAGAGTTGGGGGCTGGGAAGTGGGCAGAAGATAAACTAGAGTTGGGGGCTGGGAAGTGGGCAGAAGATAAACTAGAGATGGTGCTAGGAAGCGCACAGAAGCTTAAACTGGAGATGGGGGCTGGGAAATGGGCAGAACATAAACTGGAGATGGGTCTGGGAAGTGCACAGAAGCGTAAACTAGAGATGGGGCTTGGAAGTGGGCAGAAGCTTAAACTGGAGATGGGGGCTGGGAAGTGGGCAGAAGATAAATTAGAGTTGGGGGCTGGGAAGTGGGCAGAAGATAAACTAGAGATGGTGCTAGGAAGCGCACAGAAGCTTAAACTGGAGATGGGGGCTGGGAAATGGGCAGAACATAAACTGGAGATGGGTCTGGGAAGTGCACAGAAGCGTAAACTAGAGATGGGGCTTGGAAGTGGGCAGAAGCTTAAACTGGAGATGGGGGCTGGGAAGTGGGCAGAAGATAAACTAGAGTTGGGGGCTGGGAAGTGGGCAGAAGATAAACTAGAGATGGTGCTAGGAAGCGCACAGAAGCTTAAACTGGAGATGGGGGCTGGGAAATGGGCAGAACATAAACTGGAGATGGGTCTGGGAATTGCACAAAAGCTTAAACTAGAGATGCGGTCTGGGAAGTGGGCAGAAGCTTAAACTGGAGATGGGGGCTGGGAAGTGGGCAGAAGAAACTAAAGATGGGGGCTGGGAAGTGGGCAGAATGTATAACTGGAGATGGGGGCTGGGAAGTGGGCAGCATCTTCAAATTGAGATGGGGCTGGGAAGTGGGCAGAAGCCTGAACTGGAGATGGGGGCTGGGAAGTGGGCAGAAGCCTAAACTCGAGAAGAGGGCTGGGAAGTGGGCAGAATATAAACTAGAGATGGGGCTGGGAAGTGGGCAGAAACTTAATCTAAAGATGGGGGCTGGGAAGTGGGCAGAAGATAATGTCGGGATGTGGCTGGGAAGTGGCGGAAGATAAAATAGAGATGGGACTGGGAAGTGAGCAGAAGCTTAAACCAGAGATGAGGCTGGGAAGTGGGCAGAGACTTCAGCTGGAGATGAGGGATGGGAAGTGGGCAGAAGATAAACTAGGGATGGGGCTGGGAAGAAGCTTAAACCAGAGATGGGGCTGGGAAGTGGGCAGAGACTTCAGCTGGAGATGGGGGATGGGAAGTGGGCAGAAGATAAACTAGGGATGGGGGCTGGAAAGTGGGCAGAAGATAAACTAGGGATGGGGGCTGGGAAGTGGGCAGAAGATAAACTATGGATGGGGGCTGGGAAGTGAGCAGAAGGTTAAACTAGAGATGGAGGCTGGGAAGTTGGCAGAGGTTTAGTAATTGACATATGTGCACAAACTTCCCATAGCTAATCTAGCGGGCTTGTTAAAGGCTACAACGTTAATAGCATTGTGAAGTTGTGAGTAGAAACCTAGATTTTAAGATGCTCCTTCAAAGGTCACGTATGAGTGATGTATTCCATTTTCTTATTTTAATTCCTGTGCCGCCCGGGCAGGGAGGCCCTTTGCATTATCACCCTGAGAGCTGTCCTACCTTCACAAGGGGAAGTTCTCACAAATAGTTGTCATCGCAAGAATGGGACCCAGATAGTGCCTGCAAAGTCTCCAGATTTTCCTAAAGTACACCTTGCAGTTGTTCTTTTGTGTTGATTTTACCAGCACGCCCAATCAGATTGCGCTTTGGGGGTGTGATGTAGGGTATTTGTGATTCCCGATTGTCACATGTGATCTGCTGAGTCGTCGTTGGCAGAAGAGCGACACTTTGGAAAATAATCCAATCCTTTTTAACCCCAAAAGTGGCAAATATACTCTGTGTGTTTCCAAAGTGTAGTATTTCGCCATCGTGAATAGATGACGTGGTTTCAAAATGGAGAGAGCATGCAGCTCTCATCAGATCCTATCCATCTCTCATCACGTTCTATCCAGCTCTCATCACATCCTATCCAGCTCTCATCCAGATCTCATCACATCCTATCCAGCTCCATCACATCCTATTCAACTCTCATCACATCCCATCCAGCTCTCATCAGATTCTATCCAGCTCTCATCACATCCTATTCAGCTTTCATCACATCCTATCCAACTTTCATCACATTCTATCCAGCTCTCATTACATCCTATCCAGCCCCTTGCCTTTTTTGTAATATATTAGTATGTAGAGGCTTAAAGCTGTCCCTGAGCGCATTGGTTCTTTTTAGGCCTTAGAGAAATGTCTATGCAACCCTCTTTTAGTGCTAGAATATTCATGTTACTGCACTCTATAGAGGTTAGCATTTAGTAAACTAATACACCGCACCCACCAAGTCCACTAGTCCAACAGGCACCAATATCGGCTATTGCTCTGCACACCAGCCCCCTTGAAGTTATCCCCAAAAAGTCTTTCACTGCACTCTGAAGAAGGGGCTGCAGAAGCGAGCTCAAGAGGCGGGTGCCCAATAAAAGCCCATTCATTTCCTAGCACTTAAAACTAGGCAAGCGCCGGTTTCTAAGCACTGTCAAACTTAGCGGAAGTGGGAACCAAGGCAGATGGTAATACAGTGCTTTGCCTACGATCAAACAGTTTGGGCATGTGGAGAAGCCAGGCTCTGAACTTTGGTCAATAGCGGAGTGACTGGACTACACCTCATTTTACCCACACCACATTTGAGTTTTCCACAATGTCTCATCTGAAGTCTTTTATGAGGACACATTTCAATTTGCCCACAAGACTAAACGGACAATGGGTTAAACCGCTTCAGTGTTTTCTTGGGTTTCTTCATGTGTCCATGCTCTTATGATGAAAGACTCCTAGTACCCCTTCAGGGCCTGAATTATGTGTCTTAGATAATTGGATGGAAAGTTACATGTGAAATGTTGACACTATAGCGCATAGACATCATTCTAGTCCTAAGAGTGTAAATGGCTGTTTTTTTAGAACTTCATAGCGGTCTGCTGGTGCTATTATTAAGAACTGATATGAGTTTTGTTACGCAGTGGCGGCTGGTGAACTTTTTTATTTATGGTGAGTGTAATAATTTGCCATTAATATTGACAGTAGCCGAACAGAGTGAGTGGCCTGAATCAACCCAGAGAATCTTGGGGATTGTCCCCTTGAGAACATTATTTAACTAATGGGTTGAAATGGTGCATTTTACAGCACACTTTCTGTGAACAATTGGGTAAAAAGCCACACAGTTTACAATCCGTTTTGTTGGGTAAGATGTGAAAAAAATCCATTAGATGCCAAGCTACCTGCAGTGCACAGGAGCATTTTCCAAAGACTTTTTATGATGCCTTTGCCCACTATATGCTAGTAGTCTGTCAATGTAAAAGAAATGTGTGCCCACACGTGTCCATGCTGGCTGCACCAATATATGACGGTTTTGCCACATAAGAACATACACATGTTTGCTTTGCACCTAATTCCAGTATTTATACTGTAAGAAAACATGTATGTGTTGGCTCTACCAATATGTGCCTTGTATGCTCACGTGTATGACAACTCTTGGCAAGTTTTTTCTTTCATGCTAGCATGCTGGTACTTGTAGTTTAGTTTTTCTTGCATGTCTCAGCATGCAAAGTGAAAATCCAGGCCTTGCAAAAGTAGTCACAACTGCCACATATCAAAATCCTGTTTACAGAGTAACAAACATGAGATGGACCCTGTATTCGAATGACAAAGTCGAAAAACAGGAGGCATACCTTTCACTACATTTAAAAAAAATGAAAGGCACACTTCACAAAAATAAAGCTGCCATGGAAAAATAGAAATGGACACATTCTGCAGTCTGGAAGGAAAGGAACACATGGGAAATGAAACACATGTTGCCAGAAGTATGTTTAAAGGCACAGATTAAGGAAACTGGTGGCTTCTCAAAGCTGTTTTAAAAAGAAACTGTGAAAATGAAGATGGAAAAAAATATATTTTGTATTTCAAGACATTGGTGCAAGTCCCATGTAGAAAAGTCTGAATGTAAAACATCATTTATTTGCTGTTCATAGGAACCAAACTGTGCTGTGGTCAGTGATTTTTCCACAGCAAGCCAAAAGGTCAAGCACTACCTTATCTCTCGATCTAAAAATCTCTTTGAAGCTCACACAACTAGGAAAGGGAAGGAGCTTGTGCTGGACTAAAGTTTTATGAGGTGAACAGATGACCACTGTGAAAACATTAGGCCCAATGAATGCAGGCGAACTCTTAAAAATACTGAGTATTAAAATTAAATTCCTGGTGAGGTACAGGATCTGACTGACAATTGACATGTACCAGAGAATGACCCATGAGAGAGTGGGTGAAGTTGTCTTCCTCTTTTCAGATAAGATAAGCAGAACCATGGCCTGGTTATTAACTTTGAAAGGAGCTAATTACTTAATAGCAGGCTGTGTCAACAAAGGAGCAGATGGCCTAAACTACATGTTAAGTTTCTTGAGGAGAAGAAACCTGAAGATCATTAAAGTTAAAATCATGCATGCTATTAGGCCATAGGTTTATGGAGGATTATAATTTGTTGATTATTTTGAGAACCGTAATGCACACAGAAATGACTCCAATATGCTTGAAAAGACCATCTGATGAGACAGCTTTGATAAAAATTTGAACTTGAGAACTTAAGTTATACGCTGAAACGTGATGATCGCTTCCCATTGAATTTCACCAAACTGAGATTCGGGGAGATGATAGCTTGTTGAATTAAATATATGTATAGAAGAACTTGTGTTGATAACTGTTATTTTTTGAATAAATTACAAAAATCTGCAATTCTGACCTGCAACATCGTGCCGACGCCAGACACATTTCATCAAGTCTGGCATGATTAGACCAATTCAAATATCTTTATTTTATTAGGCTTATGTGTAAGTCGAAAAAAATGTGTAGATTTTAGCTGCAACTGTAAAATTGTTCAGAAAGATAATTCAAGGGGGTGGAGTCATAAACTCCCAAGAATGGAGCCTATCAAAACGGACCCACCAGAGAAAAGGGGAGGACAGTAGAGGTCCAATCCAAATAAAGAGCCAATAAGCTAGCACCTGATAATTTAGATATGTTGTTGGTGTGGGTTTGGATTTTATAAGGGGACACAGCATGGGAAAAGGGGAGGCTGTCTGAGTGGGAGCTGCTGTGAAAATCGCTGGAGAACCAACATTAGGAGGTGGATTAGATTGGGATGAAGACTAAAATCTGGAAAGAACCTGGAAAGGCAAATAAAGGGATGGATTCTGTAGGTCTGCATGACTGAACCTGGAGAGGCTGTCTAACCAAGTCCCTATGTTTCCCTTGAGTATCCAGAAACCTTGATGACTTTTCCTGGGCACAAAACCCAGAGCTGTTCAATGTAAACTTGTCCAACAGAACCAAGTCTTGTGGGGATATGTTTAATTTAATACCTTCCCCTTATTGCTTGGGTGGGCAGACCTAGTAGATACTTAGCATTTTTAATAAATAATAATTTAATTAACTCCTATATAGTCAAGGAACACATGGTGAGCTCCAGTGAGGTCAAAAGCTCAGATATCTCTCTTAACAATGATTATAGGTATTGCCATTTAAAATATGTGTGTATCCAGTGCTGGCCAGAGTCAGAGTCAGCCGCCAGAGTCAGCCGCCCCAGACACCAAACCCATGCTCTGCAGCTGGCTTACTCGTTACTTTGAGCAAGAAAACAAAAAGAAAAAAGCTCCCGCAAATGGCATGGCATAGAGGGGCGGCAGCTCATTGCGCCATGATCGCTCTTCTGGCTCCGCCCCTCTATGTGTACACAACAGCAGGACTTCTTAAGGATGGCTCTTTGCTTGCCTCATGCAGACACCGCACCCACGCAGACTACACTGATAGGCCCGTGAAGGTGGGGGCTGGGCTGCTTGGAGCATTCTGCTCTGAGCAGCCCAGCCCCCACCTTCGTGGGCCTGGCGGATCTAATCTGCGCTGTGCGAGCACACAGAGCAGATTGCTCTTTGTGCACAGTGCTCGCACAGGGCAGAGAGGACCATGTTTGGCTTTAATGCAAAATTAATTCAGGGTAGTTTAAAGATAGTTTAAACATATTCAAGTTTACTTCTCATTTATACTATGAGCTAAAAGAACTAACGCTGGTTAAGAAGTGACCTGTGCCACACCAGCAGCTATTTTAGCTATGGATGTTAAGATTTTCTTTATCCCGATGTAAATGTGTAGAATTATATTTTTCGTGACTTTGGGGCATCAGTAGAAAACACCATTCCTCGTGTGTAGTCATGCATTGACGAATTAAATTGTTGCAAAATGCAGAACCGAACTCACATGTGCCATGCAAGCAGTGTTCGGTTCCTATGCTTTTATTTTAAAAAGAAACCGCTCCAGAATGGTTTTGTTTTAAAATAAAAGTGTAGGAAGAAGTTGGAACTTGCACTTTCAGTGCACTGCACTGAACGTTTCCCTAAACAGCAGGCCCATGTGTTTTGGGGTTTGTATTGTGCGTGGGAGGGGGCAGTGGGGTTTGTGGGGAGCGGTGCAGGCCAGTAGGGAACGTAGTACTTATTTTCGTACACTTTGACTACTGATTGCTGGGTGTTTTTAAGTTCTGCCAATACCAATGTTAGCCAAGCAGTACAAGAAGAGGAAAAAAAATAAAGCTTTTGTAATTGCAGGCAGTGTTGTATTCCAGCCTTATGATTGTCTCCTGTACGCTCCTTAGCACTGGCTCCACTGGAGTTAGTGGGAACAGGGCACTGTGCTTACCAGTGCAGGGAAGTAATTGCCAACAGCAGGGCTCCTTGTGTTTGTCCCCAGTGATCCTTCTCTCAGCCCCTCAGGATTGTCCAGGGGAATGGCTGACTTTCCCCATGCAAAGGTGTCTGTCTGGTCCATACACCATCATGGGTTGTCAACTCCCTAACCGTGGCCTCTACTTTTTTGCCTGGCACCAATTTTTCCAATAGCCCGGGACATGGAATCAGTGGGTCAAGGTAGGTGGTGTCTATGGCTAGCCTTCACATAGGTATAGTGGCAGGGCCTTTCAATTCTTTTAGTTGAAAGGGTTTGTGAGGCTCACTGTGGCTCTGTCCTTAATCCTGACTGCAAGCCCTACCCCAGCGCTTTCTACTTGCCTTCACACCTCATCACATGATGGGACCCCAGAACAGTTTTCAAGTGGTAATGATGATACATTTTGGGTGCACCAGTGCCATGGAAGTGATTTAAAGTGGAATTGATATGCAGTTTGGAAAAGAAGCAGCATGAAAGAAATTGCGCTGTTTTAAACTATTATTTTGGACATTTCCTTTGATCAGAGGTCACCTGCCAGCTCTGTCCCTCTAAACCCCGCCTCCTTGGACAGCGCCCATCCCCAAAGCTCTGCCCCCACCCCGGGCCTTGTGGGATCCCTCACCAGATTTTTCTTTTTCCACCACTGTGCGTATCTCTTACCTTACTGTGGCCAACTCCAAAATTCCCTGAAGTGGAGGGGTGTGTAACAAAAAATGAAATTCCTTTCTGCTCCCTATTCCCCAGACCCTGTCTTAAAGCAGAGGGGTTTTCTTAGTAAACTTCATATCTGGGGTTGTGCTGGGGCAGAAAAGTGTCTTTAAAAATTTAACAGAGTGAAGTCCCTGTGTTAAAAGCACACTCTATAGAGAGTGGGAAAGTGCTCCTGGTAGAAGAGAAATTCTTGATAGCATAGTGGTGAAGGAAAAAGGGTTCCATCTATATAAAAGGTGTTTTGTTCTTAAAGGTTTGTTGTGCTCCAACACTGCTGGCATTTCCAAGTGCGCAGACAGATCAAAATAAAGATTGCTGTGTGCGTGAAATATTTCTTTGACCAATAGAAAAGTGTTGCATGCCATTTAAATCAAAGTAAAGGAAGGAAGTGCTTATTCGACCTGTGTGTCTTTTTACATGAGCGCATGATTGAAAATAAACAAGTGGAGTTTTGAATATTTGTGAATTCCATTATCAAAAAGTGAACAGTGCTCTTATTTGTATTGAAGCTTTGTTTTGTGCAACAGAATAAGGTGGTGTGTGTGTGATTGTGTGCAAATCTTAATTTTACATATTAATTAATAAATATATATTCTTTCTACAAACAGGCCTAGCTATTTCTAAAGGAGCAGGGATCTACGTGATATGAAATGGTTCATAGACAGGGCTAGATTGAATTATATAAATAGGTATATTGGTGTGATGTTTTTGATTTGGGGGGATGACTAACTGCCTGCATTAATTGTTGCCCTATAAATATACCTCACAAAATGGTGCGAGCACCTGGGCATATAATATATAATATAATATCAACATGGCTGTGCACAGCAACCCATGGTCTACCGGCTTCACCAGGGGCCGCTGTGAAATTGTGGTCCACTTTCCCCTTATTTTCATCAGCAGAAATAAGCGTTTTAAATCAGCCTCTCCTTCGGATGCCATTCCCCTTGGAATCCTTCAGGATGTTATGCCACAAATTGCCCTCTGGGTGTCTCAGGCGGTCAACCTGTCCTGTTCATCTGGCCTTATTCCTCCTGAGCTAAAGCTGTCTCATGTCATTCCTCTTCTAAAGAAACCTTCTCTTGACCCCACTGTTTTTGACAATTTCCGTTCCTTCTCACTCCTCTCCTTCTCTAAGAAATTCTTAGAATCTCTGATTTCTCCTCTCCTCACATCTTTTCTTGAGCACTCTAATTTTCTCAATCCCTTTCAGTCAGGTTTCGGACCCGTTCGAGGTATGGAAAGCGTACTTGTTTCCGTCCTGAATGACCTGACTCGACTGGTAGACGGTGTGGGTGCATTGATTCTTCTAGACCCATCAGCAGCGTTTGATACAATGGATGGCCCTACGCTGCTGCAGCGCTTTGTCCCCTGCCTTATTCAACATTTGCATCCAACTCCTTGTGCTGTTCATCTGTTCCCATGGCTTCCATTGCAACTCCTATGCTGATGACACCCACATCATTTTCCGGCTGGAATTGCCCAGCATCTCAGCTTAGGAGTAGTTGGATGGGTAGGAACTGGCTTAAGTGGAATGAGGAAAAGAGGGAGGTGTTGGTGGTCCCCGTTCTGGTTCTCTACCTCCTCCTTCACTCTGGTCAACCTTTTGGTGGCCCTTGTAGCTTGGCCCAGGCCCTTCAGCTGTTTCTCAGGTGAAAAATCTCAGGTTTATGTTTTCTGAGTCCTTGTCTGCCGTACCCCAGGTGAGTTCTATTAGTAAAATTGGCTATTTTCAACTAAGGGTTCTTCGAAAAGGTCTTTCCTTTCTTCCCGGTTCATCTTCGTCCCCTTGTTAGATTATTGCAACTCTCTGTTTCTGGCACAACTGCTTTATGTTCTTCGTTGGCTACAGTAATTGCAAACTCTGGCAGCTGGTTTTGCTACAGGTACTCCTACAGTTCTCAGATCTCTCATATCTTGTGCTCAATCCACCGGTTGCCTGTTCAAAAACTGATTATCTTGAAATCAATTTGCATCGTCCACTCGGCTTATTGTGGCTTGGGAGCAGAGTATTTGCAGGAGTTTTCCACCTTATGTGCCTGGCCACTATCTCTGTTCGCTTGATGCCCGTCTCCTTGTCCTCCCCCTTTTTCAGACTGGCTTGGATGGGTGGTCGCTCGTTTTCTATCACAACGGCTAAGATGTGGAATGCTCTCCCATCCTTCTTCAAGCTACAGAAGATCCTCTCCACTTTCACTGCCTTTTGAAAACCCACCTATTTTAGGCTGTCTCTGATCTTGTTGTGTCCTCCAGCACCATGATGCCCCTGGCGGATTTGCACTTTATAAGAAAACCATAACATAACATAACCGATAACTTGTTTACAGCTTCAATTAAGTCATTAACTCTCAGAAGACTGGTTTGAAAAACAGTGGCAGGCACTTCAATCACAAAGTTTGATGGTAAGGCTCGAATAAAGCAATCTCAAAGAGTTCACATGAGGAGGTGTTTTAGGTGGGCTGGGGCAGGAAATGGGTGGGAATGGCCATAGCGTTTCGCATTACCATGGGAAGCCAATGAATGGGTAAGTAAACAAACAATACCTACAAGCTTTGTGTCCCTCCCAATGTCATTTCTCCCTAGCTGTACTCTAATGCAATAGTTTCGGCTTATAAGCGGCACCTAATAACCAAAACTAAAAATCTAATCCTCACCATCACCATAATTATCATATTCCCTATGTGGGAATGTAGGCCTTTTTGAAGTGGCCATAACTGAAAATATGATAAGCAAGTACTCCATAAAGGGGTGAGGATCAGAAGTAGAAATGACAAATTATTAACATGAAATGCTCAAGTATTGTTTTAGGGCCTTGTTGAGAGACATTCAAAGAAGATTAGATGCGAGACCTCTACCATGCAGTATAGCGGTTTGAGCGGCCGCTGGGCAGTATTAATTGCTATATGAACATCCTGGCACGATGCTGGATTTTTCTCTTATATATACATAGCAGACGGGGTTTAGAGCTGCTTCAGCAACCATTCATAATGTCTGGCTGTTGAACCAATTTGCTGAGAAAGCAAAGAGCAAGCGTCAACCTATTTCATATGCTGTTTTTGTTGACTTTTGACTCAGTCGATAGGGAGGAATGGATTGTCACATGTCGTTTGTATTTCATATGGGGATGATCTTGTCATGTGTTACCATACTTTTCCGGGTATGGCTAGGTCTGTAAAAGAGTTCTGGGATTATGCTAGAGGAAATTCTCTGGGCATTAATATGGATGACACTAAAATGATGCAGTTTGCCAGCAGATCTTCTCCACGCCCTAAACTGACCTCTCCTGAAGGGGTAACAGGATACGCTGAACGTTATACTTATCTTGGGGTTCAGATCAGTTGTGCAAAAGGGTCTGATGAGATGATCAGCGCCAGAAGAAGGAACGCGTTACATCTGATCTAACGATGGTGTTTGATCCGTTTCCTAGGCGTAGGGCGGCGATTCCCTGGGTGGCATCGTTGGGCTGTAGAAACAATGTCTATTCGATGTGACCTTGAAGCCCTGTCTTTAAAAGCATTACACAGGCTGAAGGTGCTTCAGAGTACATGTGGGAGAGAAACCTTGAAACTTCCGCAAGCAGTACCCATTGAAATAGTGAGGTTATTTTATTTAATTTATTTATTTATTTATTTGGATTTGTAGAGCGCACATCTGCCCGGGGGCATCGTGGCGCTAAGAAGTCTTACTTGTTACAGGCATACATGGTGAATATACAGATATACAGATTAGCATAGACGCGTTTTTTCATACATTTGCTGTTATTTCCATAATTACAGTGGTGAGAATACAGGTGAGGCGGTTGGAGTTGGGATTAATCTCTGTGCAGGAAATGGTGGGAAATGGTGTTTAAATAATTGGGTATTTTAAGTATTAAAGCAATGACTAAACCTAAATGCCCTTTGTTGACCAAGTTAAGGGCAATTATGGAACAAAAAGCAGAGGAGGGTATCAAAGACTGATGCGACAGTTGTTCAGTGTATTAGGGTGGAAGCCTGACTGGGATGGTCGCTCTTTTGCATTGAAACACACGTTTGTTAAAAAAAAAGTGAACAATGGGATTGGAACTGTAACTATGAGCATTTAGCAACATTGAAAAAATTAAAAAAAAATTGGTATGCATGGTCACCAGATAACTCAACCTTATCTATTGGTATGCATGGTCACCAGATAACTCAACCTTATCTATTGGTATGCATGGTCACCAGATAACTCAACCTTATCTATTGTTATGCATGGTCACCAGATAACTCAACCTTATCTATTGGTATGCATGGTCACAAGATAACTCAACCTTATCTATTGGTATGCCCTTCTCCATTGGTAGGAAGATTTATGTTGCTGCTACGCCTTGACCAACTGCCGGTGTTAGCAAATGTTGGCCCCCAGTTGAAACTTTGTGAGACCAATATAAATTGTAAAGTCGAAAGAATCCTGGAAACTGCTGGGCACCTTATGACACAATGTAAGGTAATGGGAACAGTATACATGTGTCTATTGGGAACATGTGCTGAGAATTATGACATGATAACATGTCGTGAGTTCTCGCAATATTGCCTAAACTCTACGAATACGTCATTGCACTTGGCTGGAACTTTCTGAAGACTTTTAGTGTGTGGTTTTAGCGTTTGAATGAATTTTATATTTGTGTTTCAATAACAATGGGCTGAAAGACTACTGAGATTGCATTTATATCTTTTAATAATGTGTTTGCTTGACCCCAATTTGACTAATATTACTATTTGTGTGATTTGATGTGTATAGTACAAAGGAATTGTTTTATGTGGCAAGTTTATTTCAAACTATCCACATTAAATAAAATAAATAAATTAGATAGGCAGTTTATGAAAAGCAAAATTCTAGATAACAAGGAAACCTCCTGCTCTTCCACAAACTGACACTAGATGGCAGAATGGCACAAGCGATCAATTTAACATTGTCGAGTCCACATAAAAAGAGCATTGACATAGCCAATAGGTTTGAATTTGAGTTTCTAGTGAAAACACCTTTTGTGCGTCGAGGATGGAGGTGCATATTATGTACAGGTGTCCTGTAATGATTGTGTAAAGTGGCTCTTTTTAATACACACAATTGGTAATCGAGTTGGCGAGTTGTTATGCCAGCCACAACGGGGGCGCGTGCCTTCCTAATGTTTGTGTCTAAAGATGACAAGTGCTTTCAAAGCTAGTCCCTCATAATATGTGTAATGTACAAGCTACACTGGGGTCCAATGTGTTTAGCAGGCAGGGAATTGTCGAATTCAATGGACCTCGTATTCCACGCCTGCCGTTTGCCCTTTTAGCTGCGTATGCTAATACAATATTGCTGTCAATTGCCGCTGGAAAGCACCCGCCACAGTTGAAAACCAAGGGTTTGGGCATCGTGCAGGGCGGGGCAGAGGCTATGTGATGAGAGGTTCCATGGGAAACCACCTACAAGCTCATATAACCTGAATCGAAATGCTCCATTTTATGATGGTCAGGGCAATCTGTACTTAACAGTTTTCGGGTGTCATTTTTCAAATCGTAACGGATTTTAATATTCACTAGACTCAGTATTTAAAATATTGCAATAATACACTGTGGGTTTTTTAATGTTCTTTTTTCCCACACTTTTGTTGTATGATAAAGAGTAATCAGCCAGCTGGGTTTGACAACTTATTAGTTGTGGTAACAACATGCAGTTAACCTTGAAACTGAGTTCCTTAAATATTCATGAACAAAGGAGGTAAGTGATGCAGGACAAGGGTGTCCTGTGCTACCCTGTAGTGCTGCGGCAGTCTTGCGTCTCCGTTAAGTAGGACCGCTGCGAGCGCGACCTTCTCCGAAGCATTGGCTCCTTCAGAATCATTCATTTCGCGCTTTGCGCGGCTCTCACCGAGTCGCGGGGGATGTCTTGTGAGACTACGCGCTGCCGCATCTCGTGAGGTCTCTACACACCTCTGTTTGATAACCAAGTAAAGTTTATTCCATTACAAAGTCATCATACTTCACCGGTCTTCTGTGCTCTCTTCTCTGACGATCTTGCTTCCTACCACCAGCATCCTGTGCTTGACTTGCTTCTTGGGATGTTTCCGGAGCCTCTCTTTCAGTCTCTCTGTGATTTCACTCAGAGGTTTCTAGTTCTCGCTCTCTTGTGGCATCTCTGACGGGGCTTTTACAAGAGGTGAATTTGTCTTGGGTTCTTTGCACTGTGCGATGCTTCTCAAACATTGCCATATACTCCATGTTCCACGTGCAGCCATCCTATGTGCAAATGTAATTCGTCCCTCTGTGGACAACTTTTATGGGTTGGCTGTACTTAAACCATTTGTTTGGTCTTTACACGGTAGGCACATTTTGATCCAGTCGCCTTCGTTGACTTCCCAACCTTGGGTCGCTCTTCTCTGATCACTCCATTGCTTCATGTGTACTTTGCTGTTTTCCAACCTCCACACTACTTCTGTCTTGTCTACTTCATCATATTCTTTTACTCTGGTCAACCATGGTGGTACCAGTGTGGATGCTGCTCTCTTCTCCCTCAGCATTTAAAAGGGCGACACTTGGGTGATGCCGTTGGGGGTCAATCAGTGGGCCGCAATGGCCTCCTTGAATGCTTTGAGGGGATCCATACCAGAAGCCGTTGCTAACTGGATGGCTCCTTTGATGAACCTATTCGCCCTCTCCACTAGTCCATTTGCCTGGGGATGGTACAGCGTGACCTTCCTCTGCTTTATGTTATGTTTGTGCAGGAATGACTCCATTTCCTGTGACACTAGCTGTACTCCATTGTCAGTGACTAAATCTTTGGGGAGACCTTCCCTCTACAAAATGGATGTGAGGACTTATATGACAATGACTGTAGTAATATTGGGGACAAATCCTGCTTCTACCCATTTTGACATGTAGTCTACCATCCCTATGCCATACTGATGATCGGGAGTCACTCTGTGGGAATCATTGGGACTTGTCTGGTCTTCAAGAGTTTTTCACTGTTGAGACACTTGTGGCATTTCTCAATCATGGAGCGTATTTCCTGGTCCATGGCAGGCAACCAGTATGCCTCTCTTACCCGGTGCTGTGTCATGGTGTTTCATAAATGCCCTGAGTGGGCCCTCACAGGATGACTCTCCTCATTCCCACTGGCGGCATTACTTGCTCCCCCTTAAAAAGCAATCATTCCACCTCTGAATTGTCTTCTGCCACTTCCAATACGGCCTCATACCTTCTGGTATGGCTCTTTCTTCTGGCCATCCACTCCTGACCCACTCTCTAAGTATCACAATGGAGGGGTCTTTACCGTCTTCCTCGTTCCAGTGTCCTTCACTCAACTCTAGAAATTCTGGATCCCTGAGGTCTTGGATGGATGCTACAATGCATTCATCGTGCAGAAATGGGATGGCTTTCTCTTCTCCATACTCTTCCTCTTCTCTGTCAGAGGGCCCAAAAGGCAACCATGAAAGGCAATCTGCCACCAAATTCCTCTTCCCAGGTAAATAACATACTTGGAAATCATAGACTTGCAGCCCCACAAGCTATGTAGAAATTCTTGGTTAGCCATTACTCAACCCTACACCTGACAACATCTGAACCAGAGGCTTATGGTCTGTCCTGGCTACAAAACGTTGACTCCACACAATAAACTTGAAATGCAAAACCGCCCAGAATACAGCAGCATCTCTACCATGGAATACTCATTTTCTGCACCACTAAGGGGTCTGGAAGCAAATGCCACCACACGCTCCTCCTTGCCCCCATTAGTCTGCATCAAAGATGCCCCCAACCCCAAAATGCTGGCATCCGCTGTCAGGTAAGTCCTGTTCTTAACACTAAATTTCCCAAGAGAAGGAGCCTTCGTTATTCCTTCCTTGATACTCACAAAAGCCACATTGCACTCTTCAGACCACAAATCCTTTACTCCCATCTTAAGCAGTGGCCTAAGTGGAGTAGCTATCACAGCAACATATTTGCACAAATGTATGGTAGTGTTCCGCCAAACCCGTTAATGACCTTAATTGATCCTTATCCCTGGATTCCGAAGCTAGGCTTATGGCATCTACTAAACTATGCTTTATGAACTCCCTCTCAGCTGAAATACGATGCCCCAGGTATTCAACACTCTCAATGCTGATTCTGCACTTACTCTGCTGAACCGTGAGCCCAGCCTCTCTCAGCGTACTCAACACTTCCATCAGAACTCTATCATGCTTCTCGCGTCAACTAACACATCATCCTGGAAAATCATAATGTTTTTACATTCTCTAAGACCTTCTCTGTGAATCGTTGGAATACTGCAGCTGCCAAAACAATCCAAACGGCATTCTGCAGTACTTGAATGCACCCTCAGGAGCAACAAAAGCTGTACGTTCTTGGCAACCCCATGCCAATGGTACTTGATGATAAACTGCTGAGAGATCTATGACTGTGAACCACCTGGCTTCCCCCAACATTGCCAACACTTCTGAAATGACAGGCAAGGGATGGTGATCTACCAGGATGTTGCCATTAAGTTCCCTGAGGTCCACACATAACCTCAGATTCCCATTGCTCTTGGTAACCAATTCTAAGGGGACAACCACTCAGTTCCTTCCACTCTCTCAATGATTCCTTTCTGTAACCGCACATCAAGTTCATTCTCGCGCTCTGAAACACTTGTGTATGAGCGCGATATAAATAAAATATCATATCATATCATTCCTGAGTTGCTCCCTCACATGATGAGGCACCGGTCGCACCTTGTCGACGACAAGTGATACATCCTCTTTAACCTTGATGAAGTGTTCAAAATACCTCAGTTTCCAAGATCCTTGGGAAATTCTACAGCCCTCTTGTCCTGGACCTCTGCTATTGTAACGCTCACCTGACTCCCATGGAGGCGCTGGTCTAGTCTGGGTTGCTGTGGCCTCTTCGAGCGTGATGCGCAGAACTCGGAACACCGACTGAACAGGACCCTCAAATCTTGCTTATCTGGCCCGTAAGAATATCCTTCTCCAGATGAGAAAGTGGATTAACAGTCTGCAGAAAAGTGTGCTTGCTCCCTCATTCCCCCCTTCGTTCTTCTCTAACTTCCTCCGAAATCCCCGGTTGAAGCTCACCTTATGGTTTGAAAGGAGGAACTCTCCATCCTGCTTCTGGTGCAGGGGCGCGTGTTTGTCCAGTTACTTCACTGGTTTTCAGAATGGCGCTGGCAAAATCCACTTGACTTTTCCGAGCGGAACGCCGTAAGTATGAAGATTACAAAAGTTCAAGTGTAGAGCCTCCTTTTCTGTTGCCTTCCTAACCTGTGATCTGTCCTTTATTTCAGGTCCAGAATGAAGGCGATGCGTTAAGGGATTGAATTGCCGATGGTAAACTCAGGTGAGTTAGCGATGGGAGCGATCCCTCTTAATGTCTTTATATTCATCCAGTAATGTCTTTTGTCCTTTCCCCTTAGGGGCTGGGGTGCGGTACCTGCCAACGAAGCGGCGCCGACCCGAAATGAGGAATGGTCCACCAACAGAAGACCGGTAAGTGTTATGGCGGAAAATTAGGCTTTCCTCATATGTTCCTTCTGCTCACCTTTTGTCTCTTCTTCTCTCCCCTAGGGGCAGAGATGTGGCGACCGGTGCAGACAGTCGCGGTGGAGCCAGAAGAACTCCCGAGGACAGGTGAGTGAAGCGCGGCGCTGCAGCGAGCAACGCAGTGCTTTTAAATGAAAGTCTTTTCTCAGGAACGCTGGCGTGAAGGTTCCGGATGCAGGTAAGAAGTTTGATAAAATTCTTGGTTTTCACCTTTCTCTTCTCTTCTTTCTTTACAGGTGTTCTAGGATTGAGGCGGACGTGGCTGGAGACCATATGCAGGAGCAGACACGGTGAGCGTTCAGCTTCTTGGATGCAGAACAATGCGAAGCGTGAGCTACTGTCTGGGCGTGGCTTAAATAGCCCCCAAAGTAGTTCCAGGTAAGTATCCTTCCCTGGCCACGCCCGAGTGGCAAAATAGTCCCAATGAAAAAATAGTCCCTTTCAGGTCTCAGGGAGGCCTGCATCTTGCAGCATGGTCTGCATCAGGTAAGTGCACAAAACAACTTCCTTTATGAGCCTGGCGCCTATGGTGCCAGGACTGATGTCCAACATGAGCCTGGCGCCAACGGCGCCAGGACAGAGTCCAAAGAGCCCCTATAAGGGGCCGCTGGGCTTTTACCCAGGGGCATGATGCCTGCTCCCGGGGGTGCTGGGCCTGGCCTGGTGCTCCGGGGGTAGGCATCATGACAGCTATCATCACTGGTTCTTTTAGATTCGCCTGCATGCAGATTCCCAAACTAGCTTGCTCACCCCAGCCCAATAGGGATGACCCCTTTTTCACCACAAAGACATCAGCAGAACATGTCCTACCTTTATATTCTATGGAAGGCTGAAACTTGCCCAACATCTCAATTTCAACTTCTCCATACCCATACGGCCGAATATCATGCTCCACAAGGTCTTGAATATGAGCCCCCCCCCCCAGAACTCCAGTGAATGTCTCTCCAGAAACAATTGTCCAGGGAGATGCACTATCCACCTTCATGGACAGAACCTTCCCATTCACAGTGAAATCATCCAACTGACCCTTCTTGTCACCATTTACATTGGATATTTTAAACATATGTTGTGCGTCCACTTCTGTGGTAGGAGATTGGGAAACCTGGGCCACTTCCTGCTCCGACCGAAGCACCGTCTGTTCCACAGCGTTGATTGCCCCTTCTTTACAAACCAGAGTGAAATGCCCTCTACGTTTGCATTTGATGCAATTGGCATTTCGGGCCGGACAAAAGAGACTGCATGACAAATGTCTAAACCTGCCACATTTAAAACATTTGACTTCTTTGTTCCCTTCATTACCCTTTTTGTGTCTAATGGCACATCTCGCTGCACTGCTTTTCTTTCCTACATGTAATGGGTGGTCTGCTCCATACTCCTTGTTAACTCCACGGCTTATTCCAAAGTGAGATCTATGGCCAAGAGTTTTTCCTGCACTTTAACATTGTTGGTGCATCTCACAAGCTGATCTCTAATCAGTGAAGCCGTCACAGGCCCAAATTCACACGTGTGACATAATTTTCTAAGCACCGCTACATAGCTCTCTACAGGTGCCATAGGTTCCTGATGTGTTTGGAAGAACTTATGCTGCTCAAATAGCTCACATTTTTCTTTGTTTCAAAATGTTCATGGAGCTTCCTCGCTGCCATAGCAAAAACATCCAGAACCCCAGACCCAACGCCCAGCAACTCCGGCAACCCAGCATAAACGCTGCACCCCTCAGCACCAAGATTATGGAGTGGCATTGCTTGCTTCCTGGCTGGGGCGAATTTGTCACCATCCATTACAACTAAATAGGTATCGAGCATCTTCCTCCATTTTTCCCATCTGTTAGGAGGGGTCTTAGGTTCTGCTAAAAAAGGTGGGTGTGGGGGAATCCCTGCAGCTGCCATGGCTTGCCACAACCAAAGTTAAGTCAGAGTCCACTATGACACACCAACAACAGAATCCACCGTTGGCTAAAGTATACAGGTCAAATTAAGAGGAAATTCTCACTTGAACAAGTCAGAAATACCTTGATTGGACATTTGAAAATTCCCTTCACCTCTTGGCTTGGGTAATGCTGGCAAAGTAAACAGCCGCCGAGCAGTCGTTCCTGGAGTGGCTGCGTCCTGTTACTAAGAGACGCACAGAGGCGTGCGTCCCTCGATGGTTTGTGTTCTTTCCTCTAACTCACAAATTGCACGCACACGGCACACCTCCTCTGAGAGGCAACGGGACTTGTACACAGCCGTGTCGAAAGCCGGGACGATATCGCTAGCCTGCCGGGATCCTTAGTGGCCTGCCAGCTACCGTACACGGCACTGATGCTGCAGCAGCTCTCCAGGCTTATTCGTCGCTCGCTGGGGCATCCTGCCCCAACCGCACCAGCAAAGCTCATGAAGACTGTGGTGCTCCGATCTTCCACACAGGACACACGGACCGACATCACAGCAGTACAGCACTGCTGCTTGTCGCACAAATGCCCTAGTGCCAACACCAAAGGGGTGTGGGCTCCACAGGTCCCTCTGTCTGCTCCCTCAACAAGACCAGCTAGTCCGCCAACTAAAAGATGGGCAAAACCAGGTAAGGCGGGTAAAGAGTTTAGTGGAACTGTAGGGCGCAGCGGGATGCTGCGAGAGACAACTGACGCAGCCAACAGACAGAACCCACTCAAGCATACACAACTCTAAACTAGAACCAAGGTAAGGAACATAGAACCCAACAAGATGTATTGATGTGTTGTGCATTGCTGTTCCCGACCGATAAAGGCACTCATAATTCAAAATAATTAGTCAATAAGGGCAATAAAACATACGAAAGTTAATATAATTATAAATAATAATTACCGATAAAACCGAGCATAATTATTACCACCATTCTAAAAAAAAAGAATGGGCAAAACTTCAACAAAAGAAATGAATTCTATGGCAAGACAGGAGGCTCATATTATGCATAACAATCTTTACTCTGAACCACAGCAGCAAAGAATGAAAAACTTTCTAAAAACGAATTTTTTTCCAATAACACAACATAAGAACAATACAAAGGGAAACATCCCATTCCAACATGGCGGACAGGTCATGCCCCGGAGGTAGCCAATGGGCTGCGAGCCAGTCCCATAAAGGTCCATTCCTCTATCAACTCCTCCTCTTTCTTTGCTGCTGACCCACAGCTAAGTTACACCTCCGGTTTTTTCTTAGCCTGTGTTTGGAAGTGTTACTTTGTAATCTTTGGTTACTAGTTTGCTAGAAACCGCGTTCGAGGAGAACATGTTTTCTTTACATAATATACTAAGTGTGATTGTGTTTCACTATTGTTCAGGCAGGCAAGCGGAGCGTTTGTTTAATTTAGCCCGCGTTCGCCTCCTGAGGTGTGGGTGTTTTCCTCAAGACTGCGCGTACAGCAGGAGGGCGTCGTGCTCCTTTCTTTCTTACTGTATTTGTTGCATTGTTATTTCTGCAAACGTTTCTACGTTCTTTGACACGCGCGCCCTGTCAGGGCTGCGGGGAGTTTTGAAGGCTTTTCTAGCACACGCGGTACACGTGCTGCTTCCTTTACACAAGATTGGCGGTTCCAGCCTTCTCCGCCTTCATTTATGTCATACTTTTTCCATTTATTTATCCGCAATTATTATATGTTTACAGAGTGTTTATTTTAAAATTGCTGCTTATCGCCCTCCACGCTGCTCGCGTGATTGTCTATTGCACTACAGGTGCTGCCTGTTAACGGCCTTGAAGGCCTTCCCTAAAGGGGTTTGTACTCTCGGGAATCGAAAGGTTCTGCCTGCTCAGCTGCTGTTGTTACAGCATTGAACCTGCTGTTGGTTGATACAAGTCTATATATATATATTTTACTAAGTCAAATTGTGACGTGCTGTCATGGATAAGGGGGTGCTTCCCTCATCTGTGGATGCCAGCACTCAAGTGCGCACTGCCAAAAAAAGTGACAAGTTGGGAGGAAATATGGGGGATCAAGCCGGACATGCCCAGCCTTCAGTGGCTCATGCTATTCAGTCCTCTCTGGACTCGGCCTTAACGGGTTTGAATAACACCTTGGCGTCGGCCTTTGACAGGCTAATTACCCACATTGCGGATTTCCACCCCTCCCAAGATGCTACCCCATCTATTACAGCCCAGGCCCCTAAAAAGTGTACGGCCAAAACTAAGCATATCCAGGGACAACTCAGTCCCTCCCTGGCCATTTCACATATAGCTTCCCCTAAGAGAGCGCTGAAGCGTGGTTGGGAAGAGTCCCGTCAACCTATCTCTTCCACCCCCTGGCCTTTCGCGCCGGTGGCGCCCCCTATTAATGTCTCATCCACAGAGAGTTTAGATGATTCTGATTCACCCCCTAAGAGGCAGAAAAGGAAGGTGACCTCAGTGGCCCCTCAGGAGGCGCCCCTGCTTGATGCTAACGGAGTTCCGTTCTTTGATCCGGCCCTGATTCAACACCCCAGGTCAGCTGAGTGGCAGCCCTCTGAGGAGGTTTCCTCTTTTCTCAAGTTCTGGATCAGGCGCCCTTTGCCCAAAGAGGAACGTAATAAGTTACGGTCAGAATGCCCCAGACCTATGCTTGCCGACAAGGTGGATCTAGTGCCAGAAATAGAGCAATCTATGGCGGCTTTTCTATCCCAGAAAGGGAAAGACCCCAAGAAGGGGGTCGATAAAGCGTGGCGTAGTTGCCAAGACAGGCTGTTGGATATCCTGGGTCCAGTCACGCAGATTTTTGAAATGGCAGAAGAGGCGGCGTCCTCGGATACCCCGGTGGATGTTAACACATTAAGGGGGTGGATCCAACGAACGGTGTGCCTGCTCGGCAACGCTAATGCCTCCATATGTAGAGAGCGGAGAAAATCATTATTAATGAGGTTGGATTCCAAACTGGCGGACATGTCAGAAAGGGAAGCGGGCCCGTCACCGCAAGGTAATTTGTTTGGGGACTCTTTCTTGAAAGATTGTTCAGCATATGTTCACACTTTTACGGCGCTGGACAAGGCGCAGGCTAATATAAAAAAGGTTTTTGCCCCAAAGGTTTTTAACAAGGCTGGACGAGGTAGGGCCCACTCCTCCGGCCGCTTTACCCAGGGCTCCTCCCGTCCCCGCCAGTTCGCGCCCCGTGGCGCATACAATCCCTCCTCTGCTGGAGGAGCACATGCCCAGTTCTACCCTCAACAAAACTCGAGTTGGAGAGAACGTGCCGGCAGAGGCGCCGGAAGATCAAGAGGGCCATCAGGTACTTTCTCAGGTGTTAAACGTTTTTTCCCTCAAAAGTCTAGGTGGCAGGCTAGCCAGGTTTCTTCCACAGTGGGAGTCCATAACTTCGGATCCTTGGGTGTTGCAGACTGTTCAAGGGTATCAGATAGAATTTTATGCCCCTCCTTGACAGTTGTCCTTTCTTCTTCCTTTGGTGTTCGACGAAGTCAAACAATCCCTCATAGATGTGGAAGTAAGGGATCTCATCTCCAAAGGGGCGGTAGTCCCGGCCTCTTACCGGGCCTCTCAGTTTCTGAATACCATTTTTCTAGTCCCGAAACCGGACCAGGGGTTTCGCCCAGTAATAAATCTGAAAGCCGTCTACTCTTTTGTGGTATATCACCACTTCAAGATGGAAGGAATTCCCTTCTCCCGGGAGACTGGATGGTCAAATTAGACCGCAAGGTCGCTTACCTAGTGGTTCCGTCTTTCCCCCTCATTAGGAGTTTCTTCAGTTTCAGTGGGGGGGTCTGAGGTGGCAGTTTGCATCCCTTCCGTTTGGTCTGTCCTCAGCCCCATGGTGTTTCACCAAGCTCATGCGGCCTGTGATGGCTCTCCACAGGTCCAGGGGGATTCGGATCATAATTTATCTGGACGATATGCTTTTGCTGGCCCAGAATTATCAAACTCTGTGTTCCCATCTGAAGTTTTCTGTGACCCTCTTACAAGATCTAGGTTTTGTGATAAATGTCAAAAAATCCATATTGAAGCCTACGGAATGTATCCAATTTCTGGGCTTCAATACAGATTCAAAGCTTTGCATCCTTCTTCTCCCAGTCAGCAGACTGTCCAAAATAAAGAAGGAGATTCGCCTACTCCTCAGGCGAGGGAGGATCTCGCTCAGGCAATTAGCCAGGGTTGTGGGGATGCTGTCAGCATCCATTCAAGCTATTTTCCCTGCTCCCTTACATTACAGAGCGCTTCAGCGCCTAAAAGCCAAACATTTGCACAAGTGTCTCTCTTATTCCCAGATGCTGGACTTGCCTCCAGAGGCCAGATTGGAGCTCCTGTGGTGGCTCAGGAACATGGAGGCCTGGAATGGCAAGGCGATCTTTGGGCCATCTCCGGACGTCGTTCTGGAGTCAGATGCAAGCAGAGCGGGTTGGGGAGCCAGATTGGGTCAAATTTCCACAGGGGGGGAAATGGTCGGAGTCAGAGAAACAACTACATATCAATTGTCTAGAGTTGTTAGCGGGGTCCTTTGCTGTTCGGAGTCTCCTCAAAGATCAGGGGAATTGTTGTGTTCTCCTCCGCATGGACAACATCTCTGCGGTAAGATACATCAATCACCTGGGGGGTACGAGGTCCAAAGTCCTGGCGGATCTGGCAAGAGAGTTTTGGCATTTTTGCCTCGACAGGGATATTCTATTGAAAGCAGAATACCTCCCAGGAGTCAGCAACGAGATTGCAGATTGGAACTCCAGGCACCTGCAAGACAGGAGCGACTGGATGTCGAACAGGTCTCTTTTTGCCCGCATAGCGTCCCTCTGGGGTCCCCTGAAGATAAACTTGTTTGCCTCGAGGCTAAATTGTCAAGTTCCCAAGTTTTACAGTTGGAGACCGGATCCGTTAGCTCTAGCCACCGATGCTTTCCTACAGGACTGGTCGGGTCAGTTGGGATATGCCTTTCCTCCCTTTGCCATGATAGCTCGGGTTCTGGTCCAAGTTCGCAGACAAGCGGTGTCTCTGGTTCTGGTTACCCCTTTTTGGCCCTCTCAGGTTTAGTTCCTGGCCCTTCTGGAATTGGCAATAGATTTTCCCCGTCTTCTCCCGTTCGATCCCCAGTTGCTGGTGGATCCGGGAGGTCTCCCTCACGAGTTAGTCCTGCAGGGAAACCTTGCCCTTATGGCTTGGAAGATTTCAGCTCTTCCTGGTGCTTCAGAGGACTTTCGCAAGACTCTATGTCGGTCATCAGGGACTCCTGGGCGCCCTCTACTAAATCCGGGTATTCCTCAGCATGGAACCACTGGGTTAGCTGGTGTGTGGCTAGGCACCTCAATCCTGTTTCTGCCCCTCCTTTAGAAGTGGTTAATTTTCTAGTAGAGTTGTTTAAAGAGGGGAAAGCCTACAGGACTGTTAATGGGTTTCGTTCAGCTATTTCAGCTGGTCACCTTTTGGTTAAAGGGGAGCCAGTGGGTAGGCACTTTTTGGTGCGAAGGGCCCTAAAATCTATTCGGATTAAGGTTCCACCAAAACCAAAGTATTCGGTTCTTTGGGATGTTAATATGGTACTGCAGCTCTTCAGGTCTTGGCCACCTAATGACGATTTGTCCCTGCAACAGTTATTTGCCAAGCTTGCTATGTTACTATGTCTGGTGTCTATTAAAAGGGTCTCTGATATCAGAGCTCTGGATGTGGATAATAAGTTGTTCACCCCTCAAGGGGTTACTTTCTTTATCTCACGGAGGACTAAATGCATGACTTCCTCTATATCCTATCCAGCTTTTCCTGAAGATGATAAATTATGTGTGGTCAACTGTTTGAAGTGTTTTGAGATAAAAACTGAAGCTTTTAGGCCTCCCAATACTTCTCAGCTGCTGATTTCCTACAGGAAACCCCATAAGCCAGTGTCCCCTTCTACTTTAGCCAGATGGATCAAATGGATTATGCGGGAGGCGGGGGTTGACACAGCCTCTTTTGGACCCCACTCAGTCTGAGGCACTATGGCCTCTAAAGCAGCCTTTCTGGGGGGTAGTTTGGAACAGATTTTTAAAGCACTGACTGGTCAAGGGAATCAACTTTTAAGACGTTTTACTATAAACGTATTGCTCATGTAGCTGTGAATGTAATGCAAGGGCTTTGAACTTGCATAATATGAGCCTCCTGTCTTGCCATAGAATACCTAATCCCCCACACTAGCGTGAGAGGTATTACCCAAATTGTTCGTCTACAATTGTTCAAATGAACAATTGACCAAATTTAAAGGGTCACAATTGACCTTTTCACAATTGACCGAATATATATATATATATATATATATATATATATATATATATATATATATATATATATATATATATATATATGGGTTTTGGGGGGTTTGGCGTTGGGTGGGGGATTGTGGGGGGTTTCCCCCCACATATATGGTACAATTGACCTTCATAATTCGGTCAATTGTAAAAAGGTCAATTGTCATTCGAGCAGTTGTAAAACGAACAATTCGTATACAACCGCGTGAGATGGGGGTTTAGGTTCTATAAAAGACAAGGAGGCGAGTATTATCCCACCCGCCCACCCTTACTGGTGTTTGATTGTTGTTTCAGCTTTCGGTTGATGGCTGCGGCTCAAGCAGAAGCGGAAGGTCCAGCTCCAAGTGGCAGAAGGATTTCGTTCTGACGTTCTCATGGGAGTTTGTTCTTCGTTTTACATGGAGAAAATGTCCGATGGTCGTGTGGAAAAACATCAGCGACAGAAAGAGGAGGAGTTGATAGAGGAATGGACCTTTATGGGACTGGCTCGCAACCCATTGGCTACCTCCGGGGCATGACCTGCCCGCCATGTTGGAATGGGATGTTTCCCTTTGTATTGTTCTTATGTTGTGTTATTGGAAAAAATTTCGTTTTTACAAAGTTTTTCATTCTTTGCTGCTGTGGTTCAGAGTAAAGATTGTTATGCATAAAACTCGCCTCCTTGTCTTTTATAGAATCTAAACCCCCATCTCATGCTAGTGTGGGGGATTAGGTATTGGTCCCAATCCACGATGGAGGAATTGCGGTCACGTGACAACCACTGTCACGTGACCGCGATTCCCAACAAACATTTAATACGTCAACAAACAGAGCCGAACGCAGGTTATCAGGCCGGCAGATCCCGCACCGGAAAGGCTCTTCTTTCTGAAAACAGATCTGTATCGTTTCTGCAATTATAAAAGGTAAGCCCAACCAGAGGTCAACTATATAAGCTTAAAACGACAATATTTAAAACCTAAATGTTAGTTATAAAACGAATGTATAAAACAAAAACGGATCACAATATCACAGCGTTTTATTTCTCTTTGCTCTACTCTACAGTGATTTTCAAAAAAGAAAACTAGAGAGAAAGCGGGGGAAAATTCCAAAACGCTTTAATAAGCCATTCTTCAAAACATATTCTCGCCACAGAATATCCCAAAAGTGAGTGCCTTTTTACCGTACCATGCACCTATAGTATTAATATTACTAGGAGTCATTCACAAAAACGATTTGTCATGACACACAACATCTTTAAAATTGATGGCATTTAGAGCACCATTCTGCTAAAATTAAATGCACTGGTTTCAAGGAAAATGTCTTAGAAACGTACAAAGCAAGTATCTGCAATACATTAGTAAGCAATGCAGCAATAACTGTTAACCTTTCTTTATTTTCAGATTTAATTGTACATTTTGTAAACCAAGAACAGGCTTTTTTGTTTTTTGAGCCACCAAAACGCTCTCTATTCCCTCCTGATGAACTGTCTGAATACTAAAGACAGTGAAACACGTGTCGAGGGCATCTATTAAAGGGCATATGACAACTTTGAAAACTCATAAAAAAAACTCTGAACAAATAACACTATTTGGATTCCTCTTTTCATTTATTGTCAACAAATCATCGTGCTGAGGGCGCAATCAGACAGGTTTTCGTCTTTTCTTTTTGAAAAAGACCATTTATTGAATGTGCTTTAAAAGAAACTGTTTCTCACACATTTCCCTTAAAAACGGTGTCCTCAGAGACTGGTCAAAGAGTTTGTTGCGTAGAGTTACGAAATGAGGTTTGCGAATGAGGGACACTTTTCTTGTGTTGGGAACTATTTCTTTTTACAATCGTACCTACGCTGTCACAGCCAGTCACATATCTGTCTCCTGTAGTGAGGTGGACCGTTCAGTCTCCAGAAATGCTGGTCCAGAGTCAGCCATTTGTTGGATTTTGGTAGAACTGAAGTAGTTTCAGTCAAAAGTTAAATACTTCTTCTGACGTGTCAGAGTCTTATTCTTCGATAGCAGTTTCTTCATCAGGGAGTCTACAATTTTCCTTACAGCCGAACACGTCTCCAGCCACTGAGTGTAATTATAAGGGGTGATGTAAGGAGTTCTTCCCCACAACTTTTTTGCAACTGAAAATAGCATCCCCTCCTTAACTGTTGCATGATTGCCATTGCCAGGTGTGGTCGGCAGTTAGTGGGCGCCACCTTTAGCAGTGACTCCCACTGCGGCCCAACCAATCAAGAATGGGAAGAGGCATGACTAGGGGGAACAACCAATCGGGGGCAAGGGGAAGTGATGCATAGCAGAGGGCAGGAAGAGGAGGGACAGTCCGGAGGAGCAGTACTTAAGTCCTTGCTTGGGGCAGGGTCGCCCTCTTTGGACGGGGCTCCATTTCACCCGCCCAAGCTATTAGGGGCAGCTTTTATCAAGTATTTTACATTTTGTGTTCTTCATCTCTTTCATGTTTGCCCCGTGGATCTTACAGGGTGTATCCCTTTGGGAAAGCACTGATAGGAACCGCAAGGGTACTGCTCAGACCCAAGCTTATAATTCCGAGCCCCTGGCGCAAGACCCCTGGGGAGCCCTTTAAGTAAAGGGTAGGGATAGGGGGTTTGGAAGTCTTTCCAACACCAACATGATGGGGAGGAGAAAAGAACAATACCATGTCACAAATCACAACAAGAATTGGGAAGAAACAAGGGCGCGTTGATGAAATACTACAGGAAAAATAAATTGAGATGCGTAGATCAGGAAGGAGAATGGAATGGGTCAGTAATCATGAGTCAAGAGGGGGAAAAGAGTAGAAAATAAGACGGAGAACAAAAGAGATGCTGAACGGGGGGTGGTAAACAGAGGAAGGCTCTGAGGGGGAAGGGAGAAGGGAGAGATGTAGCAGGCAAACCCTCCGAAAGGTTGGGATAGGAACATGCAGACAGGAATGCTCAAGGGGATGATTGGTACATTGGGAAGCAAGAGATGCGGGCTCTGAGGGGGTGGAATGGTAAGTAGTTTTGGCAGATTTGGGGAGAAGGATGAGGGGGGAAACACTTGGATGTTGAGAATTTGTATTTGTATTTTATTTATTTGTATAGCGCCGGGCCCGGGGGCATCTGGGCGCATTTCTTAGGAGGGTTACAGTTACATATATTTACAGTGTTACAAAGACAGAGCATTTACATATATTACACACTATCACAAAAGGTATTACATCTTACATAAGCATTGCATATTCCATAGGCAGTGAAATACAGATGATATATACATTAGCATTACCAAGGTGCACAGCAAATGCTAGTAAGGCATGTACGTGGTGGTCCTGCGCTACCAGCCAAGTTTTGACTTTACTTCTGAAGGCATGGAAGGAGGGTTCAGTTCTGAGTGGGCTAGGTAGAGGGTTCCAGAGCCTTGCGGCAAGCACCGGGAAGCTGCTGCCCCCCGCTTTCTGAAGCTTGAACCTCGGTAACAGGAGGCAGTGTGCTTGGGCCGCTCTATGGGGTCGATCACACATGTGAATAGGTTAGATAGGTATTTCGGTGCCTGCTTGGCGAGGCATTTATGCATGAGTGACAATGATTTAAATGCGATTCTTTGGGAGACAGAAAGCCAGTGTAAGCGGATTCTGGTATCCGAGATATGATGGTTTCTGGGGATGTTCAGAGCTGCCCTAATGGCGTTATTTTGTGTTACTTGTAGTTTGTTTATATTCCATTGGCTGGTCCCTAGACAGAGCGTGTTGCAGTAGTCGAGTTTTGACAGTACATGGGTTCTAGCTAAGGTGGTGCAATTGGCAGTGGTAAAGAATGGTCGACAGGTGGTGATGAGTTTGCATGTGTAGGCTGTGGAGGAGATTATGGCGCTAGTTTGTCTAGTTAGAGACAGCGTAGAATCTAAGTATATACCAAGCGTTTTAGTGCTGTTAGATACCTAAATGGTGTTGCCATCGATGATGAATGAGTCAAAAACAGAATCCAATTTAATGAGTCTGAGTTGAGACCCAAGGAGTAGTAGCTCTG
Source organism: Ambystoma mexicanum (assembly GCF_040938575.1). Classification (NCBI taxonomy): domain Eukaryota; kingdom Metazoa; phylum Chordata; class Amphibia; order Caudata; family Ambystomatidae; genus Ambystoma; species Ambystoma mexicanum. The sequence continues at coordinate 937,851,762 of NC_090934.1, read as the reverse complement.
TTTTATCGTCGTTCAGACAGAGCCCGTGTTGGGCCATCTAGGCCTGGATGATCAGATAGATATCATTCAAAACTTTGGAATCTGCTTTGAGGTCTCCAGTGATGGGGATGAGTATTTGGGTGTCATCTGCATAATTTGTGTAGGTGGCACCCAAATGGTCAAGAATATCAAAAAGGGGCTTCGTAAACACATTGTAAATTGTTGGCGATGCACATGATGCTTGGGGGAATCCAAGCAGAACTGGTGACGGTTCAGCCAAGGCCGAATGGGAAAAGACCCTCATTGATCCATTCGCCAAGAAGGAGCTAATCCAAGAGGTGGCTTTGACCGACAAATGAGCTGCGGATTTAAGATGGTTGCAAAGCATTTGGTGATTGACAAAATCAAATGCCGCTGATAAGTCGAGCAGTAGGAGGGGGGCCAACTTGCCATTATCTTTTAGGACTTCAATTTGAGTTTTCAAATCTATCAGTGCCGTTTCGGTTCCATGCCTTAGTCTGAAGCCTGATTGTCTCAGGCCGAGTATGTTATTAGATTCTAAGTAATCCTGGATCTGCAGGTAAACTGCTCTATCCAGGATTATGAACAGAGAAGAGTTTTTAGACCAGGTCGGTGAGAGGTAATGGCTAGAAAGGTTCCAATGGGGTAGGACAAGTAGTCGGGAGGGGCGGTTGGGAAGAAGGAAGCAAAGGGGTTTGGATTGGGCGGAATCAGAAGGGGACAGCAAGGGAGACAAGTTGTCGGGTGTGGTGCAATACCCCGGCTAGGGGGGATGGCTTGAGAACAGAAACACAAGCATGCGAAGATCTGGGATGCAAACAAGGGGGATACACAGGGGGCTATGCTGACAGGCAGAATGGCTAGAATGAAAGGGGAAACAGAAAAGAAGAAAAATGTGGCCAAGGGGGTGAGAGGGATGGATAAGTAGACTGAGGGAGGGATGTAGCCAGAAGCTGGGTGTCCATCCGATCAGGATGTAGGAGGGTTTAAGAAAGCATGCACAGAGCAGAATCCTGAAGCACTGGGGGAGAAATGGAACACCTGTAAGATAATTCCTGCTTAATAAAGTGTGCTGCCGCAATTTTACTTTCCCACCTTATCAACTGGTCTTGGCTCTTTATTTGCAGGAGGTAAAGGGATACCTGGGTTGGGGAGGTGCGGCGCGCCGGTGGGGAGGATCATCAAATAGGGTCAGGCAATGGGTTGCGGGAGGGCACAAGTGTGGGCTGACAATGCTATGGAAATTACAGCAGCAACATGAAGGTAACCGCCGGTGTCCTGCTCTCAGATGGGCAGCGGGCAGTGCGCGGTGGTGATGATCAATTCCAAGCATTTCTACCAGAGAATGCGAGCTTCTGCACAGGATTTGTAGCAGGGTTATTTGTGTTTCATCTGTAAAGTAAGACTGCTGGTGAGACTGATCCATCCTTGCAGAGGACCACTCTCACTCGCCCTTATCGGGTGATACATGCCCAGTGGGGTAACAATTCAGGTAATTGCTCTGAAATGTTTTGAATGTATAGCTTCAAGAGTCTCGGGAGGATAGTTCAGGGGCAACGCGTCGCCTTGGAAGCAAGACGACGCTAAGCAACACAGGTTCGATCCCCGGGTCGGTGCTTCGAAACCTTTGGGTATTAAGCGTGTTATAAATAAGCTATCATATCACATCTGGTGTCCTGTGACTTCGAACGTTTCTGTGGAGCATCTACGTGTACCGCAGCCCCCCATGTTTATTGGCTGACAGCAGCGGAGCACACATCACAGCCTGAGCCGGGGTGGAGGGAACACAGGGTGATCCACTTGTCGCCATTGCGTCTCCTGGCCTGCGACACATCCGTCTTTAAAGCAGCCACGAAGACGTAGAACTGGCGCCCATTACGAGCGGCGCCAACACACCACGTCACCGCACAGTGACCACGTGGCCCTTCCAGCAGCAGCAGCAGCAGCAGCAGCCTGGTATTTTACTAAAATAATGCTCTGAGCGTAATCATGCAATACTTGGGCTAAAGGTAGCACGTTATGCAAACTTGGAAAGTACGGATAGTTGGCCACTGGCACATATGCAATTGCTAAGTGATATTTGCCAACCTGGGCCAATTAGGACATCACAGAAAACTGAAAAGTGTTCAAACTAGGCACTATAACTGGCCTTAATCATGCGACCATTACATGTCAGAGTGTGCTTACTGGCACATTGGGAGCTTTGGACATATGCACATAGCAGTGTGGGGTGAGTGGAATATGAGGGACACCCGGGCAGTTATGCTCTTAGTGTAGCATCACATCTAGAACGTGTAAATACTGCAGTCCAGAAATACATCAATCTCAAGTCAAATGAAGTCTGAGGTTTTAGGACACCTTTAAAAAGTTCATCCAATGCCCTTACAGCAGGTTCCTGCTGCTCCAGCTTGTCCATGCTGCAGGACCCTCGCAATGACGTTGCCAGCCAGAGTTATGACCCTGCCAGCTGCTGGCATTGGGCACGTTGAATTGGAAACTACCAGAGATTGGCACATTAAGGGACGCGGCATGGACAATTGCAGAATGCGCTGAAGAACTCATTTGGGATCTTGCTAATGTCAAGACGTGCACATTGGGAGAACATGGAAACACATGTTTGCCGAGTGGCACATCATGTAAATGGCATGGCATGTTCTTAGTGTGATACTAGTTGTGGGCATTGCATAGGGTGCACTGCCACAGTGCCTAGCTCCCATGTGACTCATTTGGAGGGCCTCAATTTCTGATCCTCATTTTAGTGCAACAAAAATGAGGATTGGTTCCTCTATAACCCTCTAAAAGTTCATCTGTTCAGAGAGCACAAAGGGCCCTGATTTAACAGCAAGTGAGTCATCAACCAGTGGCAGCAGGTTTGTGTGAATATTTGTTGAGGGTATAGTGTGTTCTAAATATTTGTGTGTACACACTAGGCTTAGAAGCAGCAAACACCCTAACGAAGCGTTAACTTGAAATGGACATACAAGGTGTATCTGTCAATATACTTTTCACCACCAGGGGTATCTTGGCGCTTTTGCATATAATAAATGCTCACTGTTACCCATCTAAACGGTACTCCTTTTATGAGCCTTGCACACACGAGGGGCTGAGTGAACTGACATTCAAAGCTGCCACAGCGGTCCAGCAGAGACCCTCTAGTACGAGGGTCTACAACCTGCCGCTAGTCAAATGTTTTAGGCCAGGACTTCCATGATTCCCACCATTGACTATGGCAGTGGTCTTCAAACTTTTTTGTCCGGGGCCCCCCTGAGCAAAATTAAGCAGGTCGGGAACCCCCAGAAATGCCAAATAGAAAGTATGTATTGCGCGCCGTCACCTGCTCCCATCACAGTCGCTGGGCTCCCTCATCCCACTCCTACCCAGTCAGTGGTCTCTCCCCACCCCATCACACACCCTGGGCTCTTCCCACTCTGCTCCCACCACTATCCCATGGTTCCCGCCTATTGTGCTCCCACCAAAGTCCCTGGGTTCCACCCATCCCGTTCCCAACACAGTCTGAGGGTCAGTGGTGGCTGCTGATTTTTTTTAAGTGGAGGGGCATAACTATTTCCCCCAAAAATGCCATAGCGACGAGCATAGTGAGAGAGCCCGAACCAATAAAGGGGGAGTTCGGGGGGGTTTCCCCCTGTGAATTTTTTTTAAATAATGGGTTAAAATGTTGCATTGTAGAGCATTCTTTTAACAAAAAATGGGTAAATAGCCAAACAGGTTGCAATTGGTGCTGTGGGGCCCAGGGGGCAGGCATGACATTTTTTACTGGACATCTATGATAGATGTCCAGTAAAAAGATACCATCCCTGTCCCCAGGGCCCCACTGGACCTAACACAATCAACATGATTATGTGTGTATGCAAGGCGCTGCACATTCATACAGCAATCACTCTATCATTCACACGAGCATCCATCACCATACACTCACTCATAACATAAGCATACACGCATCCATACACATGTTTAAATAAAAACAAAGAACAAAAACGTACCTTCTGCATTGGCCTGCGTGTGGGTGCTGAAACGCCCTGCTCCAGGCTGCTGTGTCCGTATGTGGGAGGAGGCGCAGGAGCTCCCCCTCGGACATACAGCCATGCAGTGCCCCAGCCAGCATTTCCAATGAGCAATGCAATGCTGGCGAAGCAAAACGCCTCAGCACTTGCATGGCTCAGTGAGCATGTGCGGCTGGGGAACTAAACTGAACTGTCAAAGGGAAAAAGTGTTTCCCTTTGACATTTCAGCCAGCCCAGGAGCACTCAGTCAGCTGGAAAAAGCAACTGAGGGAGTGCTCACTGTTTCACTGGGCTGGCTCCTTAGTTCCTTCATAATGGGTGAGAGGCCACTGGGTGGGCGCCCCCTCACCATTATGAATGAGCTGCCAGGCTCGGACTGGCCTTATAGGGCAATGCCTGTACCAAAAATGTAAAGTGCTAATATGGGCCAGTCAAAATGGGCCATCATTTTGGCCAATGTGGACCAGTTTGATGAGTTACTTAACTATGCAGTTAGTAATTTTGACCACTGTTGCTGAATATATCACAATTTACTTACATTTTAACACAAAGCACCCCCTTGGGTACTATTGAAACAGTGGGCCTCATTACAACCCTGGCGGTAGCTGTGCCAATAAAACCCGGCACGGCTGCTGCCGGAGTTGCATACGGGTGCAGCACCCGCGAATGGGCAATTACTGGGTCATGCCGAGTTAGGCAGACCTGATAATTGCTCTTTCGCGGGTGCCGGTACCGGTAGATCCCCATTCCCATTTGAGCCCTATATGGCTCAATGGGAATGGGGAGCTCGGATGCACCGGCACCGTTAATAATGGTGCCGGTGCATCCAACGAGCTGTGCTCGCGGGTGCCGCCCGGCCTGCTAGGTCAGACCTGGAGGGCTGTCAGGCACCCGCGAGCATAACTCGTACTATGGCGGTACTGTAGCAATGGTGCCGGTAGCTTACCGTCACCGTTGTTACTGTACCGTCATAGTTGTAATGAGGCCCAGTCTGTGACTAAATGAATGAATATCCATTTACAACTGCGGCCCACTTTTTCATTGTTGCCTGAGACAGTTTCATGCTTCAGCCCGACCATGTGATCCACCCCTGCCCATTTCTTCCAATCAAAAAAAAAAAAGATTTTTTTTTTTTACATATTTCATGTTGAGCTCTCAGGGCCCCCCAGGGATGCACTTGCGGACCCCTGGGGGTCGCGACCCACAGTTTGAATACCGCTGGACTATGGTGTCTAGGGATGATGGGAGTTGTAGCACAGAACATCCGGAGAGCCAAAGCTTGCAGGCCCCTGCGGTAAATGCATAATGCCGCTGAGTCACTTCTTTACACACTTTATTCCAGACACACCTTGGCCCATCCCACTGAGATCGTCAAGCTGAACATCAGGTTGATTTTTGAGGAAAATAACTCCTTTGCGCCAACATCTCACCTGTCCGCTGGGCCTGGTGAGGAGGGTGGTGCAGTCTGGACCAGTCTTGAAGTGCAGCTGTTCCTTCCAGTGCAGCTCGGTGGGTGACTCACAGGGGACCTCGTTGGCTGAGGCCCAGATCTGAAATGCAAACGCAAAGACGGATGTAAACACAGGGCGCGGGCAGCGAATGACGCAGGTATTTGGAACTCACTTCCTGGCTTCTTTCAGTTAATCTTTCATACTTGGCACAGCACGTGACCCGCTGGATAAAGGCATTCCTAAGCAGAGAGCTCACTGGAAAGCAACTACAAACACAGGCAAGCAGTACACGGCCTCCAGATTTACCTGTTCCTACTCAATACTATTGCTCCCCTGATGGTATCCCTAGATGAGAATTTGATAGCAGATAAGGATGGACAGGCACACCTGGCTTGCCCATTTTCTACCTGCTCACGGCACACGACCCGACAGGCCGAAGACTCCCCTTTTCAAGCTTTCATTTGATGCCCACTGAAGATGCTGGCTCTCGTCCTTACTGGCATTCGGAAGTCTCTGGGCACACTGCCGCTGTGTCTGTGCTGATCTCATGCCTGTTCGTCTTGGGCCATTGACTTAGATGATAATGGTGGTCCTTGGTAAGCTAGAACTGTGGGGTCATTGCTTCTTGCCTTGTAGGCCTGAAGGCCTGTACTCAAGGCCTCATTCACTCTCTGCTGCTCTCTGCCAAGACCGCACGAGCTGCAGAGACACACACATTGAGTGTGCTGTAGCTAACATCTTCCCCCATGGTGAAGGTAAGCCAGTACCTCTTTACACATCTAATGATTCTATCTTGATATACATGCCGGCCTCTGCTGTCTGCATACCTATCAGCCTTACTTGCGCCGCTGCGGTCCAGCTCCCCTCGCCAAGTATCTTCCTCCCATCCGTCCGCCTAACTGAGCCTTGCATTAACCTGACAGCTCCATCCCTACCCATCTGCCTGCATACTACCCTGAATGCAGCATCTAATACACCCCCTGGCCCGCCCTGCTAGTACCATGGAGCACATGCTGCCCAGGCACAATCCCAAACTTCACAAACGTGCATGGACAGGAGTTTGAAAACCGGCACCCCACTCTGGCGAAGGCCTAGATCCAGTAACTACCTGCCTCCTCAAACTCACAGCTGCCAACCAAGCAACCCCGTACAAGCCCTATATTTTCCCAATCTGGCACCTCACGCGACCACCATGCTAGGCTGCCCCTCTAGCGCTATGACTTACTGCAGTCCACAGGAAGCATTTAACGGGGACTGCCCCACAACACGCCCCTCTTCTACTGCATTCAGAAATGGCAGGCTGTTCCAGTGAGAACCCGCTGCCTGCCCCCCATCTCACAGCCCCGAACAAGGGCAAGAGGAAATGCCCGCCCAAGAGAGCATTCAGGCACAAACCCCAGCACGATCCCCATCTGCCGCATACCCCTCGTTGGCCTTAAGCAGACCACCACCAGCAAGCATGTCTTCAGCAGACAGCCCACAACTGTGAGCAAGAGGGATAGCTACCCTGCCCAAAGCACTGCATCTCATTCCAACCAGGATACTGAAGCCAGCCAACCCTCAAACAGGGAGACTGCCACATCTGATACCCCCACCACATCCACCCACCAGGAAACTTTCCAAATCGATGCCGACACCTCTAAAAGGGGCACTGGTTAATGTTAGATCCCTTCCTGCGCATGTCCTAGACATCAACAACCTCATTACGACACTGGACGCAGACGTACTTGCCATTACTGAAACCTGGCTACATGCAGCCTCCGGCCTAACCCTGTCCCTAGCAATTCCCAAAGGATTTACTATATTTAGATGTGATAGAGCTGATTCCAGAGGCGTAGTTGTCGCACTGATCACAACAGACTCCCTTCCTATAAGACAAACCAACATTGCAATGGAGCACAACTCCGACTTTCTATCTGTCAAATTCACAACTTCGTCTACATACTCCATATCCTACCATGTGGTCTATCGCCCATCGGCACGGCTCTCCACATTCAGGGAGGACCTCCTGCACACCTCAGGCTCCAACATGAAGCCTGCCGTGAAAACGACCCTCTTAAGGGACTTTAACCTGGGCCTCAATGACCCATCTGATCTTACCACGGCCTCAGTGGTCAACTCACTCAGTGCCTTAGGCCTTGAACATCTTGTCAGTGGCCCTACCTATGCAAAAGGTCGTACCCTAGACTGGATAGCTGACCTCAACTGCCAGGTAGCTATCTGTTCTAACACCCCATGTCTCTGCTCTGATCACCACATTGTGTCATTCATGACAACGTCCACCATGCACACCACCTGTGCCTCTCCCGCTCTGCACCCACTTGGACCTGCAACTCCCGTAAACTCACCAAAGACTGTATTGTGCCCCTTCTGACGTCTCTCCAGACAAAATACATCGACTCTAATGACCCCAGTACACCAGCTGACATTTATGTGAGGACACTGACAGCAGCGGTGGACACCATTGCCCCGCTACTACCCCGCAAAGCCAAACCCTGTGGTTACATCAACACCTGGTTTACCTCTGACCTCCAAGAGCTTAGAGCAAAAACTAGCAGGCAGAATCAAACTGGAAAAAGGCTCCCTCAGACACCCACAAGTGTTATTCTTGGCAGCCTCCAAGCAATATAAACAAGCCATCATCCTACCAAAATCCACATCCTACAATTCCAGAAATGCCAACAACAAATCCAACGCCCAAGAGATATTTTCAATATTTAGGGAGCTGGAAACCCATGCCACCCCTCTCCTACTATTACGAAAGACGAGGCGTGGTGCATGTACATTGAAAATGCCATGTTTTTCAAAATGGACTCTCTACACAAGAAAATCCTTACTCTTCAAACAATCCTTACTCAAAACCCTGCAACAACAGGCCCCACACGTCACACCACTAGAGGCCACCGACTACCAGCTGTTTCGCTTCTGCAAGGTTTCGGAAACTGAAGCCGCAGCCATCCCTAAGAACCTAAAGCCATCGGGGTGTAAAAGTGACATTTGCTCAGCTTCCCTAATCAAGGACTGCTTTGAAACCTTGGTCCCATTCATCACCAGATTTATCAATGCCTCCCTCTCCTAAAGCCTAGTCCCTACCAGTCTTAAGTAAGCCTGGGTACTCCCACTGATTAAAAAAACCTTGGACCCATCAGTCCCTAACAACGTCTGGCCGATCGCAACAGTCCGTTTCCTACTGATAATTGTAGACAGAGCAGGCTAACTCCCAATCCAGCAGTACCTGGAAACTAAACACATCTTTGGAATACACCAGTCTGGCTTCCAGCCAGGCCATGGAATCGAATCGGCCCTGTTGGATATGAAGAACTAGGTTGCCGATATCAGAGATGGAGGGAAGCCTTTCCTTCTCCTGCTTGGATCTCTCAGCTACATCTGACTTAGTAGATCACAAAATTTCATGTCACTACCGCACCTCTGCTGCAGGTTTCTCACCAGAAGCCATGACTTGGCTTGCATCCTTTCTAGAGAACAGAACAATCAGATTGTTTTCTGAGACTGCCTGCGCTCTCCCAGCACCCATCTCGTATGATGTGCCACAAGGGCCCTGTGTATCCCCGACCTTCTACAGTGTAGTCAACAAACCCCTATTAGATTTAATAAACTCCATCAGCATATCTTACACCAACTATGCCGACGACACCCAAATCCTCTTTCTCCTCTATGGTAACTACACTGAAGACCTGAACACCTTAAACATGGTCTACATGACAGGTCAGGACTGTATGGCCACACACCGCCTCTGCCTTAATGATGAAAAAACAGAGATCCTGCTGGTAGGACCCCCAGGGGTGATTGAGAAGCTCAGTTCTCAATATGCCTCCTTCAACATTGACGACGTGCAGATCCCGATCTCCTCCCCAGTGAAGACCTTGGATGTCAACTTAGATGCCACCCACTCACTAACGCGCCAGGTGAATGCCATTGCCTACACAACAAAGCTGATTAAAGCACCCAGACCCTTCTTGTCCACAAACAGCTGCCCCACTATTGCCCGAGCCATCATCGGGTCTAGGCTCGATTACTGTAATGCTCTGTTTGGGAGCACCTCGTCACATAATATCTTCAAGGTGCAGGTGATCCAGAACACCTCTGTGTAGCACTCATTATTCCAAAAAGCACTCATTATTCCAAAACGAGAACACATCTCGTCAGCAAGAAAAGATGTCCACTGGCTACCGATTCAAGAATGAAGCATTTCCAAAACTCTTTCCATTACCCACTGATGCTTCTTCAACTCAGTGCCTCCCTACTTGGCTCAGAAAATCACAAAAGCACACTCTTCCAGGCCGTTGAGAGCGGCTCATGCACACCGGTTGGTCCAGCCCAAAATCAAATGAGCCAGAGGAGGAGGCTCAAGCTTCTCCACCGTGGCAGCTAACCAATGGAACACTCTGCCGCCCGCCTTGAGAGCTGAGCAACCGTACTGGGCCTGCAGAAGAGCCCTGAAAACGTGTCTGTTCACCTTAGACCGCCGTGGTTTTCCCAAGTGTATGGATTCCTTCTTGACATTTCCTGTGTGTAACTGGTTCTGTGAGAACAAGAAAAGTTCCTTGTTAGGGAACTCCCGTCCCCTGCACACTGTCTGGGGCTATATAGCCAAGTATTTGAGAATATGTAGTTAGAGATTCACTCTAATTCATAAATAAACATTTTGACATAATATTTCTTGAGGGAGAATTTAGGTATAACATAGTTTGATCATTAGGTATACTACCAATAACTTTTTCATTTTACACTTATGTACAAAAAACAACTTATAACTTGTTCTTTAGTTTGTTCAGGATTTAATGGTCCAAACAAAATTGCCAAATGAGTTTCGAGAATGATTCTCTTCTTCAGGGGCTGTGTTATGTAAATCAAACTTTAAATATGGTAAAGAAAATTAAACAATATTCGAGATTAGATACAGAATACAGACTTCATTGTTTTACAACATTTCTAATATTTGTTGCTCAAGAAGGAAGGTAACTTAATATTGACATCATCAAAGTTTGATCAAGATTGTCATCCTGTGAGAGAATAAAGGACCACATGTCCAAATCATACACAATAGGATGAGGTAAATTGGTGTCAAAAAAAGGGAAGGAAGGATTCTGACTTTATCTCTTTATACCTGATATTCCCTCATATCCGTTGTTTATTGCTGTTTAACAATGGTAAATGGGCTCAATGAATAAGTGATGTTATTCCCATTTGAGAAAAATTCCAATGGAGATTTGTTTTTCTACACTCATTGTTATCCTATAGAAGAGGTGTGAAACCTAGAGGTGATAATAATTAGAGAGTGCTTACCCTGTTTCTTATTCATAAAAAGTAGGGCAGAAGGACCTTCTTCCTTCCATGATATTAGAAGGGGAATGGTTTTGTTCATAAATTCTCCAGTAGTCTCTAGGGCATATTAATCTAACCTGCGTAAATAGATTAAAACAATTCAGAGTCTACTATTAATTAGTAAGTAAGGTTCAGTGTATCCAAAACATTCATATGGTGGAATAAAGGTAATCCCCAAGGATATTTAGTATTATTTCATATAAGGTTCCTAGTATTGATATGATTAAAGCTTCCTAGGCAGTGAAGACTGTAAAAAATCTTAATGTTGTATGAACAAAAAATGTGTTTCTAAATGATATCAATTATTTGGTAGAGAGGAAGTGATCCATACGGATAATGAGAATAAGAACATTAGGTTCCTAATGAAAAAAATACTTACTAGGCGGTATATTTCCAAAAGGATAAAGGGGGCTTGTTGTGCCTAAAGCTTAAGAATAGTCTGCCGAAATAGCGTGGTATAATTAATGTCCCTGTTTTTAGTTACACCGGTCTAGCAGTTCGAGCTCCAAAATACCTGGGAATAAAAAAAAACCTGGGTTAGAGCGCATGAGTCCTGCTTAAGTAATTAGAATGAGTCAGAAAACAAGTTGCTAAAGAGTACTTACTGGTCTCTTGTGGAGTTCCTTTCCTGATATCAAGTGTTGGTCGGCTCCGTGGGCTAATGCAACCCTGGATGGATATTATGCATTCAAAATGGCCGTATTTATAGCGTAATGAGTGTGACGTCATCACGTTACGTGCGTGCATGATGTCACCCATGTAAACAAAGTGCGGAGTACGGATTGTTTTGTGATCACGGTCTCATAATCAAGCGAGAAGATGCGGGTGTATGCCCTTATTTTTATTTTTATGATAAATTCTGAATAACTCTCGGATGTATTAAGTTCTAAAAAACACGTTTACTTGTAAATTGAACATTTTTAGAAAAACAGAACTAGATCGTAGTTTTTGTAAAGAAGTTTTTCGGCGGGGAGGTCAAAACTAAAGCCTTTCCTCATAATTTATCATTATTGATCATATAGTGGGGTTTGATCTCATAAACAAAAGGTAATACCATACATTTGTGGGAAAATCCTCCTTGATATAGTGGTCTTGTATATGTCATAAGCTGCAATCATCTACTGAGATAATTTTGGCATGATGAAACCAAAACTTGATCGTGATGTTAAAAAACGTTGTGGGCCAAGGAGGTCAGAAACTTGAGCATTTCTTCACAATTTATAATTATTGGTCCTATTGAGGGGGTTGATCTCATGAACCAATGGTACCCAGTGTCTTACATTAGAGGAAAGATCCCGCTTGATATAGTGGTCTTATGTTTGGCATAAACTGCAATCATCTACTAAGATAGTTTTTAACATGATGAAAAGAGCGTCAGATCAAAGACATAAATCACGATACGTAACTAGAACACAATTGTGTTAGTTTCACTGTCTCGTATGAAGTTCACAATCTAGTCATTTCTGTTAATACTAACTGGTTCTGTAACATTGCCTTGATGCTCTGGGGCTTAGCATGCATTTTAAATGGAAAAAAAATAAATACGGTTCTAATCTCAGTAACTCTAGCAGTGGAAGGCACTGTACTGCCTGCTGCACCCACTACCACACCCTTTGGGTCTATTGCCCTTATCTGCCTTTAGCGCCAGGGCTATATTCCTGCACTTACCTATGCACTTAGCTGTGCTTCCCCTCCACCCCCTTCCCTGCACTTAAAAGTTCCAGAATTTTCGGAGGCTTCAACGGTTCAGGCCTCCCCCTTGCCTTTACCCCCGTATATTTCACCTCCCCCCCTTTCCACTTGCTGCGATACAAGGCAACTGTGCTGCTGTTTGTGTCTTAGAAAACAATACATGTAAACCTAGTCCCCAGCTTTACTCTTGCGTGCACAAGCCTTTTTGTTTTTATTATTCACTACAGAAACATATCTAAAAACTCCACTAAAACTGGGAGTACACAAAAACAGATAGAAACAACAATTTTAATCTGCAGTAAAAATATTTATCCCAGCCACACTTGTGTAGTATGTGTGTTGATTCTGCGGGGAAATCTATGAATCCCGTAGGGGAGCCTGTTGTGTGCAGATGATCGCGGAGCGGTATTGCACCATAGAAAGATGGAACGGTCGAGCACCTGAGAGCAGATGACATCTGATTAGGACTGCTGGACAAATCTGCACATTGCCACCTGCTTTTAACACAAAGACTGTACATGGTCTCCATGGTTACCGGCGCTTATTCCGTAATGATGTTTCCCTCTTCCTGCCCAATCCATTCAGACATTTGACAGATCATAGAATGCAGGGATTGGCCAGGCTCAGCAGGGCCACAGTATGCACATGTCATGCCTATCTTCAAAGCACGTTTTCTAATTCAAACATACATTTTTACATTTCCACAGTTAGGTCTTCGTTACAAGTTTGGCGGTAAATATGCCGCGTTACCACCACACTCGTTTACCGTTAAAACCACTCGAGTCCTTGGCATGCGTTTACGAGTGGTGGCATGGTGTAAATTCTCATTGTTGGGGCAGTAATTCCACACAATAAACCCACCATTGGAGGTAAATAAAGCCAGCATTGGAGGTAAATTGGAGGATTCACCTCCAGCTTTTTGCATTACTTCCGAACTCGGAATTTGGCAGTGCTGTAAAAGAGGCAGTAATTTCACAACCATTCAAAAAATGTCAGTAACAGAATGAGTACAGAAGGATGATGCAAGCAGGGCTCAAGTTGAGGGTTCATGCGGGGGACGGATTCCCCCCACTTTATTCAGAGGGTGGACTCAGCCCCCCCCCCCAAGCTGAAACACTGAATGTCCTCTTTGAATTTATGAATTAAAGACGACTTTGGGGATCAAACCACAGTCATCAGTTTTGTAGGCCGGACACTTCCCCACTGCACTATACTACCTGATGAAAAATAATAAATAACTAAAAGTGAAATGTTGCATTTCTGTACTGCAAGTCCCAGGAAAAACTATTTGTATTGGTTCTTTGAGTTTAAAACATGCACAGCTGTTAACATTTTCAAAAACACTATTAGAAGAAAATATCCTCTGCTGGTTTTGTGTGTGTGTCGATTTTATGAAAGGCAAATGACATTCGTCCTGTGCAATTTGGGTGGTTATGCAAAGCCAATTTAATGAAATGTGCATATTTCACCTTGATATGCTAATTTCGGCCGACGTCGCATCCCAGTGCGTTTGTTGATGAGTACCCCCACTTTAATTTTTAGGACTTGACCCCTGGATGCAAGACTACGCAGCACCTTGGAAATCATGTTAGGGTCTTTTGCGTAAAGTAACGGAATTACGACCACTTTTTGACCATATAGCGGAACTCGTGATGAGGCCCTGCGCTTGCTCAAGCGGCATTGCACTCTGAACAGCGATAATCTGTTAGGGTTTGCTCCCTAAATCCCTCTGCCAGATGAGCAACACAAGAGTAAGGGGGTACACGCAAAATATGGTCAGGAGGCTCCTGAGAGTCCCCCCACCCAGAAACATACAGAACCCTTTGTCGAAGCTGTGGGCCCCTCATTAGTGAGGTCTTCTTGCACCGTAGAAGCAATAGGGCTGCCGTGCAATGTCTCATCTACCTGAAATGAGGCTTACCTCTGATTGGTGGAGGCTATCATTTGCGCGCGCCCGCTTGTGAGCTGGGTAGCTGGATTTGTCTTGTCGTTTTCTGAGTAAGCCATACCTGCCTAACCTCCAGAGTTTTCAGATGGGTCTCCGGGGAAGATCCCGGAGTCTCCGGGTCCCGTCCAATCCTCCATTCGATTGGCTACCGGCAGCGGTCTTTTGGAGCCAATCGGATGAAGAATTGGATAGGACCCGGAAACGGCGCAAATGCATTATTACCGCGTTTATTTTGCTTAAACTTTTATTCTTTTTGGCCAGTTTGCCTTATGTTTTAGTCACCCTAAATTGAAAGGGGACTATAAGGCAAACTGGCCAAAATAATGACGGATTGAAAGCAGTATTCCTATTTTTTCAGCTTCCATTCTTTTTGGCCAGTTTGCTAGGGCTCAAGTTGAGGGTACGCGCGGGTGGACGGAGTTCACCCACTTTTTTCAGAGGGTGGACTAGCCCCCCCCACCCGCTAAAATGAGAAACCTTGAAGGTCCTCTTTGAATTCATGAATTAGCCGACCTCAGGGCTTAGACCACAGCCATCCGGTTTGCAGGCTGGACACCACCGCACTATATAACCTCATGAAAAATAAACAACTAAAGGTGAAATGTCCAATGTCGGTGCTGCAAGTTCCAGGGAAAACCTTTGTATTGCTTCTTGGAGTTTAAAACATGCACACATGTTAACGTTTTCAAAAGCATTATTTGAAGAAAATATCCTCTCTTGGTTTTGTGTGTGTGTGTTGCTTTTATGGAAGGCGTATGCCATTCGTCTTATGCAATTTGGGTGGTTATGCATGCCCTTGGACATTCACATTTATTGCATTCCACTCTAAAGTGCAAACTGCAAACGTGTTTCTGACGACGACTACAACAGCCGAGTTTACCTTTTTGACAGGTGGGCGGGGCGGTGTGCAAACGGGCGGTGTCTGTTGTGACTGTGGTCGGGGCATACATCTCAGGGTTTTTGATTTTCAAATGTAGACAGTTATGGAGCAAACTGCAGCTGGAAAAGCCAAAATAGAAGACCGACAGTGGTGGGTTGTACCATGGGGGAAGCGGGAGATTTCCACACCGGCCAGTGACAACGAAGGGCCAGTCGGGCTGGAGGTGGACCGGTCATACGTCAAGCACACCTGATAATATTATCACCCTCCTCCCCGGCTACGCAGAGGCAAGGGCCTGTCAGAAACTATCCTTAGTGACTGACTATCTGCCAGCCATATCTGGCTCTGGTGGGATACGAAACCTCCCAAATCTATCTATGTACGTACGGGTCTGCGACCTTTGGCTCACTGGGTGTTTTGGACTACCACTACCATCATCCTTAAGCAGCCAAGTGAACGGCGAGGCTTCATGGCAAACAAAGTCCAAAACATATGGCGAGCCAAAGGTTGCAGATCCCTGCAGCCTAGGCCCCTAGGAGCTTACAAGCTTTGGCTGTCCAGGTGTTTTCCACTGCAACTCCCATCAACCGTAACCAGCATAGCCAATGGCGAGGCTATGTAGGAGTGGTAGTCCAAAACATCTGGAGAGTCATAGGTTGCTGACGCCTGATTTTCGCACCTCTACCGCCCCTCGAGGCGACACTGGATTGCTGAAAAGTATCCTGGTTTCACCGTGCCGCATCTATAAAGTATGTGTCATACAAACATGTGGGCATGGTGGCATGACTTGGGTGCCACATGAAGGAAGTGAAACCAAAAATACCAGTGCATTCAGGAGCCAGCAAGAAACTGAACAATTCAAACCTCGCTTGGCTAAACGAGTCGTTATATATTTAAAGGGGGTGGGGGCCTGGGGGTATCCAGCACCCCTATAATTGTGTTTCATAGTAAGGTCCCCGTCCTCCTAACTCATGTAAGGGACTAGTCCACTATTTTTACTTCTTATAAATGACTCTAAATATATAATCTTGTAAACCCAGTATAAGTGAAGCTTATTTGCCCACATATGCAAATATGCGCCACAGCAGGCGGACTCACTTTTCTGCATAGTGTGTTGTTTGCAGTGCTTAATTTGTCAAAAAATAAGTGCCAGGGCCCAAAGAATCTTGGCCCCCTAATGCCGGTCCCGGGGCCAGCAGGCGCGGGCCACCGAGCGGGCGGCCCGTGCCGGCTCAGTACTATACCAAGATGCTAGACAATGCTAGACAGCCAGCAAGAGCGTGCTTTCTGGCCTCACCTATCCCGCTAATAACATGTTGGATAGAGCTCCCAATTTCTAGCCCTCTGGTCTGGGTTGCTACTATTATTCGAAATTGGATCTGGAGAAAGGCGGCGTGTTGAGGGTGTCATTTTCAGTGTCTGCCGTGAAGACCCTCTGTGGGGGTCTTAGACTCTGAGTGACACATTATGAGGTACAAAATCAGACAATAACACGGACACTACGTTTGGAGCCGGGAAAACCCCTTCACAAAGTTGGGTGCATTGCTGACATGGCCATGCTTGGTGTATGAGTTATCTCTGAGTCCAGGGGACCCCATCCCTCACTAACTGTACTCATGCTTGCGGTCTGAAACTGTCCCTGAAGTCGTGAGATCTTTGCTTATAGTAATCTGCAGAGTCTGGCATGAATGCGTAAGTGAGTCCGAGACCCACCAGAAGAGATACCGAGAGACGCAGATCTTAACTCTGGCTGTCTCACATGGACACACACAGTTGGGGATACCCCCCTTTTATCTGGGAAACTCACCAGATGCGAAGTTAAGAGACACATGGGTAATTATTCTGCCGAAGTCCCAGCGCATTACTTCTCGAGTTGCCCCCAGGGCCCCTCATGAGAATAATTGTATTAATCAGGTGCCAGGGAAACGGGTTCTTAACTTCATCTCTGTCATAAAACGGGAGTTTTACAAACAAGATGGCATTTCTTTGCATACTTGCCTGACCCTGAGCCGTTCCGGGTCACTGCGAGGGGGTGCCCAATATCATTTTATATTCCTTCATAGGAAGGGTTTGTACATGTTGGTACATGAAGTGTGAAGAAAGGATTGACTGCCGAAAAGGAAGCCTTTTAACAGTGTGATACAGTTCCCCCCGTGGGCACACCAAGTTAAAATCTACATGTTCCAACACAAAATGGCTTGCTGGGTCCGGAATTCTCCAGAATCGGCGAGTTTTTGTCCCGGTGAACTGTTTCAAATGCTACCGCTGCTCCCCTTGAAATGAGGTGCAAATGAAATAGTTATTGATCTTAGATAAATAAGGCTAACAAGGGTTCTCTGTTTTGTCTTTGACACAACACCGTGCAGACTCTATTTAGGCTCCCATTATGAGTTATGCAGGCTGTTTTTTCAGAATTACTGAAAGCGGTTATTACCGTTACCAGATGCAGCAATTCTTAAAACCATCCTGATTACAAGTAATCCCATTCTCGCCCCCCCCCCCTTTGCCACGGATGGTGGTAACTACTGCTTTCATTTTCTGTTTATAGTTAAATTCCTCTCCATCTCCATTTTCAGGATGGACATTGTGCACAGCAGAAATATATTATTAGGTACTGCTACTGTACAATTATTCCTCAAAGCATCCATTCTAACTCTTTTGTGCTCTACATGGTAGAGGTGGTGAGAAGGTTGGCATCAGACATGAGAAGACAGAAAAGAGAGGAACAACCAATGATTTATGATCTGGGAATCCTAGGTACATGTCCCCACAAAAGACTCTGTCCCTCGGGGTAGGTGTCTGAACCCTAGTAAGCGCCACATATACATATGTATGAAGATTGCAAGGTCTGTAATGAAATGCATAGTACGGGACACTCGCCTAGCCAGTAGGCCATAGTGGAAGTTCACACGTTTACTTACCCAGGGCTGCCTCTGCGGAGCTGAAGGCCAGCATGCAGCTCTACTTGCCCAGGTAGGTCTTGCCTTCCGTGCTGTCACCCTGCAGGCACTCGTCCCGGTCTAGGACTCCTTGCAGACTCTGGGAGCTGAACGTCCACAGCGCCTCCTCGTGCTGCTTGGATCCCGGAAGGCCCCTGGGCAGCAAGGCCATGAGGGTCGAGGTGAGAGCCATACCCTGAGCCAGGCTGGAGCAGAAGCTGGCAGGAAGGCTGGGCATTTGGTGGAGTGGGTGGGATGGAGCTGCCCCTAAATCCGTCATCCTGAGGTTCCTGGCTGTCCTGCTGGCCTGGCGACCAGGATGCTGGCTTTCCTAGGTGCCATCGTTCATTTGTATCATTGCCAGCATCCACCCGGCCATTCGCGGAGGCGGGAGCTCCTCTCATGGCCCTGACAATGACTCCAGTGCCCTGCTGCACAATGAGAAGGTCCTGGGCACCCTGCACTGGGCCGAGACCCTTTACGGTGGTCGCACCAGCCACAAGGGCGCCACACTGTACCTTTCTGGTAACGCATGCTGGGATGCAGGACTCTTGTTGCAGGAGCCGGACTGAGCGGAGGAGGTAGTGCCCATGCGCACCAGCCAGCACCACGGTGTGGGCTCAGAGTCTGCACCCCCGTGCCTGGCTGGTACGCACAGACAGTCATGCAAGGGCGGCGCACCTCGCTCAAACATAGTTACTACACACAACTGTGACGTGACCTGCAGGCTGCACGTTGGCACTGCAGGCCAGGCAAGACAAAATAAATATGAGCATGTGACTGTGCGCTGCCACGAGCGCAGGCAGCACAATTAGACTTTGAAGAAAAGCAAGGCATGCCCAAAATGAGTCCCGGTGCCCAAAAAAGAGTGCCAGTGTTGCCCACCTGCAGACACCGGCACAAATTAAGCACTGGTTGTTTGGCAAGGCTTTAGTTGGGCTCCATAGTGCTAAGCAACACACGTGCAAAAGAGCCATGGCAGCCCCCGTGGATTTGCAGACATTTAGGAGAACAGTAACTGAAACAGATTTGGCTCGAAGCAAATATGAGGATCCTGCGCCATCTAGTGTTAGGACCTAGGAGAAGCAAGTTACTAATATTTGGCACCGGAGACCTCATTTTTTAGAGTCTTTCTTTAGGTGTCTTTTAGAGCGTCAAGGCTGCCGCCTCGCAGCCTTTCCGTGGTGGTTTTAGGGTTATTGAGAGGTAGGTGCCAAGTCCGGGGCCCTGGGATGGAGAGAGGTGCTGGTGTAGAATGTGCTTGTGTTACGTGGCTCCAGTAGGACTCTGAATGAGTACCGCCCCCCCCCCCCCCCCCCCGAGCTCTCAGGGCGGGGGAGTTGCCCCCGGTGGATGCCGCTGGGGTGGGGACAGAGTTTTGGCAGTTAGGTAATGCCGCAGGGGCTAGTACTTTCCATCAGGGGCGCGTGAGTGGTCCCACTGTGACGACCTGTGACTAAAGATGTATCCGAAGGGGCAGTTTGCAGCTGCTTCCTGAGGAGTATGTGGCGCGCGCGGTGATTGGCTAATAGTGGTCCAGAGCCAGGGGCTTACAGGCCATTAACCAGATTGGGAGTTCCCCGGCGAGGCTGGCCTCTTGCTGGTGTGGGGCTCTCTCCACCCTGCATGTGATCAACTCCCTCCACCCTTCCCTTTCAAGCCAAGAGCTGCTTCGACAGAGTCAAAACATTTTAAATCACACATTAGCATAACTAAAGGACCTGTGAGACTTTATGTAGCACTTCACTCCTATAGTCACTATTTCCATCTACACAGCTTATGCTCAGATATAGGCAGGGGCCTACCGAGCCGGAGGGGGCAGGTGGGGGTTTGGGTGGTAGTGGGGGCATTTGGGAGCGAGGCACCTTTCCCGTTCGGCACCCTCATTGACAAACGAACAGGAACGGTGTCCGCTGGCAGGACAATGATGGCGCCGAGCAGGAGCATGGTGTTCCTGCTCAGCACCCTCATTGTCCTGGCAAAAGGACACCTCTCCCGTTTGGTACCCTAATTGCCAATGCCAAATGCCAATGAGGCTGCTGAACGGGAGAGGTGTCCCTCTGCCAGGACAACGAGGGTGTGGTCCGAGCAGGAGCACACAGCAAACAGGTGTCTGTGTCCAACCCTGCTCTGGGCCACTGCAGCAGCTTCACCCTGGAGCGGTGTGGGACATGACACCAGACAGTGCTGTGTGCTCTGGCTTCAGCTCTAGTCCTGGGTGCATTCACTGGTCTGACTCCAGAAAGAAATGCTCTCAGGGACTCAGGATAGTACTGGAACAGATAAGAACACTTTTTTTATGTGACGTGTATGTTTATGGCTTCCTGGTGATGTGTTGTGTGTTTATGATGTATTTGTAGTGAGTGAATGTTGTGTGACTGGGTAGGTGTGTTAGTGTGTTTATGCTGGCAGGGGAGGACCTTATTATGGCAGGTGGGGCGAGGGGCTGTGTGCCATAATGGCACTGTCACTTCTTTCTGGGCATTCATGATAAAACAAACATTTGTGATAAACTGTTGGTTTATCATAAATGCCCAATAAAAAGTCATACCACAGTATGGCTAGACTGGCTGCCCCCAAATGCCAGTCTAGCCAAGTAATAAAACATAGCATACTTGGTTTCCAAGTAGGATGTGTGTTATTACTTGCCTAGTCTGGCATTTTTGGGCAGCCAGTCTAGCTCTTTCTTACTGTGGGATGATGTTTTTTCTGGGCACCCTGTCCGGGACAGCAGTGCTGCTGGGCCTTGCTGTCTGTAGAACAGTGGTCGGAGGCAGGACACAGACAGCATTGTGGCCAAATGCTCCTGCTCTGCATCCTCCATGCAAAATGGGGGGTATATCAGGAGCACGCTCTGTGTCCCACTCCAGACGGTTGACTGCACTGCAGGCCCAGTAAGGGGCAGATGCAGAGCAGGAGCACACAGCTCTATGTCCCACTTTGTCTGAATGTCGCAAGTCATCTTTTTTTGTGGCAGTGCTTATGAGCGCACAGAGGAGTTCACAGTGGTGTGTGTATGGAGGGGAATATTTTAAAAGTGTTTGAGGTGGCCTGGATTCCCTTACTGCCTGGTCTGATGGTGGCCTCACTGCCCACCCATTTTCAGAGCCTTGAGCAATCTTACTCCATGTTGGTTGCGTTACTGGCTCTGCCAGCAGATTGGCCACCTCGAGTTAGTGCCTAGTGACAGGCAGCTTAACCAATGACACGCACTCTCGGGATGTGGCTCAGTGCGGACTCTGCCCCGACGTGGGTTCAGACCACCTTTTTTTTCCACTTGCTTGACTTGTGTGGACCTCAGCAGACACAAAACCCAACCCCAAATAAATAGTTAACAAAACGTGGTAAGTGAACGTGTTACTTATACATCACAGTCTTGGTAACATCTGGCCCCCCCTTTTGCCCTCTCCAGGGATACGATCTCTTTAGACCCTTCTTCATCTTCTTCACCATCACCACTTGGGAGTGTACCGCGACTATCCGAGCAGAGAAAGTCCTGCTCATCGTTTCCATTGCCCCAGTGCCCTACATTGGCTGCACCCTGCGCTGCCTCGCCAGTACCGTCTTCCTCTTGGTGTGGCATGCTATTCTCCGGATCCTGGATAGCCTCTGCCAGTCTCTTGAAGAAGCTGGCCTTCCTCCTTACCTGCTTGCTGCCATTACCATTGCGCCTTTGTCTGGTACCTCTGTGCTTCAGATGGTCTGCATAGCTTGTGAGTGGGATGGCGATGCCGAAGGAGGACTTTGCCCCCTCGTTGAAAGTCGGCAGCAACCTTTCACCTCTTTCTGCTCTCCTTGGCATTTGCCGTCACCTGCTTTTATCTCTACGGTGCATCATCGATCACTGGTGACTGATGGAAAATGATGTCATGACCAGGGAATCAACAGAGAGCTGCTCGAAGCCAAGGTATTGATTAATTTTCTTCCATAAAACAGAAAGCTGGCGATTAAGTTTAACTAAGCCCATGGAGTGGCGTTTTGGAATGGGTAAAAATGGGTCGGTTTCTCTTAAGACTGTGGAGCCCCAATCCTTCCCTCTCTCCCCGAAGCAAATCCATCTTCTGGGGAGCAAAATAGTCACTCGCACTCTCTGGAGTTTTGAGCATCTCCCATGTGTCTTTCTTTACAACTTGTACTGGACTCACCAGGATGTCATGTTGGCCCTCACAGACATGTGCAGAACCTGGCACCACACCCAGCTCTGGGGCTGTGGGTCTCATTGACAGGGTCTCACGTTCTTTCAATGCTGTCAGACCCCGGATTTAACAAACTGCCCTCCCCACATCTCTGTAATGTAGCTGTTGCGCAACGGGTTCTTCCTGGACTTCAGGTGTGGCCGAGCCCTTCTCCCCACTGGATGCTTTTGTGTGGGGCTGGGACCGTGGGGGTTCTCCTTCTTTCCCATTCTCCTCCTCTTCTCCTCTCCCTTCCTTTCCTTCTTTGTTGCCCCTCTCCCCTCTTCTGTCTACCTTCTTTGTTCCCCCTTTCCACTCTCTGGCCTCACATAGCTCTTTCTGCAATCATCTGCCTTGTCTTATTCCTTGGTTCTCTCCTTTGCTCGTCCTCCTTCCGCTGCTCCTCTCTCTCCTTCTTCGTCCCCTCTTTTTGTTTCCCCTCCAGCCTAATCTCACCTCCACTTCTGTTTCTCCCTCTTCTGCTCTTCTCTTCACTTCACTTTCTCTCCTCCTCCCCTCCTCAGTGCACTGCCACACTCCAAACTCTGTACTTCTGCGTCAGGGCTGGCCTTAGAGGCCACAGCGCCCGGGCAGCAAAAGACAAAATTGGCATTTATTTTCAATAGGGCACCTGCCTTGCCTTCTCGCACCACGCCAGCTCGGGGGAGACCTTGAAAGAATTCCCCAAGCTGGCTTGGCTGGGGGAGGGGGCTAATGGCCCCACGGGCAGTTTCCCGCACGGCCCTTCCCTAAGGCCGGCCCTGTCTGACGTCTACACCTTTTATCAGCCCCGGTGCTTTTTTTTATCCCTGCATGCTTCTGGGCTTGGTTAGTCAATTGCATCAGTGAATTGAGCTGAGAATGTTGTGTGAGAGAGAGCGTGGAGTGATTGGCCCATGCCCATGTGACCTACATATCCGACAGGTGTTGCTGCACAGTGAGTAGTACATGTTGCTGCTCTGCTGACCAATGCGATAAAACACCTGTTCCCCATCTCTAATGAATGTCCTCTGAAGTAAAGGTGGTGTCTAAGGCCCAGAGTTCCTTGTTTTGTATTCTGGCGCATTGCCTCAAGACCCTCAGATTTCCAGGCTCACGCACACAGAGTTCTGGACCTGAAGGCAAGACACACTCACAAACTCGTGTCTTTCCACAAAGCAGTCCTTCCTCTTGGACAAAATGCAGAGAGAGCTCCATTGACGTCCAGGGATGCAGTGGAGCTCTTGCTTTGTGGCCCGTGATGTAGCATCTATGTATGAGGCTGTGGATGGTTAGGGAGGCCATGATGGGAAAACACTGACCACTAACGGACCACTTTAACTGTGTTGTGCCCTATGGTCGCTAACGGACCACTTTAACTGTACTGTGCCTCTTGGTCACTAATCGGACCACCTTGATTGTGTTGTGCCCTATCATCATTAACAGACCATGCACTCTAGCCTATACTGTGCTTCGTGAATATCACGCCCTTTATCACTAGGCGCAGCCCCAGCTTCAACTAGTCACCTGCACTACACTTTTGCGCCACCCTAGCCAGACATCCTAACCAAACAAGGAAAGTAAAGTGCATCTGCGGACCACACCAACTACCATGTGCAGAAACTTGACCTCCCTGACCCTCCTAGCTACAATCATGACCTTTGCTACCCTCAGCTCTCGTCCCCCCATTGATAGAAACCTGAGACTCAGGGCAAGGCTACCTTGCATTTACGAACCTAAAAGAAACAGTACGAACAATACTGCTAGATTCCCATCTATACAGACACACATGGATAAGCAAACTCTAGCTACGACACCTTTAACTCCAACCCTAACTCCTACTCACCTCTACCAAAGATACGCCAGAGTCAAAATAAGCATACAAAAAGACTTGCAAGTCATCCTATTCCCAACAACACCCTAACTCTTACTGGATCCCTTATCAATGCCAGATCCATGGTAGCACATGCAATTGAAATTGCTGACATACTGAACAACAGTAGCATAGACTTCCTTGCCGTAACAGAAACCTGGCTCCATGAGGCAGCAGGACCCTCACTGATGTTAGCCATTCCTGACAACTACCAGATCCACAGAGTAGACAGACCTAATGCTAAAGGCGGTGGCCTAGCAATCATAGCGAAAACCACCTTGCCTATCCGACTCACCACCTCACACCCCTGCGCTTCCTGCGAAGTACTCTCAGCAAAAATGCAACTCTCCAATAACCGCACGCTAGCCATTCACCTGATCTACAGGCCCCCAGGTCCCCTGGGAACCTTTGAAGATGACCTTTCTACCCTCATAGTGAACAATACCCAAAAACACTCGCAAACGCTGCTGATGGGCGACTTCAACATCGGCTTCAATGAGCCAGGCAATAAAAATGCCCTTTCTATAACAGCTATCCTAAATGACCAAGGCCTTACCCAAAAAATTCTCTCCCCCACACATGCTAAAGCAGAACCCTTGACTGGGTCTCAGAACTCAACTGTAACCTAGTCATCACCTCCATCACCCCTCAACTATGGACTGACCACTTTCTAATAAATTTCACTGCCACACTCGACCTCCCCAGCCCCAAGACTATCAAAATGATACCACCACTCCCCACCAGAAATAAACAAGATATTACTACAGAAAAACTTATCCCCCTCCTCCTTCCCACTATTAACGGTCTGAAGGACAACACTGACCCAGATACACTAGTAGACACCTTTAACAAAGCTATGTCTCACGCACTAGACACCATTGCACCTGCAAAACTACGCAAAGCTAAGCAAGAAGCCCACCTCAACGCCTGGTTCACCCCCCACCTTAAGGACCTTAGAAAGCAGAAACGAAAACTCCAAACCATCTGGCGTAATTCGCCCACTAACGACAACAAAGCCAAGCTAACCCAAGCTACAAAACACTACAAGTCTGAAATCATCAACACCAAAAAAAACGTATTCAATGACAGAATTACCAATGCCAAATCGAATACCAAGGAACTATTTGCCATCCTCCGGGAAATGGAATCCCCTATCCAACCATCTGACACGGTCCCAAAGGACAAGTTATGGTGCACTAATATACAGAATGCCCTATCAAACAAAATCTCCACCCTCCAACTTAAAATAATGAACAAAAAAGACGCCCTCTCTCTTACTGATCAACAACTGCCTCCAGTAACTGAACCTACCACTATCCCCCCTTTTAGCTTTAAACCGATCTCCATCATCGACACTGAAAAGGCCATCCTCTCACTGAAGCCCTCTAACTGTAAGGGTGACAGCTGCCCAGCTCAAATAATAAAGGACGCTGCCAGAGACTTAGCCCCTTTCATCTCTAAGCTTATTAACTCATCCTTCAAATCCAACACAGTGCCAGCCAATTTAAAAGAATCCTGGGTCCTCCCCCTTCTCAAAAAACAAACCCTCGATCCTTCTATCCCGACTAACTATAGGCCCATTACCACGGTGCCCTTCCTACTAAAAATTATCGACAGAGTAGCCTATCTCCAAATTCAAGAGTACCTAGAAGCTAATCATCTACTAGGCTCGCGCCAATCGGGCTTCCGCCCTCTCCATGGCATGGAAACTGCCCTGATAGATCTCAAAACCAAAATGGAGGAATTTAAGGATAATGGGAAAACAGCGTTGCTACTCTTACTGGACTTGTCAGCAGCTTTTGATCTGGTGGACCATGCAGTCTTATGCAACCACCTCAAGCTGGCTGCCAACTTCACAGGAGATGCTATAGCATGGGTCCAATCCTTTCTAGCCAACCGGACTATGAGAGTGTTCTCCTCCACCACTTGTGCTGACCCCATCCAAATCACATGTGGAGTCCCACAGGGTTCCTGTGTCTCACCCACTATGTACAATATCTTCACCAAGCCATTGTTCGACAAGTTGGACAGTCTGGGCGTCACCTACACTAATTACGCAGATGACACCCAGATCCTCATACCCCTTTCGGGCAACTACGAAGTGGACTTGGCTCTGGTGAATAAAATTTACATCCTCATTCAAGCATGGATGGCCACACATGGCCTCTGCCTGAACGACGATAAAACTGAAATCCTGCTCCTCGGTTCAGACCACAAACTATCCAAACTTACCCCGGACTACACCTCATTTAACATTGATAACAATACTATTAAGGTTATGCGCAAGGTCAAAACGCTGGGTTTTTACCTTGACTCAGCTCTCACCCTCAAAAAGCAAGTGAATTCCCTCGCCTCCTCAACCACCTATACGTGTAAACTCATCCGTGCCGCCAGACCCTTCCTGTCCAGTTCCAGCTGCCTCACCTTGGCCAATGCCCTTGTCATGTCCAGACTCGAATACTGCAATGCCTTATACTCAGGTGCCAACAAGTCGGTCACTGACAAACTCCAGAGATTGCAAAATAACGCTCTTAGAGCAGCTCTGAACATCCCACGCAGAGAACATATCTCCAAACACCGGATTGAAACCCATTGGCTAAAGATAAAGGACAAAATCCTACTTAAAACTATTTCCCTCACTTCCAAATGCCTCAACAATCAAGCACCCCCCTACCTAGCGGAAAGAATCAACTGGAGACCCTCTAACCGACTGACGAGATCTGCCAACACCTTCCTACTGGAAGTCCCCAGATTCAAACTTACCACAGCGGGCGGTGCAAGTTTCCCAGTTAGAGCTGCACAATCATGGAACACACTCCCACCCGACCTTAGATGCCCTTTACCCTACACAAGATTCAGATCCTACGCTCTCAAATGGCTGCACAACAACGACATGCAACGACCCTCACCCTAGTGGAAACGGCACAACCTGTTAAAATGTTGCTCTCTTGCGTTTAAACTTGATTTTTTATATGCATTGTATCACCTACTGTAAGCAACCATTGTTTTTCTGTAATAGCCTGTGTCAGGCATTGTAACTAAGTTTCGAGTCCTCTTGTACTGCTGCGCCCAGATGCCCACGGGCTCGGAGCGCATTACCAAATAAATAAACAAACAAACAACCTAACAAACAAACTGAGGTCTACGGAGGGAGTGAAGCTCTTGGAGGAGCCACCATATATCTTCTCTGGGGTCTACTTCATGGTAAGGGTGATGGTCTAAGGACCTCCAGGTTACCTCATTCTCCTCCAATGAGTACTTCACAAGGGCCACACCCATGACTGAATGGGATGTGGTGCAATTTTTGCATAAGATTCTGTACAATTGTACCCCCACTACTTTCTGACTCAGGAGTAGGAGAAACGTCTTACTCAAAGTGAGCATAAAGTGCTTCACATCCCCAAGTCCTTTTGGCTTATATGGCCATAATTCTGTGATCAGATTTCTGTAAGCTTTCCATGAAGTCTCCATGTTCCTGGAACAGAGGACCATTGCTGTTTCGAACCAATTCAGGGGCACCCTGGTTCACATATATTGTTTCCAACAGGAATCCCCAGTGCCGCCACTGTAAATGCTACAAACTAAATCTCTGGTTAGCATGACCTTTCATCTACCACAACCAGAAAGGGTTTGTCAGCAAAGATCTACCAAAATCCATGCACACGGAGTGCCACGGGACATAGCTTCTCGTTGGTGCATCAGTTGGCGGGCGGGGGGGGCGGTGCGGAAGTCGCTTGACATCATATCCACTTTGGTTTCTAACTCTGGGAGAAAAACTTGATTGCATAATCGTGCTTTCGTCTAGGATATGTGTTGATGGCCTATATGAGCATGGCATATCTCTCAGCAGCTTGCCCTGTCAATATCCTGCCTCTATCTCATAGTTATTTTGTTATATTTCTATGTCCACCAATGCTGGTGCTATGACAGTTCTTGCATTGCAAAGAATCAATTTGTCCTGCGATAGGGTGAGCACAACCCACAACCTCTAGAACCCCTTTATCGTGGCTCTGGTATTATTCATCCAGTGCCCCGTAGTCTTGACCTGAACTGATGGGCCCGCTACAACATGAAAGCATTTGTCCATTTTGGCTGCAGCATCCAGATCCTATATGGATGCTGATACCGGCACTGTGGACATGGTGACAATGCTGATGTGTGTTTCACCACCAGGCAAATCTCCCCTCCACTCCTTGTCTCAATAATGACCTGGTCTTGCCCCCGGGAGGGAGGGAGACAGTCAGCAGGGTTGTCCCCCAAGGCTAATACATAAGTGCTGCCTCGGACTCTTGCAGCTGAAGGAGCCACCTCTCAATCCTAGCTGGAGGCATGGGCACTGCCATGTTCATTATGGGATCAGTGGTTTATGGGCCATAACGAGCAGAATGGGATGTCCCTAGATGTATGCAAGAACGTGGCAGCATCCCTAGAGTACCATCAAAGCTTCTCTCTCAATCTAAGAGTAGCTCTGCCCCACCGGTGCCAATGTTCTCCTGACATTTGTGATTGGGAGGATATTCTCCCATCAGTCTCTGTGAACCAACACCGCCCCAAGCCATGTGGGCTGGCATTCACTACCACTTTTGTGTGAAGCGACAGATCAAAATATGCCATGGTACCTCTTTGGTGGTCTGACACTCCTGATCTTCTTGAGCTGGCAACGCCAAAGAGAGGTCCTTTCCGTAAGGTTTCATAAAGGCTATGAAATTGCTCCCAAGCTGGGAATAAGTCACTCCCTACAGGTATCCATACACAGAAAACTAAACACTTCTGACCAGTTGGTAAAGTCAGGAGCCACCTTGCCATCTTCCACCATCTTCAGATCTGTTGAGGAGCCAGATTCTTGGACGAAGCACCCAAAGAAATTGATTTTTGGCATAAGAATGTCACATTCTGAATTGTTTAGTGTTAGACCTTGTGAGGTAATATATTCAACCGCTGATGTGGCATACAACAGGATATCTTCACTGACAATGAAGATGTTGAGTCGTCCCACCAGGACACTCGTTATAGTATTTGCAGAAGGCTCCTGCCACCGTTGTAGCTCCAAAGCGTATTCTTTACGGAAAGAGAATTTGGTGCTATAGAAGGACTCTGGGTGGAGTGGGATCCGGTGGTATCCTGCTTTGCGATCTATATAGGGGAAGTGTTCTCACCTGGAGGTCCGACCAAAGTGGTATATATCTTGGGTGTGGGGTCTCCCTCCTTCTTGATCGTTTTATTCTGGAGATGCACGTCTATATAGATCGGCACAGAATCGGGTTATTTGGGCTTTGCTGCAGCCAAAGTTGGGGACACACATGGACTGGGGCCTGACACCTTGTCCGATGTCCCTTTTTCAGTTTGTCGAGCTCCATTTCTACTTTCTTACATAAGTGAAACGGCATCCGTCAATGATGTAGGGCCAATGGTTGAAAAGTCTCATCAATGCGCAGATGAGCAGGTGGTCAATTTAGACACTCTACCCCTTGGAATAGTGATTGGTAGTTCACTAGAAGATATGGGATGTCCTGCAAATAAACCTCAAAGGTGAATTGAATGATCTCCAATGCCTTTGCAGTCTAACCTCACATTAGTGCGTCCTTGCCAGCGGTGGTGATGTTGAACCAGACTCATATTTGTTCGTGCCTGTGGTCTATGGTCACAACAAATGTCCCCTAAATAGGTAGCGTCACAGAGCCACAGAATGTAAGGATGTGGTCCTTCATTTTCATGAGATGGATTGAATGTCAGACAGTGTGCCTTCTATATCACATTCAGAGGTGCACCCCTATTTTCAGAGTTTACATTCCTTGCCTCCAATGGCGATGGTGCATTTAGGTTGCAATTGGTTGGGTAAACTGGCAGCCATAATGGTGAATATGAAGAAGACTTCCTCCTCGCCATCGTTGTGGTCTTCACCTTTAGCTGTTGGTGCATGCTCTACTTCAGACACAATTGGTTTTGCGGTGGTGGAACCTAAATGCGATGGAGTGTGTGCCACGGTGCCTGCCTGGGACCTTGACTAGATGGGCCTCGTGTTATGTCAAATTCTTCCTTATGAGTAATTTGAGGATTGGATTTCCTTACAAGAGCAAGTACCTAACATGCGTATGAGGGCACACACCCTCTCTGCCGTCTGCCTTAGTGACCACATGCTATTGTTGCACAGGTCCCGTGCATGACTGTCATCATTACGAGCTACACAAGTACCCGCTGGCTGCACCCCCTTTGCCTTGGCCCACTTAGGGCCTGTCATCCTAGATCTTGGCACCAACAGACTAAGGAGCAGGCCAAAGAAGCCCTTCTTGTGGAGCCTCCAATCTCACCTCACTCTTAAATCCCACAGAACCATGAGGCAGAGCCCTCCATATGCGTGTGTGGGTTTAAATGGGCTTGCTTTTCTTGTTTTCTTCAGTTGCACCCTCTTGGATAAACGTTCCTCATGATTCCCATGCAGCACACTCCAACAGAAGCAAGGGCTGAAGCCCCCCAACCGGGTTCTGCTGTGGTGACACCAATGACTTCAAACACTTGCGCAGTTCGTCAGTGCGCTTTGACACTTGGAGAGTTACCACCACAATGCAGCAGTGATCTACCAGCTTGTCGCCAGTGTTGTGGGTCCTGGTAGTCGGTGGGCAACCTGGAGTTAGTGTGAACTGAGAAGCAGCTCAGTAACTTACAATTACTCTCAGGATCTAGTTCAGCCCAGGCTATGGCTGTGGACAGAGTCAGCCATTTTCCTCTTTACTCACTTGATGATGAATGTTGCATCATCAGGGATGCATGCCACATCAGACACAACAGATGGCATCTGAACTAGGCCGGAGAGATTGTAGATGTTTGCCTAGTCCTGAGATGTTCATCTGGAGTTTACGGGGGATCATTTTCTCTAGATGTATGGTGCACCCTCTTACCCCAGAAAGCTTGTGTATGGTGCAGAATCTTTTGAATTGTAACAAGTGTTTCATCAGGAGCATAAGAAGCTTTTATAAGGCAGTTGTCATATGACTATACCTCTCCAGGTTAAGGCGCATGGTGACTTCTTAGCCTTGTATCCACTACAGTTTCTTGGGTAGTTTTGCATGAAAAACTCCAGGCGTGACTCGACTAGTGACCTAGTTCGATCCATGTGATGGTTGAATTGAAGCAGTGGGCACACTCAGGGCTTTATATGAGTGGATAAGCCCGCGCTAGACAAGGGCGTGTGACTTTTTGCAGCGACTGTTTCGCTGTTGCTGCGCTTACTGCTTGTGCTTGCCACAATTGCCCAATCTCACATCTGCATCCTTACGAGCTCAATTGGGGAAGGAGAGCTCGTTAGTGCGGACCACTGGGCACTGGATATCCAGCCTTTGCCTTTAAGCGACTGGAGTCGCGAAGCACCGCCCATCCAGGAAGCCGGTTCAAAACACCGACCAGGCCGCCCTTGCGGCGATAAGCCCGCGCTAGACAAGGGCGCGTGACTTTTTGCAGCGACTGTTTCGCTGTTGCTGCTTTGCTGCCTGCTGACAGCTGAAAATAGGCCTTGATCCCTGACTCCCCCAAGCTTCTGGTGGTCACAAAGAGACGATCGAGTAAGAGGAGCTGCACGACTGACGATAGATGGAGCCGCCCCCAGAAAACGCGCCTGAGGCGGTGCCGATTGAAGGCGGACCACACACCCGCAATAGACTACAACAGTTAAAGCGGCAAAAACTCAAGACTGGAACTGCAAAGGTAAGCACTCTAAACTGTATTGTCACTTCAGCCTTACCTCTCCACACCCTTAAGCCACCAGAAACACCTGCTACACCAATACTTGCACAAACTTCAAGCCCGGTCACTGTTCTAAGCCTGAGCTTGTCGCCGAGACGAACTCCTGATTTGACTTCATCGCAAAAGACGCAAGGTAATACGATCCCAGAGGTAGAGATAGAGAGACCTGCCATTCAAATAGACTCAGGAGCCGGTATTCAACTGTCACCTAAAGGCGTACTCTCGAAGACACCGACTAAAGAAATGAAAGAAAATAGAACGACCAACAAGGAGGAAAAAGAGACATTGTCAAAAGACAGTGCTAAAATCCATCCCCCTAACCAATCAGTACATGCTCAAGTAGCAAGCATGAATACAACAAATGACATTCAAAGAGCGGAAAAACGACTGTCTTCCAGTCAGCGTCCTCCATCAATTTATCTCGACGCATCAGATGTTACCTTTGACTTCGAAATAACCGATGCTGATCTATTAGCTATACGCTCACCGTCAGAGAGTATACAAAAAACTTCCAACCAGCTCCTGACACAAAAGAACGCTGCTTCGCAATCTCTAAATTCAACATTGTTAAATGAAAGATCATTGATTGACGAACCGGGACCAGGAAAAAAGACCGGTACCTCCTCAGCCGACAAGGGATTGTTACAAAACACCATTGCTGGCAAAATAAATAAATGCGCCTTACGACCTCAAAAAGCGCCTGAAAAACCAAATAATGAAGCAAAAATAGACAAAAAAGAAATGGCAGATGCTCGACCCTTACACGACGCTGGAACTGTAGAGATAGTAAATATAACTACATCATATGAAGAGGTAGCAAGAGAAGCGCGCCTGACAGAACGTCTAAAGGCAGACTTCGTGCGGATGCGCGATCGACTAAATGAAAGTTTCGCAAACAAACAGGATGGAAAGTTAGGCAAACAACGACAAACGAGCACTACAATCAAAGATGCGCTCATTCTTAGTAAGAACGAACGATTGCGGAAAGACTCAGTTCCGGTTGCCCGGTTAATAAACTTAGATTCAACTGATGTCTGTCAAATGATAGATCATCAAAGTTCCATAGATGGTCCATACGGAAACAGAGATGACACAAATACGACGATTGAAAAAGAAACAGCAGACCATCAAACAGGAGATCGCCCAGAAGTTGATCATACTGGCGACGTCAAGGAAATAAAAGGAAACATCTCTATCGCCGCAGGACTTCAAATTCATAACAATGTTCTGGCCGCCACTTCCATTGCCTTAATGCCATTCATGAAACTATATGAGGCACTAAACGACTCGATACAAGACCAAAACTCCTTGATCTGTTCAACCAACAGTAAATTACTAGAATTGGAAAAATTCAATGAACACCTTACACAACGCTTCAACCCAGAAGCTGCTGCGTCCCACGGTTGGCATTCTCGCCTAAACGAAATAACAAAAAAAGAAGCACTGGAAAAAGTTGATTTGAGTGAAGCAATAATAGAATGCACGAAGTGGATTAGGCACAACGTCGTAGTTCAACAGCGTGACAACTTGCGGGCCAACAATTGCTCTTGTCAAATGCCGGCCAAGGAGGCGCCGAGGTCGCCGCAAAGACACACCCAGCCAAAGGCACATGCAAACAAAGAACTGCCAATAAACGACGAAATTGCACACGAGCCAAAGAAACCATCAAAGACCAACACCCAGAAAAATAATCAAGATAAAAAGGGTGAAAAAGAAAAACCACAGCCAAAGGAAGGAGGAAATACAGGAAATGGAAATTCCTTGCTAGCAGTAAAGAAACTGCTAACTCCACAACAACAAACTGCTGAGTTTGTTTATGTACAAACTAAAAACCCAAAAGATCTTTCAAACTCAGCTGTTCCCCTTGAGGCGAAAAGGACAACCGACGTTGGTGATTCCAAAAGTGTCCTTCGGAATCTTCGCTGGCTCTGCAAAATCGTTTGAGGCTAAAACTGCAAACCCGGCCTTGCTGAAAAGCAAACAAATTAAACCTCAAAAAACTGCTGCTAAAGGGCCCCCATTAAAAAGAACACGTTCAAATGAGGCAAAGAAATTTATTAGAAATTTAACAACTCCACCGCGCGACGATGCAGCAATATCGGCTAAAACTGCAAATGCTCTAGAAAAAGCAAAGAAAAATACCAACAGTGAGCAAATCTCACAAAAACCCAAATTTACATCAATAAAACGAAGACGAAGCTCCCTGTCCTCCTCATCTGCAAACGAGACACATACTTCGATTGATTTATGCGATCTATCCACATACTCAATTGATGACGAGGACGCGTTAGAAGACCTTGAGGAAAAAATAGAAGACAGCCTAGTAATACCTTATGATGCCAAGGCCAAACTGATGCTAGGCAAAAAAAAGCAGCTTCAGCAAGACACTCCACGATCTCCTTCAAGAAATCAAACCGTACCAACAAAAAAACACCCACATATTGAAAAGGAGAAATCATCATTGGCAAGGCGGAAAGCGGCATCGTCAATCGCTTCCAAAGTCATAACATCCTTAAACCCGAAACAAACAACAACACAACTGCAAAAACAATTGCATTTGACAACTAAAGAAAAAATCTTGACCCGGGAAGCTGTGAACTACAAATGGGTAAGATTAGAATTGGAAAACATCCTCGAAGTCAAGAACGAAGTTAATCTCAACAGAGCAAACGTAATGAGATTATTACATAACATACCAGCCCTACGCAATATAACATCTGATGATATCGCGATCGTGGAATATAAATCTGAAGCTAGATCAGACTGGGTAATGCTTCATATGAAATCGATAAAACTTGCAAAACCTCTCATCGACGCCAGGGATGACTTACTATTCTTTGGCTTCGATTTATCGATATGTGAAGAGGAAAATCCACATAGATCTAACAGGCACACCAACAAATCCCCAACAAAGGCAAAAAATGTGAATCGCGCAGAATTGTGGAAAGAGCTGAAAGCCCAATCTGATCTCACAAATGATACAAGAAACACCAGGAAAAATGATTAGGATGAAGAAGGGTCAATAAGCTTGGCCCAGTTACTTACGTCGTGGAACACTCGTGGCTTCGCCCATCTCTTTCAAGGACAATGCCACAATCAGCTAAAAAGCACAATAATCTGTCTGCAGGAAACATGGCTACAAGAAACACCTCAAAGTGATGGTTACTCCGTCTATCTAAATCCAGCTGGGAAAAACCGATTTGGACGTCCTTTCTCTGGATTAATAACCATGATTGATATTGCAGCAGGATGGAATGTCATAAGAATGTCCAATCCAAATCTCCTTGTGCAGGCTCTAGTTATAGAGAAGAAAAACATCAACAAAGACAACTTCCCCAAGCAGCAAATGCTGATCATAAACACTTATTGGAATCCAGCAATGATAACAGATCTCACTTACTTAGTGGCTATCACCTCGCAAATTGATGAATGCCTAGACGAATATGAAAATCTGCTTATTCTAATATGTGGCGACCTAAACTATTCATGGTTTGACGATGCCAAAGTACGCAAAAACTCAGATAAGATCAAAGTACCTACTGAAACGTCAGACCGTGGGACAAAGTGGGAATACGAATTAACTCAACGCCATTGCATGATGCTAAATGGATGCACTAAAGGCGATATTCCAGCAGGAGACACTTGGCACCGTGGAGAATCTAAAAAAACACTTGACTATATATGGGTTTCTGAAAACCTACATGCATATATTCGAAAGTTATCTATAAGACATTCTGCAAAAAGCGACCACAATGCCCCAATACTTCTTTGGGAGGTACAAAATGCAAATCAGTTGAAATATAAATGTCCTCTAAGCATAAATCAAGGACAAAACAGATTACGAATAAATTCCATTCAAATTACCAATCTGACAAAACAATTGACCCAAAGAAATATGAGAGATATGGAAGTCAATTACATACCCTTGCTGACGCAATTTTCTAAGAAAGCTCAAAAAGACAACTTGACAAAACCAAAGAGTAAACATCCCTTCGATCCGGTGTTAAAGGAGGCGAAGAAATCCCTAAAGACGGACTTAAGGCTTATAAAGAAAGCCGGTGGTTTAAACCAACATCTACTGACGACTAAAAGGCGAATGAAATACCAAAACTGGCTAAAGTCATTCAACCAGATACGGTTACAATCACAAGCTGAATATATGCTACAGCAAATCATTCAGAATAATACCCGGAACATCTGACAAATTATCAATTCGGATCATTTAAACCAGGCATTTGCGCTATCAAATGGTGTAAGCGAAGCAGAGTGGGTAAAACATTACTCCAAGGTCTTTAACACCCAACACAAAACATCAACTGCAACAATAACAACAAAACCCTGTGACTGGTCAGTAACAGAATCTGTGGAAGACATTGAAAATGCTATCCAACATCTAAAGACCTCGAGAGCAGCAGGGCCCAACGGCATTTCAAACTCAATGTTAAAAGCCAATAAAGAAAACTGGGCAAAATTTATTAAGGTGTTATTTGATCA
Source organism: Ambystoma mexicanum (assembly GCF_040938575.1). Classification (NCBI taxonomy): domain Eukaryota; kingdom Metazoa; phylum Chordata; class Amphibia; order Caudata; family Ambystomatidae; genus Ambystoma; species Ambystoma mexicanum. The sequence continues at coordinate 937,815,226 of NC_090934.1, read as the reverse complement.
AATAGCACTAGTGGCAAAAATCCCAGATTCCTGGCGGAGTGCGATTTTAGTGCCAATTTTCAAAAAGGGCAACCGCGAAGATCCAACAAATTATCGTCCAATTGCCCTATTGGATACTACGGGAAAAATCGTCGCATCCTTTCTTCAACAGAAAATCGCAACGTGGGCTAACAGTGCCAACATACTTGATGAAAGACAAACAGGCTTCACAAAAGGAGTCGGGGTGGGGCTCAACTTGGTTCTGTTGAACATAGCGAAACTGGAAACCCTACAACGCAAAAAAAGACTCTTTCTTGTGTTTGTTGACCTGAAACAGGCATTTGACAGTATAAACCGTGAATTCCTATGGGAAAAACTCAAGACATGGGGCTGCCCACTAGACCTATTAGCACCACTTATGGCACTATATGCTAATACCAAAATTAGAGTGTGCTTAAATGCTGAGGGCACCTTGTCTGACGAAATAAGAACATCTAAAGGCGTAAAACAAGGCTGTCCGCTGGCAGCCCTACTATTTAAACTTTTCATCTCAGACCTCCCAGCGGCACTCGAAAAAGCAAAGACCTTTCCACCCAAAATCAATGGCAAACCCATAAGTCATGTGATTTATGCCGATGATGTAGTACTCCTAGACTCAACGGAAATTGGACTTCAACGGCTGTTGACAACACTGCAAGCCTACTTAGTCGGAAACCAGCTCGAAATAAATGTGACGAAATCCCAGATCATGGCTATCGGCACAAATCCAGGGATAAAGAAAAAGAATTTTAAATGGAAGGTACAAGACGAGCCCCTCGCTAAAGTCGAAGCCATTCGCTACCTAGGCATTTCTTTTAACATCTCGATAAGAGAATGGAGCTGGATAAATGACATCACTAGCCGAATGAAAACCTTTGCACAACAAGGAGCAAAATTGCACGCTAATTATGGGCTCTTCTCTCTCCAACCTATAATAACATTCTACTTGCAAAAGGTGGTGCCAGCGATCTGCTTCGGAACCAAAGCTGGTTGGAACATCGATGAAAATATCTGGCCGACCCTAGAGGGTCTCTTTTGGAGAAAAATCCTGAAACTCCCACAAAGTACATCTATGGTAGTACTAAGACACGAACTTGGCCTAGATTCCCTACATTCGATGATCCAGTGGAAATCAATATTAGTATTGCGCAAAATGTGCCTGAGGCCAACCGTGAAATCGTATCAAATACTACACAAAAGAAGTACAGATCCATCAGCATTCTTATTAAACACCTGGGAATAGAAAATACTGAAGATTCTAAAAGCTGCGGATCTAAGTTTGGCTCTACTCCTGCAAATTCCACAAGTGGCGAAAGTCAAATTTAGAAACTGGTACTGGATATCAAACATAGAAAGACGTAGCCAACTCTCATCGGCAATTGATCTGGGAACCTCGTGCCAAAAAATAGGTGAACTACCAAGATACCTCAACAAATTTCCGTCTCGATATCATAGGAACCAGTTCCTTAGACTACGTCTAAACCTCTATACCACCAATGAGGTTCTATGGAGAAGAAAACACGCAAAGTGACAAGTGTCGCTTTTGTGCAACAAACATCGAATCAAGCAAACATCTGATAATAAGATGTCCTAAAATAGTAGCTCATCGTTCCCTTCATCTTGAGAGCTATGCTCCAAAAAATGGAAACATGGGTGATTGGTGGAGTTACCTAATTTCGGGAATAAATAGCCAACTGACTTGCGCAGTTGTGAACTTCATGGACATGATCCTACCACAAAATCTCGATTGACATTACAAATTGAGGAGAAGTAGCATGAAACGTTGTGAAAGTTGAGCTCGCAATAGTGCAATAGCGTGAAACGTTATGGAAGTGGAGTTCATAGCGAAAGTGGAAAAGAATGACTAAAAAGTTGTCTCTTTTTTTTGCAAACTAATGTCAATAAAATAAAAAAAAATAAAAAAAATATGAGTGATACACTTCAGCTCAGGGTACCGTACAGGGGATCCACAGGTTTTCACATCATACTATGCTACTCAAAATACTCAGGAATGTGAAGAGATTGGAGGAGAGGAAATCCTTCTCATACTTGTCAGCCCTAACTTCCTAAAGAGCCCCTCTTCCACGCCTCAGTTTCTCTCTGCAACACAGGTTCAAGGTGAATCTGGGCTCCATCAGGTTAGATCCTTTTTGCTCATGCTGGATACCTTCTCTCTTTCCTGCATTGTCTCTCTCGCTCTCTCTCTCTCCTGGTCCCTCTTCCTCTCTGCCGCTTTGACACAGTTCATTGTGAAATGTACCTCTTCTGCTTCCATAAGGGCCAGATGTAGCCCTCCGCTATTCCCCCGCATTCATGACCCTCACTCCAGCTCCACCTTTCTATCATGGACTCACCTTGCTCTCGAGTTGCATCTCGCAGGTGGGTGGATCTCCATCCGCCTGTATTTAACCGCCGGACATGCAACATCCTGACTCGCCATTTGTCCTCAAATGTGTGAGATCAGCAGAGGTGCATAGCACCAATGGGAATCCCTTATATTTTCTTTAGTGAAGCTCGGGACCTGAAAGATCCTACTTCTGATTGCTATCACACCAAGAAGGGGATCCGAAATTGCCATTCATCTCCTCTCAGGAACATTGTACAATGATACAGCTGCTTCCAAAACTCACCCCTCTTTTTTGCCACGTTTTTGTATTTGTATTTATTGAGAAGGTGTCCTTTCGAATAGGACTTACGAAAAAGGCAGAGAGCTGAGGCAGCCCTAGGTTACCTAAGAACATTCTTGATTGAGTGAGGTACACCAGGTGTGGAAAAGGTAAGAGTGAGAACATGTACCAGGGACAGGGAATGGAGGGCATAATAATAGTTTATAACATTGACAGCCTGAGGCCATTATTTACAAATTACATACAGTGGCCATGTGGGCAGAATGCAGGTGAGGTGGGCTGGACATTTAGGAGGATGGAAGGGTTTGCGAGGCTCCTTCCATTGATAGCAAGTGATGGCTTTGATGGCTGTGGGGAGAGCAATGCAGTGGAGGGGGGCAAGTAGGGAGAACGAGTGAAAGTGGGAGGAGGCATGGAAGGGTGGGGACCAGTTAGTTGTGAAGGGATGAGGAACAAAGATCAAGGCGGAAAATACAGTAAAAAGCAGCCAACGAGGTAGTAAGGCAAGGGGGCATGAACCTGGATGGATTTATAGATGAGCAGCAGGAATTTAAAGAGAGTGATTTTTCATGGAGAGCCAACCATTGTGGGGACGGTAGTTATAGCTTAAGGAGTATCTCAGAAGGTTGAAAAGTGGGCTTGTCACAAAGTTTAGGGCCTTTGTTGCTGGGTGCATAAGAGTAGAGGGGTAGACCAAGAAGTAGGCTCTCACAGTAGTCCTGTTTGCTGAACACAAGGGTATGGATAAGTGTTTTAGTTAAGTAGTGTGTCAGGTGTGTGAGGATATTTTTAATGTTTAGGAGGTTAATTCTTACTGCACTGACATGAGCCATCATGAATTGTAATAATTTAAGGTCTATATCCAAGAGAATGCCAAGGATGCTAGTCATGGGCGAAGAGGGGATGAGGTGAGAGGAAAGAGATAGGTGAGCGAGGTTGGCGGGAAGAAAGATGACTTCCGTCTTCGAGGAGTTGAGCACAAGGCAGTGTAGAGACATCCAATGGTGGATGGAGGTTGGGAAGTTGGTTATACGTTCAGATATTGCAGGGGGTGGAAATGGAAGGAGAATAATATCTGAGTGTCATCAGCAAAGATGCGACAGCTAAAGCCAAAGGAGGAAATTCATTTGCAGATGTTGAAAGTGTATAAGGTGAAGTAAAGTGGGCCTCAGAAGAGTTCATGAGGAAGGCACACTGTGGAGGGGTGACGGGGCTGGGGTGCTGGAGTCCCAGTAGATGGGGAAGGAGCGGTCAGACTGATAGGAGGACTCCTAGGTAAGTGCAGCGTTCTTAAAGGCAAGGAAGGAAGAAAGGAGTTTGCAGAGGGAGGGATGATCCTACAATGACAACTGCAGCAGAAAGATCTAGAAGGATGTGAATGGAGAAGAGAGCATGGTGGGCAGGGGTAAGAGAATTGGTCATGTGGAGGAGAGCAGCCTCAGTGGGCATTGGACTGGAAACTAGATCAGAGGGGGTCAGCAAGCGAGTTCACCTCAAGACAGTGGACTATGTGGTTGAATATAACTCTCTCATGCATTTTGGAGTGATCGGGAAGGCGACAGGCAGGTTTATAGAATGAGGGGTTGTTGGGATCAGCACTGGGTTTCTTTAGGAGAGGTATGATTGTTGGTGTTTTGTAACAGGCTCAAAAGATATCATTAGAGGGAGAGAGACTGGATCAGGTGCAGAGGGGAGTAGAGTTTACAGGTGCAAGTTCCTTAACAATTATTGGTGGAGAGAGGTCATCAGAGCAAAGGATGTGTGGAGATTTAGTGGAGGACGGGGGAGTTCGAGAGAAAGGATAGTGTGGGGGAGCTGTGAGAAGGGGAGAATGAGGTTGGGGGTTAGAGAAAGAAGCATGAACAGATTGTCCCGTATTTTGGCAATTTTAGTGGAGAGGCAGAAGGTAAAGTCTTTGGGAGGGAGACAGAGAAAGGAAGAAACAGACTGCTTCTGGGAGGCTACGGGGGTAGCCTGGGGTGTTCTTGATTATTTGCAAGGGGGCCATTAGTGGGAGGGAAGAAGATTAGTGTAATAGGAGGATTTGGCTGTGTCGAAAGCTGTAGACATGGCCAGGGAGAGTGCGGGATCAGTCTTTGTCACAGCGCGGTGTAAGCATCGATGCATGATTGTCCTAAGAAACTGGATGTTTGAGGCGCTTCATGGTTGAGGACATGGGCGGGAGGGTGTGAAGAAGTGGGCAGGGTGGTGATCATTGAAAGGGATGAAAAGTGTCAAATGTAATTTAGTAAGGGTGATATTAATGGAGTGAGCCTGTTGAGGAGAGAGAGCGTTTAGTGAGGTGTTGCCTTGGTCAAGGTTAGGTGCCCTGGGTTATGGCTTGAGTTTATGTTTGGTGAGAGTGGAGGCTGGGAGGTGGCAGAGCGGGGAGGAATAGAGACGGTGTAGAGAACAGGAGTGTTCAGAGGAGAAGGGTTAAAGAGTCGGAGCAGAGGAGATCAGGGTAGAAGATAGAAATATGACATTGATAGAGTTGCCAGAGGTGAGAGTTGGAAGGGTGACTAGTGAGTTGTCATTGAGAGGGAAGTCAAGTTGGAGCTGTTGGGCCCTAGACAGATTAGAGAGGTTGAGGTCTCCCATTATAATGGAAGGGACATCAGCTGGGAACGTTTCGAGTAAGAGGTCAAGATCAGAGATGAAGAGGTTGAAGGGGGGGCAGGTGGGGAGTTTCAAAATAAGGGTGTGAGCAAGAAGTTGGTTTGGAGTTTAATATGCATCAAGAGATCTTCCTTTTATTCCCCCCTTACACCCAAATTCCATTTTAGGAAGGTAATAGCACCCTTCTTTACCTCTCACATTTTAGTTGTGCAACACAGTGTCCTTCAGGTCCACAAACTGACTTTTTGCCTTGTATGTTGGCAGTCACTAATGAAAGGAGACTTGGGGAGTTTGCACTACTCATTGGACTGTCTCATGTATCTTTATGATATCATACGATTTGGTATCTGTCGCTCTCAGGCAGAATACCTGCTCATGCAGTCAGAGGCAAAGCAGTGTCTGTGGCTTTTCAGCACTGCCTCTTCCCTCTTACAGTGATCAGCTGGCCAGCCACATGGGCTACCTCTGGGGTTTAGCAAACACTATGATTTAGAAGTCACTGCAGTAAGGACGCTCATTTTGGGCAGGCCATGCTCAGAAATTGCTTTGACTGACAGGCATTAGGATAGCAGGGCTTAGGAGCAGGGAGGTCTACGCGTGTGCGCTTGACTTTTCTAGTTTGCCCTTTATTTCTCTTCATAAATGCTCTGTTACCCTGACAGGGTAATATTCTACAGGAAAGTGAGTTGAGATGGATAACAAAAACATTTCTAGCCACCAGAAAACTTTGAAAGAAAGGGATAGGGGCACCAAAAGCTTCTTTCTTGAAATCCGGCCTAACACAAAGCTCTTTACAAGATCATGGCAATGAAGTGAGGGAGAGATATATAAATGGGTTCATTGCATACTGTAGAGCCATCTCAAGACGCAGGCTTTACAGCCAATCCTACCAAAAAGAAAACATGGTGCCCAACAAGCATTCACTTGATCCGCCAACATTTATAAGATCTGAAAATGATTCCTTTCATGAGCCTGAGGAACAAGGGCAGAGGCGACATACTTTTCTGCCACACTGCTCAGATGTTTCTAAATGCAGAGCCACATTCTCTTTGAGATGTAGAATCTGTCAGGAAGGCCCTGCCTGCCTCCACAGAGAGGGCTTTTCCTGGGGGATTCTACTGGCTGACCTTCACCACACAATGAGATTCTAGGCATGGGAAACTTTGTTCATTCCGGATTTCCGTGCCCCACCCTGTATCTTGCGGAGAATCTACCTCGATGTCTGCCTTGCATGCAGGGTGTAAATCAATAATGGCGGGCATCATGAAACCACTTGGTGGCCACCATTACAAGGGATCCCTACGTCTTCTGCCTGCTTGTTGCAGACACTAATAATCAGGCATAACCCATAGGGATATCTGCCTCTTTGCTGGCATGAGAGTACTGATGCAGGCAGAGCTACATTCAGATGCACCGCACAGAGCAGGAAAACATACGTAGAAGATGCTTGACCATGGTCGCTGCTCTTTGTGGTGAATCCCATCTAAAAGGGTACACCTGAAAATGAGTGTGACAGAGATCTGGAAACGACTGCGTAGTTCTGAAATTCTTACCGTAATGTGCTGCAAAGGCGGCAACTCCGTTTTCAGTGGAAAGCGAAAGAGAGCCACGGGGTGTCCTCCAACCCATTGCTGGATGACGCAGCCACTTAGGTCGGCCTTCTCTGCACGTGAGGAGTTGAAGATCCGAATAAACTTCCCTGAAGAATTAACTTCAGAAATCTTCAGGAAACCAGTAGGTCTGCATGAGATTGATTGAAGAAGAAGAGATGGATGTGTAAGAAGGGGGCGAGTTGAATGTTAGAAATGCATCAGTCAACAGAAGCAGGAGGATTGTGAGACATGTCTTATTAATGGCATTTAATGACAAATACAAAAGTATTGTTTGATGACAATTCATGAACTTTTAATATGAAATCAATAGCAAGATTGGATAACTCCCGGCAGTGTCCTTAATGGTTTCCATTTTTGGGAAGTGTTAAAAAAACCTGAAAGGTTAATGGGACAGGTTGCACAACATATGCAACTCTTAGTACACAATAACCACTCAGACCGACAAGCGTAGTGTTCAATGACAAAGGTGGTCCCCAGGGTTCTGTCCTGGATACTCATAGTCATGCATTATCCCTTCAATTCTTTGCATAAGAATGTGACATTCTGAATTGTTAAGTGTTAGACTTTTCGAGGTAATATATTCAACATCTGATGTGGCATAAAACAGGATATCATCACTGACAATGAGGATGTTGAGATGTCCCACCAGGACACTGCTTATAGTATTTGTAGAAGTTTCCTGCCACCGCTGTCGATCCAAAGCTTATTCCTTATGGAAAGAGAATTTGGCGCTATGTGATGAATCTGGATGGAGTGGGATATGGTGGTTTCCTGCTTTGAGATCTGTTTCCCCACAACCTGTTTTCAGCTTTCATCCTGCAGGATTGCTCACCAGTGTTGTTGCTCCTCAAACGTAGGTGATCTTCTTGGCTTGTTAAAATCCAACCCTTGCACTCTGCAATGGCAAGGAAAATGCATTGAAGGAGGATGGGTCTGTACATCTGTGAGTGAGAGAAAGCAGGAAGCCCACTTGGAATGGTAGGTGGGATGAGCAACTAGGCATTGGCCAGGACATGAGAAATACCCTTTTGAGAGAGCTATTGAAGAAGGAACACACGGGGAAGGTGCAGAGATTACACTTTGAGAAAGTTGGGATAGAGAGGCGAAAATATATGCAGCAAGATGATACAATGGAGATTTAAGATGGGTGATAGCAGCATTCAGTGATGTCTGGTGAAAGGAATCGTGTACACTGGTCATCTTCTGTTGCTTGCATGTGAAAGATAGTCGCATAGTAGGACAAGGGGAGAGAAGGAGAATCCGTGGGAAGAAGTCACAATAATGTTGAGTTGTTTGCTTATATAGTGCTTTCCACTGCAGTAAGACCATCGCAGAGCACAGGGGGTGAAGGGCCGAGAGGGTGCGAAGGGGAAGAATGGGAAGATGCAGCACAATAAAGATAGCTCCAGTGCTCCAGAAGGTGTGCACACCTTCTGCCTGAAGGTCCAATTCTTAGGTAGGAATACCCTGAAGGTTGACCCTCGAAGACACTCTCGGGTGAGTATGGTGATCAGTATGTAGATTCTGTCACAAAGCTGAGTGGACTCCACAAAAGATCAAAGTAAGAGATCAAAGTAAACTCCACAAAAGACACCACACCAGAATTATGGTCGTAATGGGCTTTATTGGGGATATTTACAACCTTGAGCAAGGCAAATGTAATGAAACTTCAAAACTCAAAACAAGAGGTCTGTTTGTTCTGTCAATGTCTACCAGTAAAAACAAACATAGGACTCTCCAGGGCTTGACCCTGGCACTCACAGTCGCAGGGCTCAGGTGTAATCACACTTCTCCCTTGATCTTCCTGCTTACTCCAACTCATTTCCACTCACTTTCTTTGGTTAGTAGACGGTCTCCTTCCGTCCAAGTCTAGATTGGTAGCCAGAAGCTTGAATTAAGCAGGAGAACAAAGCTCGGCCAGTGTCCCTCATCACAGACCCACAGCCTCAACAGCGGCCACCTTACAATGCCCCCAGGTTTGTTTCTAAGCATTTCACCACTTCCCTTTCTCAGGGTCCTGGCTCTACTGCTCACTGGCCCACTCTTACACTCCTCGTAATCTCAACACATCCTCGTGCGTAAGGGAACCTTGGCTAGTCCCTCTCTGGAGTCCTCACTGTTGGGTCTTGCGCCCCACATGCACCTCCTCGACTCCCTGCCACAGCCACTCCTCCCAGGCTCACCCTGCTCAGACTCGCAGCTCTCCTCACTAATCTCCATCCCCTCAGTCTCTTCCGGACCTGACACACCCCTCCTGCTCACTAGTTCCTCTCACCTTCCTCCTTCTTACACTTAGTCAGCTCCCCAGACTTTTTTCCACACCAGGCGACCACCTCTCTTCGCCTGAGGTTATCTCCAACTACTTCCTCAAGACCCTCCTCGCCTCCTTCCTGAACGTTACCTTCCACTGCCTTCTCGGTCTCTCCTTCTTCCTTCACAGGAAATATGTGAACAATACTAGTACTGCTGTTTCAGAATTTTTCCTGACAAAATTGTAGGAAATCTTTCTTAAATGAAACTCCTCATTTGTTGTAGCTGAATACTTTTCTTGTTTTTTTCTATGTCAGGATTGATTAATTTTAGATTCTAATTTGGTATAGTGTGAGATCCTTGCCCTTTATGCTTATTTTAATTCAATGTTTTTCATGTACGATTTGTGATCTACATATATTTATTGTATTATTTTGCATGAGTGAAAGGTTTCAATGAATTGTATTTTTAAAGGTTGAAACCGTAACACAATTTAATAAAAGAAATTGCTCCTCTCCCCCATTTCTCTCACCCCCCCCCTCATTACACCTCTTTTGCTCCCTTCCTTCTCTCCTCTCCAGTTCTTTCACTTTCCTACTTGCTCCTCCTGATGTTCTGCCTCATCTCCTCTCCACTCCTCCTCCTCCTGCTCTCTGCTGGCCTGTCTTCTCCAACCTCCTTCCACCTATGATCTCTCTGCTTCCTTTCTTCTCCAACTGTCTCCAAATGCGCTCCTGCTTCTTTTTTCTCCTAAGATGGTACACTTGTCGACTGTAATTAGTGTGTGATCATGATTGGTTTTTTATAGCTGGTAAAATAGCTCTAGGTGGTAAGATGGCTATTGCCAGTAAAATAGCTCAATGGGTTGTGCGTTTGCTGCTGCAATCCATGTGTAATCTACAGGTCGCAGGTTCGAATTCGAGGAAGGCCAACTCAGCCTTTCATCCTTCTGAGGTCGATAAATGAGTACCAACTCAGGCTGGGTGATATTCTATGTAAAGCCCTTAGGCGTAAGCGCTATATGAATAACACATCATCATTGTTGGTTGCAGTTTTACATGGTGCAGATGTGAAAGTCGTGAGTCCGTGGGACCCTAGCGTTACACTGAGAACGCTTTGGAGTCTGACATGCATAGTGCCTAGAAGACCAGTGCCATGAGGGTTGATGGCCCACCACAATGGACATCAACTCTTATGCCACTGGTCTTCTTCAGCAGACCGCTGTGCTCGTGCTTTGCCTCATGGATCTACACTCTATGCGCAAGACATAGCGTGACTGAACCTGCCTTTCAATGCATTATGTGTGTGCAGGATTGATATTATTAGATCCATTCTGCATGCTGCACTTCCTTACTCTTACTCAGACAATCCCTCACCAGGTCAGCACGGTAGGGTGGAGTTAGGGTGACCAGTTTAAAAAAAAAAGAAAACGGGACAGGCCATAGACATGGAAGTAAGACTAAAGTAAACACAAATATAACTGTAGTCCTACTAGTATGTTGCTGGCCTGTTGCCAGGGCGGGGGTGGCAGGGGTGCTCACAGGCACACTCCTCTCAATTGAGGAGTGCGGCCGGGGAGGGGAAGGGGAAGGAAATCGGGGGTGGGGGGTGGTGAAAAGCATTCACGCCCCATTCACGTGCAGGAAGTGTCACGCCGGGCCCGGTTTCGGGATTTCAAAATCGGGTCCCGGCAAAAACCGGCATCGTCGCCACCCATCCTTCCAATCCCGGGATGGGGTATATAACATTAAAAAACTCCCGGTACAGAGGGCGATTTCCCAGGATTGTCCCGGGAAAACCGGGACATCTGGTCACCCTAGGTGGAGTAGGCAAGGGGATCCTCCCCACGGTGCACCCTGGGACTAGCACCATGCCACAGGTGGTGGCACCTAGCCCGCAGGGCCACCACAACCATCCTACCAAGTGAGAGGCAGGGCACTTCGTCACCGTTCCCTGATGAGACTACTTCTCCAGCCACCATTGGGCCCAGCTAATCATTGATGGGGATCCTTAGTACCTCTTCAACTATTTATGGGCTCCTCTGGGAACCCCCCTCCCATGGCTGCAATTCCCTACTTATGTGAAAATCTGGCAGCAGAGTGAGGGGCTTTGTGGTGCGCTGTGCTTTGGTGCAGCACTTTGGGCGCTGGTCCCTTTTAGGTGCGCCCTGTTGTTGGCCACACGCTAAATGCAGACATAGGTTGCTGTGTCCTGCAGGTTATTGTTTGCAGGATGCAGCAACCCATTTCTGCACGCAGCGTGCACTCACAGCGCAACTCCATTTGCTGAGGGGCTGCTGTTTGCTTAAATATACTGTCAACCAAAGCACTGCATTTTCCTGGCCTTTGGTTGAAAATATATTTAAGGAAAACATAATATCTCGGCATGCAGGTCCCTGCGCCCTGACGGCCGCGGCCAACAGAGCGTGCTAAAAAGGCACCTGTGCCAAAAGCGCTGCGCCGGAATGTCCGAATCGCGTTTTGTTTATTTGCCTATCTGCTCTTTGTACAGCACTGTGCTGGGCCAACAAAAGTCCTGACCTTCTAGGACAAGTTAAGATATTAATAAGGAGCTGAATTTCTGGAGATGCAATGCCCTGTGTGACAAGACTTGCAAGGATGCTGGAAAGGGAGATAATCAGAGCAGCAATCAGGTTCAAATGGGGAGAGAAACACAGGAGGGATTATTGTTCACAGTGAATGTGTGTGTTGAAGGAGCAGTGCATCACACTGTACATGCAAGCAACACCCTTTTTAGGAGGAGTTTCCCATCAACTGAGAATACAAGAAACAACATAAAAGAGCGGTTTTCACAATCTATGTGTGTGCTTGTGGCCACAAAAGCATGTGGATGGGTGGTGCTCCTGTGGATTGATATTCTTTTATCCAAAAGAAGTGTTGCAATTCTCCCAGTGGAGGGGTAGTTGCATTGCTCATAAAATGCAGCATGGCTATGAAGCGATGGCGAAAGTACCTTGATACATTTACAGGGTCAAGAGAACAGAGTTCTCCTGGTGTTTTTATGTCTATTCCGTCTTTATTTTGGTTTGCAGTGCGTAAGAAGTTGTGCAAGTCATCCCATGTGTACTCTGCACAACTTAAAGTAACCTCGGTTCCGTAGCATACAACATACATAAGCGTGATGTCAGAACCAGTCTTCTTTTGTACCACTTATGTTTGCCAAGAGATTTGTAATACTTGACTGCCTGTGGCACGGGGATGGTAAATTATAGGTAGCAGTGATGTGTGAGAGGATGGTGCTGTGTTGATCGGGATGGACAAGCAATAATCCCAATGTTACTCATTGTTATGTGTAGCTGGTTCCTTTTGTTCATATATGCTCTCAAAAAGTGAAGCTCATGTTTCATAGGTTTCCAGTTTCTCTGCTCTACCGTATCCTGTGACGTCATATCCTTTAACAACATGACGTTGCCCTAAGAACTTTAGAGAAAAACAAACCCCTTCTTTAATTAATTTCTTCAATCCATCGGAAGAGCTTTCTGATGTTTCGATTAGGTCTCGTGCTAAAGGGATCGGCTTCCCTATTCGTATCAGGTGAAAACCCTGCCAAGGATTCATCAGAGCCATGTGTCTCGTCAGATGGGCACAAGTTCACTTAGCCATCAGGTAGCTCATAGTCTTGGAACCTCTTAAAGTTCAAGGAGTTTCATGAGATATTCTTGTATCTTCCTTCAGCTGTGAATATGGAGTCATTGGTAGCAATCACTATCAAAGTTTCTGGGTTAAAGATGGGCATGGGTGGTCATTATAGTTTTGCTGGTCTGGAAAAATTGTTGGTAGAATCGTCAGTAATTCCGGCACTGGCAATTTTACCTGACTGGCAAAACACAAGTTTGCTGGCGGGGGCACTGATTTACCACAAGCCAAGAGCTGGAAGTAAACCAGGCCCGTACCGGCAAATAAACAGCAGAATTACTGGCGCTGGTTTTACCGGTGCTTGTGGAACTCCATGGAATGGGGATTTACCACAGTTGCCGGAACCTCGAATATCTTGGTTATAGCAGGATATCAGGTGCCAGTAATGGCAGGGACAGTTTGCTGGTAGCCTGCCGGAATTACTGTCAAATTTGTATAAGAGCCATAGGGCCTCATTACGACTTTGGAGGTAGCCATGGCGCTATTAGCGCCATGGCTGCCTCCAAAATCGTGTCCGGGTCCGGTCTGGTGGAGTGGGGACTTACTGGGACATTCTGCCCTAGGCGGACCCGGTAAGTCCCCATTCCAAATGCCATTCCCCATTCCCATTTGAGCCCCCATACGGCTCAATGGGAATGGGGAAGGCACTAATTACGGGCCTGCTAGTAGCAGGCCCGTAATTAGCGCCCTGGTCCCCTAACGGGACCCGTAAAGGACATGTGGTCCGACCACACGTCCCTTGCGGTTCCCGCTAAGGGACCTCGGAATTGGGTGGTAAGGGATTACCGGCACCAGTCTCCTTACCGGTGCCCAGTATCCCTTACCGCCCAACTTGTAATGACGCGCATAGTCTTCACAGTCATGGCATGTCAGACTAGCCCTGAAATTTAGGACGTTTCCCTGTCGGAATTGTTTTTTTTCCTTGACGTTTTCCTTTGGAAGGGCTGTGAAACGTTTTGAGAAAAAGCACAAGAAATTTAACAGAAAAAAAACAATCAACATTTCTGGAAAAAACAAAATTCACCTTAAAAGTGGCAAAACTGGTAGAAAACACTCAAAGAAAAAACTGGTGGCACAACTCATCAGTAATGGTGATCACCCTAGTAGTGGGCACTACTGCAATTGAAACACTTTACTGATGTGTTGAAGACACTTATATACATAACTTAAATTTGTATGGCAAAAAATGAATGAGAAACTCAAAATGAACATAAATCTTCTTGTTGACCATCTGTAATAGCAGACGTCATCGAGTCTGAGGAAGCAGAGACTGAAGTTGATGCATTTCGGACAGCCAGTCCATCCTCAGGGCTATCTCTGCTAGAACTGCCATATCGTCTTAGTCCTAATATGCCAGGAATATTGTTGATCTGGAAGCTTTTGACGTAGCCTTATTTCCAGTGTGCACGCTCGTGACGAGTGAACAGCAACGGAAATTGGTAAAAAAACACTCCACCAGTGAAATGCAAATGGAGGCGTATTTTGCCAATTTCATTTTGGCTCAAGTAATTACTTTGTGTTAAATCCGAGAGGTGTACAGCCTCTCAGCAGTTAATACGTTCCTTGAATCAGTGAGACCTTCGTGAGGTGGCATATTTGTACTGTCATTTTTCATTTTGAGCAATTCTCATAAATCGTTGTATTAGGCGATTCGCTGGCCATAATGGAATAATTATAAATTATGGCAGGTGTTCATATGATTTGTTGGAATAGTTTCCGATAGAAAACAGTATTCCATTATCAGTTTTAACCACAAAGGGAATCCTGTCTGACAAGAATACCTTATCAAATGCTGAGATAGTAGTAGTCATTGATATTTATTTATTTATTTATGTATTTACAATGCTCTGGCAGCCTGCAGACATCGGGGCGCAAACATGGACACAAGTGGACTAAACATTTAAAACGATACAGGCAGAGAAATAACTTTTAGGAGAATACAGAGATGGATTATTTGAAGAGGAGGGTTTTCAAAGTTTTCCTGAAAGTTTTAAGGTCTGGTTCAAGCCTGAGAGCAGGAAGCAGAGCATTCCATAAACTGGCTGCCTTTGCGGGGAAGGATCTACCAAGACCCTTGGTACAGTTAGCCATCGGGCCCTGAATCAGTCCTAAACTGGAGGAGTGAAAGGACCTCGTGGGTTGGTATGGAGTGGCCAGAGGCCGGATATGGATGCTACTACTTGAATGTCAGGGTATTATGCAATTTCTGCTTTGATTACTACTAGGCACTGCCCGGAAGGTGAAAGGAGCCCCAAAAAATCGGCAACTACTTCTTACAAGGCACTTTCTGTCTAAGATGTCATCTGTAGAGGTTCAAGTGCAGCATTCTATGTGATGCTTTGTCAGACATGACATGTTAACATGGTGGTCTTGACCAACTTATTAAGTGTGTGGAACCACACTCTTAGACTTAGTGTTTTGGAGGCTACTGTGCCACAGTGACCTTCCTGCGCATTGTTGACTAGTCTTTGTCTCATACTATTTTGTATGACATGAGAATGTAGTCGTTCCTTAGTAGTGTCAGAGATGGGACAATAATCACTCTAAGTCATAGAGGTGGCTCAAGGGTTTTTATTTTAATACTTGTGGGCCCTAGGGCCAACCCTCTCTCTATTGACTTTTATTGACCATTAAGGACAATTGTATGGTATCTAATTTGGTGGTATTGCCTTTGGAGGTGCCCATCAGGAGACTGTTGCAGTAATCCAGTTTCACATTGATTATGGCTCCTGCAATCTGTGGCAGGTTTTGTTCAGTTATGAAGGGTCGGATTTGCCATATAACATTAGTGTAAAAGGCACATGTATATTTCTTACCTTAAATCTACATGTACCTTTTATACTAATCTTATATGGCAAATTCGACCCTACCTAACTGAATAAAACCTAGCACTGATTGCAGGAGCCATAATCAATGCGAAACTGGATTACTGCAACAGTCTCCTGATGGGCACCTCCAAAGGCAATAGCACCAAATTACAGACCATACAGAATGACACGGTTAGGGCTGTTTTTGGATTGAATCGTCGAGAAAAAACCCCAGCAGCCAGAAGAAAACTCCACTGGTTACCAGTTCAACAGCAAATTAAGTTTAAATGCTCCGTCATGATTTTTAAGTGTTTAGCTGGCACCACCCCTAGCAAAAAACTCATAAAAGCACCTGTTCGAAGAAATCTTTGTTTGAACAATAAACACAATCTACAATAACCACGTAAAATCCTGGAAGAGAACTTTGTTCACTGGGCTCCTATGATCTGGAACTCTATGCCCCTTCTGATTAAAAAACAGCGTGTCACTTGTCACATTTAAGAAACTCTTTAAGACACATCTGTTCGATGATGGAGAAACCTAATAGTCCCCCTTTCCTCTCTGTGACCTGAGCTTCTGTCTTTATGTTGTTCCTGTTTTGTGTGTGCTTTGAGGCCTATGGGCGCTATATAAGAAACACAATAGATAAATAGATATATAGATAGATTGACAATGCCCACCTACCGCCCAGCCCAGGCATCCCGGATCTTGGATTAGTAGATATTGCGGGTCATTATGACCCTGGCGGTAGCCGTGCCGGTAAACACCGGCACGGCTGCAGCCGGAGTCATGAATTTTCCAGTGCCTGGGAATTTGCAATTACAGAGGCATTACAGCCCCAGTGGACCCACTAATTGCCCATTCTTGGACGCTGGAAAATATTACTCCCCATTCCCATTTGAGTCCCATTGGACTCAATGTGAATGGGAAGGCCAAAAGCACCGACACCATTCATGAATGGTGGCGGTGCATCCATTGAGTTCTGCAAGTGGGTTCTGTTCTGCCCGCCAGGTGAGGCCTGGCAGGCTGAAAGGCACCCGCTCGCAGGACTCGTAGTTTGCCAGTCCAGAAACAACGGTACCGGCAAGCTTACCGGTACCATTGTTTCCGGACTGGCAAACTTATAATGAGGCCCATTGAATTCCAACTAATACAATCAACAAGATGTCTTATACTGGAGATGATGATCTACATTTTGACTGTCTAAACTCCCTCAAAGACTTTCTAACTTTCCCTCGCATGTCCAGTGGTTAGTCTTTTAATGGGGTATGGGACAGTGCCTTGCAATTACCCTGTTGGATTCAGGTTGGTGCTGAATCAGGCTGAGGTTTTGAGTGAGGCAAAGAAAAAACTCCAACAGTTAGAAGATAAAGCACAACAAAGCCATCTTTTTAAATAAAACAACAAACCGTCATTGAGCAATTACAAAACGAGGCGAAATCCCACCTACAGGCCACTGCAGAGCGAGAGATAGAGTTGGCTGCGCTGAAAGACACATGCAAAAAGAGTGCAGAAACTGTGAGCTGCCTCCAAAGCAAATTCAGTGACCGGACTGGTCAAAATAGAGGGTTGTTAGATGACATTGTGGCCCTCAAACAACAAA
This sequence comes from Ambystoma mexicanum, assembly GCF_040938575.1. Classification (NCBI taxonomy): domain Eukaryota; kingdom Metazoa; phylum Chordata; class Amphibia; order Caudata; family Ambystomatidae; genus Ambystoma; species Ambystoma mexicanum. The sequence goes on along the minus strand of NC_090934.1, from coordinate 937,798,033 downwards.
TCAAGGAAATAGAAAGGGAAACAATCAGTTCATCATTAAAGAGATGGACTCACAACTGGAGTTTGAGAAATTGCTTCAGGATTTAAATATTCTGAAGCAACCGAATGTACAAGTTAATAAAGACCAAGATGCATTGAAAGTGAAAATGGATGCAGAAAAGGGTCAGTCAGATTCTCAGGAAATGACCAGAAAAAGGCAAGAGAACATGGAGCTTGTGGAGCGTGTGAAGCAAGCAGAAGCTGACCTGTCACAGGCAGGGAATTGTAGGGGCGCGTTAGAGAAAGAGATTAGTCTCCTGAAAGACAAGTGCCTGGAAAATTCACTCCCAATTCAGGACCCCCAAGGAGAAAATGAAACATCTCAGGAGGAAGTACAGGAAATGAAGGGTCGATTAGGTACTCAGAGCAGGGTGCTCGAGACTAGTCAGGACTTGGTGTTATAATTAAAAAGTCAGCTCTCTGAATACCAACAGGAAATAAGGGCAGAGAGAAGTAGGTGTGACAATTGTATAAAGGAAATTGCAAAATATAAACAGGCCTTGAGGCACCCTGACCAATCAGGGTATGGGATAGGGCCTTCTGATCAAGGAGAGACACTCTTCCAAACAATGACCTCAGGCCAGGTATCCACGACCGCCCATGTACAAATGGGAACAGACCTCATGCAGACCCTCTATAGAGAACAGGGTGACATGAGGCAGTTGGAGTTACCCAGGCCTAGCCCAACTAAACTCAGCAATAGACTGTTAACTGCACTCAGCCAAATCTTGTACCTTGTGCTCTCTTTATTTAAATCCTTCATGTTCTAAGATGTACCACTAGACAGGTTACTGCCACATTTACAGCTGATATACGCTTTTCAAAGACCACTATGTAACCTGGTCCTTCATGCTAACTATCACTCTGTACTATCCTATGCTATATCTTGTATGTACAACGTTATGTCACACTGTTGATCCCAAGACAATGCGCCCAGTTACCCTAGGGTTCGGCCGGGCTGTACAAATAAACAAACTAAACTAAACACCCGGTGATAGTCGTGACTGCAGAGGGTACACCTTCTTTACTGGGGACCAATCTCCTTCTGAGATTATCACCCCTTATCAACTGTGTATACAAGGTCCTCTGGATCCAAACTAACTGGCCCATAAAACTAAAAATGTGTACCAATTGTGTCAGTATGAATTGTACCTGCCATTTAATTGACCAAGGCTCTGAGAAAATAGAATTCCATTTAAAGAATAACCAGATCCCAGACATCACCACCATCTTGGTAGGAGAACAAACTCGTGATGGGAACCCTTATCCATTCTTGAAAATCAACCTTCCTCCCAGTTTTAAGTGGCGTTCCACACTTGAAGGGAACACTGACATTTTACACCAGCCCAAAGTCAGAAGAAACATTGAGTCCCGTGAAAATAGACAATGAAGAAACAGCTCAAAGTCTGACGGACATTCAGAAAAAGGGCGAAAAGTTGTTTTTCCCCATTCAGATAAATGAGGGGGAGGAGCCTGAATAATGGAAGAAGCTTCATCAGCGAATGATTATTCAGGAAACTCTGAAAAGGCTGGACCATCCTCACATTTAAATTGATTGATACATGGGAAGTAGGTCTGGAAACCCCAAATTCCAAACATCTCCAGCCTAGCAGGTGTATGCTATTGTCCATTGGCAACAAAAGCATAGAAGAAAATTGTTGGGTTGTGAGAGATGTCCTTTCTGATTTTTATTTAGGTGGTGAAATTCTCAACCGATTGGCGATCAATTTGGACCCAATTAATAATAAAGCCTGTTCACGCCTGGGGGTATCCCCATGAGCTTTGGTGACACTGAAACACATTCTGAACAGCTCAATTTCTGCTGTATGTGGTTGAAGTTCAAGTGCGAGAAGAGGTTACCATCCCAGGACAAGTGCGAAAATTCACAATTCCCCTCAAAGTTAAGCGAGGACAGAACCTCAAACGTCAGGACACCTATAAACATTTGAATTCCCATCTCCAACAACAAGGTTTGTATTTCAATCCACCGCCTATAGTAGACCTAGGACATGACACCAATTGAATATTGGTGGATAACAGTGACTCTCGAAGTATCACTTTGGGCCAGACACCTTGGAATGGTGGTTGATTCCCAACCTGATTCTATTGATTTAGGTAATGAAATCATTGGACCAATCCCAAATGACTGTTTCGACATCAGTAACGGTATTCCTCCAGAAAATTATTTTTACCAGACAACCTTTCCTGCCCTTACGGGCTGGAAGAGGTGACGTGTGACATCAGGAGGGATGAGGTAGTATTCAGAGTCAATTATAACTACCTCGAATCCCTGGAAACTCCTGTCCAGGTTAACACCATAAAAAGAGATTTCTCTACCCATCGGGGGATACCGCTGAAATTGCCATGCCCAAGGTGTTTCCTGGTTTCAAGCAGATGTTCAAAGAACAGATACATCTTGCTGATGCCCATGAGACAGAGGAACAAAGACAAAAGCTAAAACAGGTTTTACTGGAATTTGGAGACATCTTTTCAGTGGACTCATATGATTGTGGACGCACATCTATTCATTCAACCACCATACCCACTGACCCCGAGAAGGCTCCAGTATTTGTGAAGCAATACTGGTTACCTCTCGCATCCATGGAGTCACTCATTGAGATTATGAAAAACGTTGAATCCCGTGGGATAATTAATCTAATCCACAGTACCTTTTAATAACCCGGTACTGGGGATATTCAAATCAAACGGCCAATGGAGACTATGTGCAGACCTGAGTGAGTTGGACAAACAAGTCAACATGTCAAGATGGCCAGTTCCCTACATCTCTTAAGGGCTGGCACAGATCAGAGGGTCAAAGGTGTGCACTGCTATTGATTTCACCAATGGTTACTGGACAGTACCCGTGCGTAGGGAAGACCAATACAATCTGGCTTTTACCTTCGGGGGGGCAGCAGTATACGCGGACTTAAACCCACTTTGGATAAATAAACTCTGGCAATGAGTTCAACATCTTTCTGCATAAGGTCATGCCCAATTTGGGCCAAAGGGAAAACCTCGCCTATGTAGATGATGTTCTGATCAAGAGCTCAGCTGTGGAGGAACATATAGAAGAAATGCACTATGTTCTGACCTAGTTGCAGAAAGCCAGAGCAAAACTGTCCTTTCAGAAGGCACAGTGGTGTAAGTCCAGAGTGAACTTCTTAGGGCACGAGATCGCCCCTGAGGGTCTTAATCCCAAGGAGAAGGTGGAAGCCTTAATGAAATTAAAATAGCCTTCTACTCTGCCAGAATTAAGAAGCCTTCTTGGACTCACTAATCATAGTCGAAAGTTCATTGAAGACTACACAGAGGTCACTCGACCTTTGATCCATTTATAAAAGGCCGGAGTCAAGTGGAAGTGGGGACCGGAATAATCTGAGGCAATTAAATAACTGAAAAGACGCAATTCCCAAGCTCCTTGTTTAGCTTACACCATCAAGAACAAGGAGTTCTTCTTGGAGACGGGGGTTCTCAGATACTTGCCTAACAGTGGTTTTGTACCAAAAGCATGACAGTTCAACAAAGTAATCTTTTTTAATTTTTTTATTTGCATATAATTGAAACAATTTTTTAGCAAAACAAAATCACATCCTCTAGGTATCCACATCAAAAACTAAACATTCTGTTACTAATTATTCCATTAAAAAGAAAATCACAAAAGAGGGTGAGAGAATGATTGTTCGTAATCTTGTGTGCGAGTAAAACTTTGCCCTCTGTGGAGGAAACATTCAATGACTGTGAAAAGGCACTCCTGGCAAAAGTGAGGGCATTGAAAAATTACTGCCCATTCATCGAGGTGGAGCACATAATTGTCGCGACTCCTCACCAACCCTTGCAATATTTACAAAGTGACACAATCCGGGTTGGAAATATCAGTAATTCCAGAATTACTTCCTGGATCCTGTCCATGTAAGGCTTCACTGTGGAGGTCACATATCGCAAAAACAAGAAGATTCTTCTAGCACAAGGACTGGTGGACTTGCATGATTGTGCTAAAAAAGCTGTCTCGAGGACAAAAGTCTAATGACCAACAACAATATGGAGGCGTATTTAACTTCCCTGCACAAGATCTATGAAGAAGACACATGCTGGGGATACCCACAGTTTATGTGTATGGGTGCTCCTACCATATTGATAATAATGGGGAAAAAGAACAAGTGGCTGGCATTGGGAATGCCTGGGTGAATGATACCCCAGAGCCCTCTGCTGGCTCCAAAGTAGGACCCCAAAGTAGTCAGGTGGCAGAGTTGATGGCCATTTATCAAGCCATTCTGACTGCAGGGCACCTCCAACTGAAAGAACTGGTCATAATCACTGACTCTAATTATGTCAGGAATGGGTCCGTGGAGCACCTCATTAACTGGAAGAATTGAGGCATGCTTTGTGCCAACAACAAACCATTAAAGCATGGCAAAATGATTCAGTCAATTGACAATCTGGTGACCTCTAATGAGATGACCATCTATTGGAAGAAAATAAGAGGTCATTCCAACATAGAGGGCCCAGATAAGACTGGTAATGACAGGGCTGATAAGCTAGCTAAAACCAAAGCTCTCCAGGGGGATTTAATTGAAACAGAAACCCTGCTGGGTGAAATCAAAGTCGCTGCTGTCACCAGGTCACAAAAACTTGTGAAAAGTGAACTCATGACTGCCCAGTGGAGTAAAGATACCCCAGATGCAGATTTGATCACTGCACAGAAAGAGGACACGATTATTGGAAAATTCTATCGACACATCGAAGACCCTGTGAGTTTCCTTCTAACAGAATTGGATTATGCTGGTAAAGAGGATCTCCAGGTGTGATGAAGTTTTCCAAGATGTTCCGGATCCAATAGGATTTGCTGGTATGTAGAGCCCTATATGAATGTGGACAGTGGGTGGTACCTACCTAATGCCGAAGCCTGATGTTGAACCATGGCAATGATGCGGCCACTGCCGGTCAGAGGGGGTTTCATATAACATTTGAAATCTTGTGCAAGGTTGCCTACTGGCCACACATGGGCTAGGACCTCAGCATTTACCTAAAGGGGTGTCTTGCGTGTCCTCAATGTAAACTCAGTTCACTCACACACAGATCTCCCTTGTAAAAAAAGGGGAATGACACTGCCTTGGTTATATTTGCAAGTCGATTGGCTTGGGCCAGTGATTCGCTGCTCTAGAGAAAACAAGTTCATGTTGATTGTAACATGCTTGTTCACAAAGTGGGTAGAATATCTTCCAGCCTTGAATTGTAAGGCAGAGACAGCTGCCACTCTAATGATCAACCGCATCTTCTCTCGTTTCGACCTCCCACAAAGGATTGAGTAGGATCGAGGAAGTCATTTTACCAGTGAGGTGATGGTGAAGATGCAGGCCTCCAGCAGGGGGTAAGGGGTTAGAGAGATACAACAAGACAAATGTGAGCATCTTAAAGAAGTTCATGGAAAACCTGAATCCAGTTGATACATTTGATTACTGCTTGTCCTGGTGGCTATTAGGTCTACACCATCTTTTGCAACAAACATGTCTTCATTTGAGCTTTTGACCGGACGAAAACTGGTGTTACCGTAGCATCTGCTCTATAGAACTCAGGAGCAGACTCTGATAAATGCGTCTACCACTACTCAGTACATTGAAAATTTAAGGAAGCATCTCCAGCATGCTTTTGCTTTTGGTCAGCGCAATTTAGAAAATGTGCCTGAAAGAATGAAAACATATTATGAGGTAGGTGACAAGGTTTGCCTGTAAAATTTTCATAGGAATCAAGCCAAGGAGGGGAAATTACTTCCATCTTGGTGTGGTAGCTTTTGTTAGGGTAGTTGCTTGAAGTCCCACGGGAAGAGAGAAGTTTGAGTTGCACATGCCATATTGGGGAGTCGGGTGACGGCAATGTTGACGCAATGTTGCAAATTGGCACAAATATAGTGCAGTTAATGTGAGTGGGATAAATCTTTCTTTTTTAGTGTTATTTGTGTAAAATGATACATTTTTAGATTTGCATGTGTTGCAACATAATGTCAACTTTTTTATAGATACAATGTAAATGTGTGGAGTGCCACTCAGTCTTAATGACAAGCGAGGAGTTAAACATGTACATGTGAGATAGAATATTGTGAACGGATATTGTGATGAGGGGACACAGTAGTCTATAACACACACATGTATGAACATACATACATACACAGGAAGCTTTTTGGGATAGTTGGGCGGGATGGGGTATATTGTGAATAGATGATTCTGTGTGTCGCGTGTCCCCTTATTGTGGGGAGTTTGTGTGAATCACTGAAGCTTGGATCTGCGAGGTAAAACTCTGAATGTCCAGGGAACTGAATTTGCAAGATTGAAAGCTGAGAGAGCAGCAGCTGTGGTCAGTTTCGGTCAGGCATGCTTTATGGCCTGGTGCTACTTGGGAGGAGAGATGTAATCTCTGTAAGTACATGTGAGCCTGTTATTCAATGACTTGGGGATTCCAGCCACCTGGTAGGGCTGGGTTTAAGTGCCAGGCAATTAACCTGATGCAGGGTTGCTTGCGGGGAAGGTGTACCAATACATCATGGGTTTTCAATTAAATTGCCAGGGTGTGGGTTGAGACCATGTGTGCTGGAATTGTAACCCGTAAAGTTTAGAATGAAACATGGACCCCAACAAGTTTGGGCACATAAAACCAGCAACAATAGATCAAAAGAAAGTTTGTTTGTTTCCCTCCTCTTCACATCAATGGAATTTCCATAGTATGGCCGTGCGTGTCACAAGTAGGGGTAAAGGTTTCCAACCAGATGGAACCTATAATAATTGAACACTGTTTGTAGTTGTGTAACTGTGCAACTAAGAGATGGGGCTGTGACCAAATATGGATGGACCCCAGAGAGGGACTTATTGTGAATGTGAAACATGCAATTATACATTTAAAGAGGATGTGCTTAAATGAATGTATCCAATGGGATGTGTGAAAACTGAAGGGGATATGATTATATTGTATAGGTTTGACCAATCATGAGTGTGGCTTGGCTTTGTCACGAAACCTGTGGGAGTGTTTTCACTGTTGCAAAGTGTATACAATGTGTGCTCTTTGTGTGGTTTGAGGGGACTCCGGTTAGTTTGACTCTTTGATGTCATCTAGCCCCTGCCGGCCGTTTGCACAATAAACTTGCTTTATTGACAAAAGTGGACTTCCTCTTTGAGTGGTGGGCCTACTTTAGGTTCAAGTGATTAGAAGCCCAATCCTACATTTGACATCCCTGGATGGACCCCAGATTCTCTGAGACATTGCGGGTCTCCGGTCTGCCCAGCTCAGCTGCAGCGCTTCTCTGCGGGGACCAATCTTTAGTGCATGACAAAGACAAGGTCTACAGTTGCCATATTGGTTAGAGGCCTGTCTTGCCCCCGAAGGTGTGGTACCATAGTCCAGCTGCACAGGACGGATTAAAGGAGCACCACTTCGGAACGCTTCGGGGTTCACTTTCATGTGAGTGCATCATTGCCAGGTAAAGCAAGAGGATAACAGGTGAGAAGAAACAGGTTTATTTTTCTCGTTTTTCTTGGATAGGGTAAAATAGGTGTGTGTGGACTTAGATGAGATTAAGTAGGTTGGAAGAGTGAGTGTTTTGGGGGGAGTGGATGGATTGCTCTATGTCATAATTTCTTTTTTACCTAGTTTGTTATTATAGAGGTGTGGTCTTCCACACCTGCATGTCCATTGTAAGGATAGCCTTGATACCCTTCAGTTTGCTTGTCTGGTTGACTGGAGCGCTCACCTTAGGGTGACGTGGCATCTTATGGTAAATCCACCCATAGATATCCTCCTGGAGTATACCATTGGTAACATTCTACTTTGTATTGGTTGTGTGGACAGAGCATGCTCCATGATTTTTCACGGTTAGTTGAAGCAGTGAAAGGTATCTTCCTGTAGTCAGGAAAAGACAGCACTGTAGTCAAGAGTGTTGTACTAGTACAGAATAGAGAGAGATACAGCAGTGTTGTAGTGCAAAACATTGCGCTCCTTTTATGCTCGGGTGAAGGAGAAATCTCAGAAATGTAAAGATGATTTTTAGCCGGCATGTGTTTTGATAATATGCTGTCTTTTGTGTTTGCCTGAGGAGTGTATAATTACTGAGACGTTGTGATGAAAGCGAGTAAGGAGAGGGAGTTCTGGAAATTCTTTTTATAGAAAGGGGAAAGGAAAGGGGATTTTTGGGGATTTTTTGGGTAGTGATTTTTTGTGCAGCGAGTCTGGTTTTTGGGGGGGGTTATCGTGATTTTTGAACATTTTTTTAGTTGGATTAGTTTTGAGTATGGAGACTCCATTAAATCATTTATGTCAGGTGCTGCCCGGATATGAGGTAAAGATTTTAAAATATCATTGAGAATAGTTGAGGGAAACAAAAAGATAAAATGCTTAATTTTTGGCCTAACTTAGCGTATTATGATAGGGGTATTTTGGAGAACTTGCATACTTTCCTAGTAACTAAGTATAAAGGTTCGAAATTGCAGAATAGATTGAACATCTGGGAGCAATGAAGGTTGTATGAGAAGGGCAAGAACGCCCATAAAATCATTACCATTGAGGAGGGGACGAGAAAGGAGGATGTAAGAATTTCTTCTGCACCGCCCCTTATGGGAGCTATCCTTTGTTGCCCCCAGAAGGATATACCAATGCCGAGTTTAAGCCTCCATATTCTCTGGTAACCACTCCAGTGGTTACAAGACGGACAGGGGTGGCATCTCTGTAACCTCCAATTTTTGAAAGATGGGATGATGAAGAGAGCAGAAGGATAATACCTTCTTTAGTAAAAATGATTGATAGATCTCAAATGGAAAGGGGAATAAGTAAGGTTTATTCGACGGTTAGAGCAGCACCAAAATTGAAGCTGGAGGAACAAGAGCGGGGGAGAACCGTAAGAGGAAGAAGCGATGAAGAGCAAAGAAGGGAGGTGGTGCCACCCATCACCAGAATAGAAGATAGACTGTGGATGGCAGTAGAGAGGCAAGAGCAACGGGAAGAAACAGTAAGATTAGCAGAGAATGAAGTAGCACAGTTACGACTGAGTAGGCGTGAAGAACAGGAAGAAGGGAACAGGAGAGTGAAGGCAGTTGAGGAAGGGAGATGGAGGCATGGTCAGGTCCTAGTTAGGTTAGACACATCACTTATAAAGGAAGTAAATGTGGATCTGGCGGAAGAATGCCCCATCACAGGTATGGAATCAGAACGTGGCGGCATGCTACGGCAGTGCTGAATACTCTTCCATCCCCATAGAAAGATTAGGGGATGTGGTATCAGGGACAGAGTAGGAAGAGTATGAATGGGAAACAGATGGAAAGCTGGGACGACAAGAGGTAGTGGTTACACCTCCCGCTCCAGTACTAACCAGGGAAAGCACACCATGGGGTCTTCAGACGCACCATGGAGCTCTCATGGCTGCAGGGAGAGGCCAAGGACAGATGTGGAAAGCCCCAGTAAAGGTAGGGGCAACTCAATTTCCACTACTCCAGAAGGGTCAGGGGAAGGCGTATTATGTCCTGTGCTCACACATGGACCAGAATTATCGAATGAAGATGCTTCCTTCACTCACTGCAGGGTCGGGGAAGTAGACTTATGCTTTGGAAAAACGAACTGCTGATTCATGTTAGGGATTGGGGACATGAAAAGCCTTTTCATGGCCCAGATGAGCTCTGGACAAAAGCGGGATATCCGGGGGTTCAATTGAACACAAGCACCCATGATTGAGTGGCCTTTCATAGTTTTTCTGCCCTATTTTGGTGAACATTTATTTGCATGTTAACTCTAATTGATTATCCGTAAACCCAAGTTGACTGTTCCGAATTTGATGTTGTATTGTACTATTAGATGAGTTTCTTGTGACTTGATGTGCAAAAATGTTACTAGATAAATAATTATAGTGGACATGTTTGGAGGGCATTGAGGATGATGTAGCCCGACATAAACTCAATTTTGGGGAAAACAGTGAAACTAGATGAGGATCCTGCTACCCACATCCAATTAATTTAGGAAATGTGGAGGGCAGGGACGGGAAAAGTTTGGGCCAAGAATGTGGCTTTTTTCTACCACATGTTAAAGAAGAGACTCCCCAAAGAAGTCCAGCATGATCTGGATCAAGTGGTAGGAATAGATGCTAAGAGTTGGCTGGTGATTCAAGCACACAATGTGCATTTATGTAAAAGGCAGCAGAAGAAGGAGAAGGAAAGCATGGAGCAAACACAGAAGGCAGAGTGGTAGCTGGTTCAGAAAAAGATCTGCTTAGAAGAAGCAATGATAACCAGCTCCACAAAGGGACAGCAGGGACAATCAGGACAGCAGGGACAAGGAAACCATAATGGGACATGGATGGATGGATGGGTATGGAACTTGACTGTGACCAATGAGAGGGTTTCCACAGGGTGGTGGAGGGTTATCATAGGGTGGTGGGTCATTTGGTAGGTTTGGAGGGATGGGGCCCTGGTTTAATGGGCCGATGGGAGGAGGCTATGGAGGAATGTATGGAGTGTAGTGTTGGGCGTGTTGGAGAATTGGACTGTCAAAGCCGCCCATAATATTTCAATTGAGATCCCCCACAAATGAATACCCTAACTTTGCCATATGCCACAAGCTCTGTGCCATCTCAGCAAGTCCTGGTTGATCAGAACCCAGGAACTGGAATGGCACAGACCCACGCACCCCCACCGACCGTGTCAACCTAGGCACTGGTACAGGCTTGGAAGAAAAACCCTCTGCACCACGGGACAATCACCCACTACAACAGAGCAAGTGTGTTCGGAGGAAACACTTTTTCGCCTCCTGGCGTTCCTATGTACCAGGAATAGGACAGCCCACAGGGATCTCTGATGTATCCAGTTCTATCGGTTACTACCAATCCAAAAGAGGAACCTCGGATAGGAGTAAAGGTAGGTGAGCAGACATTTTCATGCATGGTCGATACAGGGACCACAAAATCATGTATCAAAGAAGGTGAGTTTCCCATGTCAGGTAAAACGATGGACACAGGGCTTTTCTGGGGCTGTGCTGTCAGTTCCTTACACTGAGGATCTGCGTATCAAGGTAGGAAGCACATTTTATCTGCTCTCTTGTTATACTGTAAGAATACCCCGGTGAATCTTTTGGGAAGGGACCCCCTGAGCAAGCTTAATATGTTTATTACTTTTCTGAAAGATCGCATAGTATGCTCGACTCCAGGAGTGTATCAGGTGAGAGAAGCAGCGCTTTCCCCCATGTATTACAGTGACAGCGTGACCTGGGGGTTGCCAGTGCATTCAGCATGCTTTCGTTATGCAGTGATGATAGTGATGAGTTGGGTCCCGGGAATAAAAGATCGAACATGGCATTGTGAGGGATCAGCAATGTGAAGCGGACAACTTTTTGATGATTGATAAAAACATGCAATTTTATTAAATCATAAATGATATCAAATGCCTCATTATTCCTACTCTGATGAGGATTTTCCTGCCTAACAAAAACTAAAGGGAAATACTCTAACACAGGATGTCTGGCCCTCACACCTAAACACAAATACACAAAGAAAATATATGGCAATTCAAATAACATAGAATAAGAGTCAAATCTGTGGACCTGCCGTTCCCTGCACACTTAAATACTGACAACAGACACAATGTATACAGTATTACACACAAGTAGGTCATAACATATCAAATACACAGATATACTGATATACTATTCATGTCATATTTATTCAGTTATTATTCCTGGGGAGGCAATGTTTGTTATTTAAGCCATATGAGACAGACACTTCCTCAATTACTTTTCAGGAATGGACAGATACGGTCAGTCAGTGCACAGGGTTAAGGAGTCTTGCTAAGTTTCCATTTAGGTGGTGACATTACATATTGGAGAACTCAACACCTGGAAATATAGGAGTGTTAGGTAACAGAATTACTACCTCATATATGTGTTGTGAAGTAAACTTTATACCATAGAGTGAAGTAAACTGTATTTACAGAGGCTACTTGCTATCTCCAGGTCTTTGATACCTCCCTACTTTTGAGATTGGATTGTACAGACAAAGGCCAGGTAGGGCGTCGTTTTATTTGCCGGCTAAATATGGGAAGTTTTCACCATATGTAGGTGTCCATCACAGAGGAGTATATAATGGGTGCAGGGACTTATATTCCCTTTGTCGTTTGACTCGGATTTAATAAAACACACCATTGTTGTTTCACCAGTACACCGTACATCTTCTCTGTACATCCCTTGGAATGTTGTCACGGGTGACGGTGGGTACTTTCACAGGCATTAAAAATGGAAATGTATTTGGAGTAGCATATGTACACATATCATTGACTCTTTAAATCAATCAATTCATTTGGGTCTTTGTCCCTATAGAGTGATTTGCTCTTGAAAAAGGGGAATATATCCCCAAAACGAGTTGAGCATATACTTCGATTTGGCCACCCCAGTAATATTAACTGAATAAATATGAGATGAATACTATATCATTATATCTGTGTATTTGATATGTCATTACCTTCTTGTGTGTAATACTGTATACATTTTAACTGTTCTCAGTGTTTAGGTGTGCAGAGGACGGGAGGGTCCATAGATTGGATTCTTATCCTTCATAGTTTGTATCACAATCTCATGTCAGGGTCGTCATTACTCCCTGCACCACAAATTGTGTGTAACGTTTCTAAAATATATCTTTTTCTTAATTGGAGTTGGTGTGCACTGGTGTTTGTTCTGCCACAATTCAAATAACATCAACAGTTACATTCGCAGTTTCTTGATAACCTTTTTATTAACCTGGGTGAGCTCCCTTCCCCAGGATTCAAAATAAAGCCAGCTTCAATGTTCATCAAAGGGAAACAAGGAAATCCAGATAGGTAGCAAAGTCTCAATTCAGTTCTTGATGTTTCAATGTCATGGTAAAGTTTTTTTAACCAAAGTTCCAACAACAACAAGGTCTTCTTCTTGGTGAAATAAAGACTTTCCTCTTCCTCAAAATAGCATCAATGTTATTCCCAGCCAAACTGCTTTGCCACCATCTTCAGTTATCCAAGAAGACTTGACACAGTTCAAAAGAAATAACTTCTGTAAATGGTAGTGAAACACCAGTCTCGGCCACCAGTTATTATCTCTATTCGGAAAGTTAGGATTCCCAATAGGTATGTTTGTCTGGATGACTGCACAGTACTGCTGCTTCTACTTCAACATCTTAACTTCTACTAGAGTTTGCCATGAGGACATTCTCATTTGCTTCATAGCATTCCACTTCATTTGTACTATTGAAGTCTTGCATCTTTTGACAACCAGATATACCACCACAGCTTCAGTACTTTGCGATTCAAGACAGGGTCTGACAAGATTCACTTTAAAGCACTGCAACACCTTCAAATAGGCAACACACTCTTCCTCTCAATATCTCCCTTCAAAATGGGCAGCCTCTTTGCCTCTCATGCCCTTCTGTGTCATTTTGTTGCCCGTTTTAGAAATAGGTAGATACTTCCATTATTGAGGATTGAAGGTATAAGGCAAACAGCAGTGGCTACCAATTTCCCAAAAAGTGTTAATACCTCATATGGAGTTTCATCTTTAGCGAACCTTTTAGACTCCATATTGTCCCAAGATGGCAAATATATAAACTGAGCTGCTACTTAATTTTGATGTACAAGTGTATTAATTTTGGTAATGTATCATTATGTTCTTTATTATTTGTAATACATTTGTATGTATAGCTTTTTTGTATACCAGTGTTTCTATTTATTTTACTTTTTAAATGTGTGTAGATGATCTGGTGTTTTATGGAAATGTACATTTTCTGAATAAAGATTTTGATGTATGTGTGATGATGATGGCAACAGCAGCAGGGGCAGTATAGGAGGATGTTTTTGCATCCTGTGAACCTCAATATACAGGTGGATATCCTTCAACCAATGTGGATGCCTTATGGTGTGGTGCATCGGTTGATGAGCATCATCTTCAGAGGCTCGGCAGAGTAGATTGCTCTGAGGGGGCCTGGTGAAACGCTGGTAGCAAAGACGTGTACATGGTAATGCACCCAAGCTGATAGGGTAGCAATGGCAGTGTGGTGGATTGTTAACCTTGTCATCAATTGCTGTGTTCTTGGACTGTCACTGGTAGTGTCAGTGATGCAGTGTCATGTTGCGGTGAGTAAGGAAATCAGGCAGAATTATTTTCTGTGGTGGCTGCCCGTTACTGATTCTCACGCTTGAGCAAAGGGAGCACCCTTTTTTCCTCCAGAAGTAACATTCTTGCATCTATGGCCATGCGTGGGTATGTGTGGGTGTTGGTTGCCTGCACTGCACATATAAGACCATAATGAGGCTTTGTACACAACTTCCAAGATAGCTGTAGTTGTCCTCGAAGATTGCATACTTCGTAAACATCACCCCAAGTCATAGAAATCCCAAAGAAACACTTACATTATTGCTAGCAAATGCCGCCAGGTTCCAGACCCCGTCCCAGTGTAATGATCGATTTGGATGAGCAACAACACACAGATTCACACACTTTATAGGTATCTGCTGCTTCATTATTTATTAAGCTCTGGTCTCAAGAGAGGCATTGTGCGCATTTATCCTGTGCTCCTCCCAAGCTTTCCCTATATTCCCCATTCTCTAACTGGCCACTTTATTGTATTGTATTGTATTTTTCTTGTTATTTGTATAGGGCTAATTTTATCATTATTATAGTCTCAATGGGCTGTTATTGGGAACACCCTCGGCCGACCAGTCTAGAGTATTGGAGCTCATGGAGTACTATTAGGATGCGTGTGTGCATTTGGCCAAAACAGCTTATCAGGGCTGGCCAGGCTTTGGTGGAGAAGCAACCCATGCGGTCAGGCATGTGGATGGGTGCTGAGAGGAGTAGGGGTGGTGGCGCCAGTGCTAGAGACTTGCTATGTGTTCAACGTGCCCAAATTTGTTGTAGGTCTGTGCTGCATTCTGCTGTCAGAGGTGGTGAGGCATAGTGTAAGTATGCAGATAGTTTATGTGTATACTGATGTATGTGGATAGCCATGCCTGCAGCCAGTGGAGTGGTGTATTATACATATCTTTCTGCCATTGATGGCGCTTTGTTGTTATGGCGCCCGCTCAGCGATTCAACAGCACCTGGAGAAACACCTACATTTGGGATACTTCAGCGGTTGGAGAAAACACCTACATTTGATACTCACTGCCCATGGAGAAACACTTACTTTTTGGATACTTGTGCAGTGGGATAAAACGCCTGAATTTGAGATTCAGTATATGGAGAAGCGCCTACATTTGAGACACAGCAGTGAATGAAAACCAATTACTCTCTGGATAACATGGGTCTGCTTAGTTATGTAAGGTAGTAAGAGTGGTAGGGCTTTACTGGAATACAGTAATTGCTACACTCCCCACCCAGACCACACTTACCTTGTCATTCGCTGCTGGTTGACGTGGCAGGCATCACAGACGAACCTGGGCAAACACGGACTGGAGCTGCTTCTTCGGGAGCTGCCCTTGCCTTGGGGCCCTTAGCCGAGGGCTGCCCGGCCAGGGGCTGCCCTGCGTGCGTCTCTAAAAAAGTACATCAGGCCTAATCAGGGCCAACGTTTAGAAAGATCTTCAGGTAAGTTGATAGTGCAGGGCTTTAGTTCTAACTTTTAGTATTTCCTGTCTGGTGAAACACATGGTGCAGTCTTTCACCCAGTATAGTTGATGCTTTGGGAAGTGACATCATGGGGAGTGATTTCACAGGATGTGACTTCACAGGTGCTTGCCTGTGGGCGAGATACTGTCTAGGCCTCATGTATTTAATGAGAACCTACATTCCAACAAGAATTCAAAATGAATGATAGAATATAGTAAATTCATTAGAACCACTGCATTGCTTTGGGCAACCTTCTATACCATTATTATTTTAGCCTGTCTGTGCCATTACAGAAGGGGCCACCCATTTGCAAAACAGTCTTATTCCTGCAGCAATGGGAGCAGTATAGTCAGAATTGCTACTGTTGACCATGTCCCCACTGCACAAGATCACAAGCAACCAGTGGTGGTTGGTAATTATTTTGTAGTTGAAGGGTGAAAATATTTTTCCCAAAATGGCCTAAACTGGTGAGTACAGTATGCAAACCTGAAGTATTTAGTGGGGTTCTGCAGTATCTTCACTTGAAATTGGTTTTAAATAATGGGTTGAAATGGTCCATTTTACAGCACAAATTTTAGACGAATTGGCAGAAGAAAACCCATACTATTTATAGTCAGCTCATTAGATGTTGTGGCATGGTCCTTTGCTTGTTACTGGGGGTTTCAGGTAGGGCTACAAAGGGGGCCGGGTCCATCCCGCAGCTAGGGAATGATGTGCTATATTGTGGTATGGGAAGGATCCCCTGTTCACCATCCACTGGATCATATTCTAAGGCAGGGGACAGTCACTGCAATTGGCTATAAGCCCCTCCCCAAATGAGAGAGCGTGAAGCTCCTTCTAAGCAGACGCAATAACCTGGATAGGAAAAAAACAACTGCTTCCCTGGAAATCAAGTCAATTTCATTCACATGCCGGTAGCAAATTATTTTTTGATACTGTTAGAATTCACCCTGCGGTATCAGGGAAGACACGTCAAAGCCGCAAAAAGATCTCTGGGAGCTTCGTATACCCCTGCTTGATAAAGGAGTGCAAATTTGTCTTTCCAACCGTGGATTGAATCATAGGTTACAAAAACATTGTCTTTCAAAAGAGCATTCCCATGAAAAGGATACAATGTTGCAGTTCCACCACCAGACCACATTTTCTACACATTGTGGGGTAGGGGGCTTACTAACACTTTTTCCAGCGTATCATTCACAAAGTGGTGAAATAGGAGACCTGGGTCCTGTACAGTCAGCACCAGAGAGTGGCAGGAAGGAAATAATGGAAGCTAAAATGGCAGACAGGGCAGATTAATGCTTGGTCTGTCCTGCTGTGCTCAAAGTGAAGCCAGGTTTGCCCTGAAACAATATCCAGTTCCAACACTGTCCGAATTACAGGATGCAGGGGCAGGCCCTACCCAAAGCCCTGCCACGGTGGAGGAGGGAGAATACTATCAAATCCAGAGGCACCAGTCAGTCAATGTGGGTTTTTGGAAGTGGAAAGGGGTCGGATTTTGGAGAGAAGGCTTTGGGATTCTGAAGAGGAGCTGGAGGCGAGTGGCAAGCACAGTGAGTGCATGGAAGTCCAGGAGGTTGGGTGAGGCCAGTCAAGGGAGGACTTGGCAGTAGATAGGGACCCAGGCAGCTAGGTGAAGTCATAGCAGGAGTGACCCATCCTGGGTAGAGTAGCAGGAGGAGGAGTGGTGAGTCCAGGTAAGGGAAACCTGGGAGTGGGCTAGGGGTCTGAGTAAGTCAATGCCAGGAAGGAGCTGTTCTCGGTCAAGACCCAGGAGACAGGAAACTAGATCTAGAAGATGGGTGGACATGCAAACCTTGTTTAGTAATGTTGCTGGAGAATGGTTGGAACCATTAGTTTCCGTGTTTGTGGGTTTGAAATGACACACTGCCGAACGACAGGACTCTACCTGAGAAACAAATTGGCTACTCAGTCGGCTAACAGAGCGGACACTGCTCGAAAGCTCAAGACCTAGACGCCCCTAATAAGGACCACCCACCACTGGTCCTCCGCCTTGACAAAGACTTAGGTCGAAACACGTGTTGGCTTCTTTCTCACATGCACCTACCGTCCATGGTAGGTCAACTGGATATGTACTAACAAATAAACCGTACCAGTGATCACAAACCAAGAGTTGCTAACTAATTTCAAACCGACAAACAGGAAACTAATCATTCCAACCATTCTCCAGCGCCATTACTAAACAAGGTTTGCATTTATTTATTTTATTTTATTTATTTTACATTTATAAAGCGCTGACACAGCCCGCAGGCATCGAGGCGCTGTTACAGGAATTGTTTTTTTTTTTCTTAGTTGCGTAATTGTGTTTTTGTCTTAGTTACGTATTTATAACGCGCTTAAACACCCAGAGGTTTAAGCGCGGACCCGGGGATCAAACCTGTTGTTGCTTCGTGTCGTCTTGCTTCCAAGACGCGCATGCTGCCGCTGAGCTATCCTCCCGGGACACCCATGTCCACCCATACCTAATACCAGTGGGAAAATTTGGAGTTTTGGTTCCCAGACAAACCATGTTATAGGCTGCAGGACATATCGGACCAATCAATGTAACCAATTGGTTGCATAGGGGACCATCATTTCTTTAAAGCTTCCTCCAACCCTATCTAGATCTAGAAGATGGTGACAACAGGCAGGAGGTTGGGGACCAGCAGGAGATGTGTTGTAGTTCTGAAGAAGAAGGGGTGGTGACAGTGTACACAAGGCTGATAGAGGTGAAGATTAGGTGATTTCATGAAACAGTGTCAAAAATCCAGCAGGAGGCTAGTGGAAGGAATTCAGAGACTAGTGACAGTGAGAAGGAGGTTGGCAATACCATGGAGGAGGTTGGCAAAGATCTTGAAGGGAGTAGCAGGGAGGTAAGAGATACTGAGGAGGAGGTTGGTGATAGTATGGAAAGGGCTGGGAAAGATCTGGGGAAGGCTGGTGACAGTAGGGTAGAGTTGCTAAGGATTAAGAAGAATCATCTGGGGAGGTTAACAAAGAGATTAGTGGAGATTATTAGGAGGCCGATGGTGGCAAGTGAAAGGAGGTTGGTGGAGACGGTAAGCAGGAGTATGGAAGATAAGAGGTTGGGGGGGATAGGAAGGTGGTGAAAAGCATCAGGGGACTGGAGGTTGTCAGGTGTTGAAAGATGAACATTGGATGCATTTCCAGTCTTCTGCAAAGGTGTTTTGGAGAGGAGATTGGGGACGAGAGAGAGAGAGATATGGAAGTGGTAGAAAGAAGTAAGCACAGAATGGCAAGCGGTGGAAGATAAATCAGGCAGCTTTCGTCAGGCCTAGTTGGCCCAAGGCTGCTGACAGTGGAACAAGTACCCAATAGGAAGTATATCTCACGGTCAAAGAGGCAGAGCAGGGGGCTGTTCAGGCCCCCCACCCCACCTCAGCCGACTGACAGAAGACCAGGCCCGTGTACAGGCTGGAATACCAGAGACTGAGCTAGACGCCCTTCTGACAGAGCAATTCCAGCTGTACCTCTTCCACCTTGGGGTGCCACAGTGAGGCCTGCAGGCTGGGGACAGACTGGCCTGCAGACACTAAAAAGGGTGTGGAAAATCCAAAAGCCTGGGACTGAGACATTGCTTGTTTGAGTCTTTTCTTCCTGTACTGCATTCACCCAGTGCATGGGAACCCCTGGAATATCTGGAACCATCGGATAACAGTATCCAGTTGGTTTTAGTCAGAACTTTCATTTGGTGTACTATTGTCACCGCTGGGAAGGGAACCCGGTGTCACAGCACTCCCAGAAACATTATTTACTTTGGGTTTTCTTATATTTCAGTTAGAGTTCACCGCAGCATCCAAACATCTTTAAGCTACACTTCATATCTTTCCCTGCTTTTGGTTCAGGCCCAGCACTCTACTTGTCCCACACATACAATGGAAAGCTTGAAGTTGAGATAGTAGGGTCTGTTGATGCCCATAATCTATGTGACGGGTCACACAAGAAAGACCCTGATAGATGCCAGGTTCACCAGCAGCACACATGCATAACTTAAAACACATTTTCATGCTGAGAAGGAAGGGTGGAAAGCAGGACTGCAACAAGGTCGATGTGGACTTGGTGTAATGCACATCACTGGTAAGATGACCAGAAAGCAATTGGAGCATGACCACACTGTCTCCCTTCCTCACCACAGTCCTTACCTTTGAGGACCAAGGAAGCAGTCAATCAGGTTTTGATCAAAACCACACAGAGACCAAGAACGCTGCACTCATTTATTTAATGATGAATCACAGGTAGGGAACCAAATAACCAATAACTGAAGAACAAACCCGGACATTCAGTTTGTAGTGGAGCATGAGAGAATCCGGGGAGGCCCAGGCAGGTGCTTGACAAATGTTGCAAATGGTGGCACCACCTACTGCAGCCCAAAAAGCAGAGTTTCCGCTAGTGAGTGGCTCACTCTCAGATCCAAATAGGAACAGCCGCTTGCTGTGGTTCACAGGCCAGGGTGATGGTTAGTTGGATATGTCTGATGAGAAATGTTTCTTCACTTTGTAGCCAGGACCAAGAGATTCCAAAAAGTGAGCCAGGCATTCTGAAAGCAGCTGTGCGGGCAGGAAACGTTAAAATGGAATGTTCTGGCCACATTTAGAGGGTAAAGGTAAGAAACAGGAGCTGAAGCCTCAGGGATCCGGGTGGAACAATATCCTGGTTAAGATGGAAACCGGGCCAAGACCTTAGTGTGGAAAGAGGTGGAGTGGAAGAGAACCAAACTTTATGGAAGAATATGCAGATAACGATTGTTGCAAAGCAAGGACCCCACCGGTTTCTCCAAACTGTGAGTAGAAGTCATCCCCGCAAAGAAGAGAGCTTTACCAGAAAGGGCCATAAAGCATACAGATTCCAGATGCTCTAAGGGATCCAAACGTAATGCACGAAGGACGCAAAGGGATCCAAATGCAATGCACGAAGGATGCTAAGGGATCCAAACGCAATGCACGAAGGACGAAGATGATTGATGGGTCCAGGCAGAAGCGCTCAGCCAAGCCTGGGTAATGGACAAAATATATCTTTAGCAGTTCACGGAGTCCTTGCCAGCATACCCGAATATCGGGGTGTATCACTGTCTTGACGTAGATATAACAGATTTTGTCTATGTGACCCCAGCATTTCAGTGGTCTCAGGGTGCATAGTCATCAACCACATTGTTAAAGAAGGGATCAGACTCTGTTCCTAGCCTGAGATATCAGGCCATGCGAATACTCCGAATGCACCCTATCACGTTACCAGCTTTGGATGAAGGCATGTGTTCCTCTGCCACTACTGAGAGAAATCCCCATCACACCCTTAGAGGCTCTGGGTCCTCAGTCTAACGAGGATTGTTGAGTCCGCAGCAGACACAGAGTCTCCTCCAGAAAGAGGTTTTTCAGTCAACCTCCATGACACAGATAGAGGTGTCCTTTGTCTGTCAGTAATCAGGCAGGCAGTCCAGCCAACAATGTGCCTTGACACAGTGCTCTGTGTAAGTGTGAAACATGTGTCAACAACTTTCCTCAAAAAAGCGTTCCTTTCAACTATAACAGGCGGTGCAGCAGAAAACCTGGGCTACCACCACCCAAATCAACAAAACGCTGTATGTTTTCAAATCTCTTCCAGGCTAATACGGGGTATTCTCCTGGCAAGTGGATATATTGGTCTGCGTGAACTCATTTGAAACATTGTGTACCGTGTACCCGTAAGCAGTAGTTATGTCAGGGCCGTTTCCATGTAATGGTGGCTGCACAATACCCTTGACAGAGGTGCACTTTCAAGTAATTTGTCACAAATCAACCCAGCACACACAGGCCCAGTCACAATGAGTTTCTATGAACACTCACAGCCTGCGAATGCTGCGTTTCTGAGAGTCGACTGCTTGGTGTGAGGTCAAATCCACGGGTGAACGTCATCAGAACAACAAGTAAAAGACAATTCAACAAATTGTTCCAGTTTCCGATGGGCACGCGTTTCAAAGACTGACACTTCAACTATTGTTTGATTTTGCAAAATAAAAATACACTTTTAAACAATCACACTTACATTTCATTCAGAGAAATCGATTACACAATGGCATTATCTGAACATTATTCATGGACTTGCTATAACCTGCACCATAGAAATTACAAAGAATTATCCCTGTGCTTGCCAACATGGATTAGGCTACATTTTAAAAGTAACTGTGTACTTAAATGCTCTTTCCTATGCCTGTAATGCTGCTGAGATGTGATCAACATGGCTGCAATGTCATATCAAGATCCATGTTGGGGCTGCACACATTTGTCAAAACTGAATTAGAGCCTGCTTGGCTCTATATGAGAAGCAGCGATGCTGTACTTATCTATCATACTAGGTGTCTATTCTTTGTTTTAGGACCTCAAGAAAGACATAGTCAACGATTTCCAAATTTGTGAAGAGAGACTGTTGTTTTGCTTATGATTCTGATGATAGGTTTCCCATAGTTATCAAAAAGCAATTCTCCCTGCTGCACATGCTTGGTCAGACCTTTTAAATAATCTAGAAGTCTGCATCGTGCAGCTTTCCAGATGTTATGGACTACAACTCCCATGATCCCTCACCATTCACTATTCTGGTCTGCATCCTGCAGCTCTCACGATGTTTTGACTGCAACTCCCATGATCCCTCAGAGGTCACTATTCTGGTCTGCATCCTGCAGCTCTCCAGATATTTTGAGTACAACTCCCATGATCCCTCACCGTTCACTATTCTGGTCTGCATCCTGCAGCTCTCCCGATGTTTTGACTGCAACTCCCATGATCGCTCACTGTTCGCTATTCTGGCGATGACTATTCTGGGATAGCCCAAAACATCTGGGGAGCCAAAGCATGCAGACCCCTGTAAATGCAGTTGTGTTATGACACACTTGCATCAGCTCTCCCTTGACCTGGATGGATCCTCAATTGAGGTGAAGACTGTAGCCAATGCACACATTTCAAAGAAGATGTGTAAGAGTCAGGGCACCTGCACCGGCCTTCCCAATGTGCCCCTGGCATTGCAGAGGGCGGGCATGCGACCAAGCAATACGACGGCATTGAACATTCAATCTCAGAAGGATTCAAACTAAATAAGAAGAATGGCAGGTAAAAGAAAACTGGCGTTCAGGCCTGGATCATCCAAAAGCTAGTTAGAGAGGGATTGTGGTCTACGAAGAGGCGTCTCCTTCGAGATTCCCTGCCGCACACTAGTGGTTCCCCGACCTGTGAGCAGTGTGTTAGGCTTGAAACTCAGCCCTTGCATTAGAGTGCATGCACTTGTCTTCAAAGTGAAAGGTTTGGAAGCGATCTCCTAGTTCTTCTACAAGTGGAGAGAGAGGGTCGCCGAGACTTTGGTGCCTACCCGTTCCTTCATGTCATTGGAGCCCCTTTCATGCTTTTAAGGATGTTTTGGACTCCTAAGCTAAGAAAA
Organism: Ambystoma mexicanum; assembly: GCF_040938575.1. NCBI lineage: Eukaryota > Metazoa > Chordata > Amphibia > Caudata > Ambystomatidae > Ambystoma > Ambystoma mexicanum. The sequence continues at coordinate 937,774,988 of NC_090934.1, read as the reverse complement.
CCTGAGTGTTAACAGTGTATTTTACACACCGGAGTGTAAGATGCATTATCTGGAAAATGTGCGAGTTCAGATAAACACCAGTATCGACATCTGTGCGAATACCAAATATTTATATTTTCCAGCCACAAATGGGATTATGTCTGGTTTTGGGGTTGACAAGTCTCAGTGCGGTATATTTGGAACACTGAAGAGAAGCATAAAAGCGGCCCAGGGTCTCAATAAGTCCTACCTGTACTCTGAAGCTCTTGGGGCCGTTGTCTTCAACACGTTTTCCTCCCTGTGCCTCGCAGACGGCTCTTCAACCTGTTCGTAACTTGGCTCTGGCACCTATGATAAGATTTAGAACTTCGTGCAGTCAGTGGTTAAATCTCTACATCTCCTCCACATTGACTTAGTTTCTCCTAAATATCTGTGGAAAACTGTCAATAGCATAATAGTATATACAACACCAGAAAAATGGCAGATGTGGAAAGTTTCTGTTGATGAAGACCTGCCCATGGCAGGGAATAGTTTCAGCAAATGGCAAATACATGCACGCTCCCATAATGATGGCTTGGTAATGAAATAGTGCCCTGCCCCTTTGCACAAGTATAGACACTGGCCCACAGGAAGATCAGGCAGTAAAAAGTGCACAATACACACTCAATGACATGTGTAGACCAATGTTATCCTTGTATGCGAAGACGATGCAGTCCTGACATCACAGAGTGCTATACGCCTGAGTACACGATGTCAGCTTCTTAAGTGTATTGCAAAACTGCAAAGCTCACTGGCTACCAATTAAAGCCTGTATTGAGTTCAAAATCGTCTCTATTACTCACTGGTGCATTCACAACACTGCACCCTCCTACCTCAGCCAGCGCATCTCCAAAAGGCCCAAACCGTGCTGCCTGCATTCCGCCACCTCCCTAGCCGCTCCGAGATCCACCAGACAATGAGCAGGTGGAGCTAGCTTCACCGTCATAGATCCATCACTCTGGAATGCTCTACCGCCCTGTATCCAAGATGAGCCCTCCTATCGTATATACCGAAAAAAAGTTGAAAACTGTTTTGTTTAGCAAATATGCCTAAAATATGCCAATCTGTTGTCTTATAACCTTAATTAGCGCTGTGATACTTCCTGGTTTGGCCGCTATCAACAAATGAAATAAATAAAGGGTCTTATTATTAGTATCTAGAAAACAAAATTATATAAACAAGAGACGGGTTAGTGACTTTGACTAATGGCCTATCAGATTTTATGAAGCCTGCTTATGGACCTAGAAATGTAGACTTTCACTTACATGCCCCGCCCCAATGGTAACACGATTTTACAAATCATCAAGGCACAGGAGGATAGGAGCAGAGAGGACCCAGGAGACCACAGTAGCTGCATGGGCGCAGTGCGCGTCTGTCACGTTTGAAAGTGGCGTCGGCAGTTTTTTGGCTAGAATGTGAAACTGGCATGGGGCAATCATTTGGTGCAGCGTGCTTTTGAGATATTTATTTCCTGGGGTGTTTAATGTGGCATGGTGTGCTTAACGAGGTAACGTGAAAACTGGAATGAATCAACTTTCGAGAGAATGCTAAACTGGCATGCCACCATTTTCTGTGGCAATGTAAAAACGGTATGGTCGTTTTCTTGGGGTAATGGAAAACCGGTCGGGCCGCTGTGTCACTTGACAAAGCATTTAATAGTGCTGTAATTGTATCTTCTGTCACAACATTTGAAAATAAAACTGCTGTCATTTCTGTATGCATGTGATATATGAGTTGGATTTTCCCAGTTTGGTAGTGGTACACCGTATCAGGCATTACTTCAGTGAGGTGGCAGTGTTATGGGTACTGTGCATCCAGTGTTTCTGTTGGGAGCACAATCCTCTGTAAGGCACATCAATGATTTGCTGCAGAGAAAGGTTCCCATGTAATGTGTCAGACCAAGAAACTGAAGGACTGGAATGTGTCTAGTGTGTCTGCTGGTTAGCCAATTTCTTCTAAACATTGTGCCCCTACTCTGGCATACACTGACTAGTACAATCATCTTCATCTTTACCTCATATGCAAAACACTCAAGTGTCCCTTGTCACCTAAATAATAGAGGTTTATTTTTCCTCCAAACGATACTTCACAGTTTTTTGACTTTGGAAAGGTGAACGACTGAGTTAGCTCTGCCAAAATTAAACCTGTCACCTGGAGGGAACAGACACAGGGATGCACGCAGTCTCACACGCACCTTACTGCCTGTGGCAGAGAAGTCTCAAACACTGGACTTCAGACTGTAACAATTCAGAGAAACACTTTTGTTGTGGCCTCCCAAAGATCACTCAGACACTTTCTGGTGCAACACTGCTTTTATTGCCACCAAGGTAAAGCTGCTTACACACAGTTACGTTACTGTGAAACTTCTAGTCCAAGACTTATTCTGTGAGTCTTATGAGGTGTATTAATAGGGGTGAAAGGCTGTTGTGGGTATTGGTCGGACATGCGGTTTGGAGTGCTGGGGCTGTGGTCCTGTTCCTCAGCAGCCGGCGCCGAAAATGTCTTTCACTCGCCCACGCTTTTCTTTTTGCATTTTTGTCCTCTCCCAAGAGGTCGGGCCAGCTCTTGCAAGGTTGCATTCTACATGCCTCCTTTTGTTGGGAAACAAGAGCAAGTGGTGTTCATGACAAAATCTGTGAAACGTCTGTCTCTTTTTCTCCCTCTGCAGTCGACCTTCACGGCTCTCTTTTCTCTCTTGTGCGACTTCTTCCTCCTACCGGTCCGTTTCCGCCTCCTGGGGTATCCGGCTTTACCATTTCTGCTCCTCTTGACTCTCTGCCATCTCCTTGCTCTGGGTTTACGGTCTTTTGTTGATCCTTCTTTCCTTTTTCTCTTTGCTCTTGTGCACCTGGTCCCGAGCAGTGGGGCCTGGTGTTTCCTTGGAACTTCTCTTGAACAACACCACTCGTTCCAGGTTCCATGGCACCTTTCAGTCATTCTTATGTCGGGGTCCATTCCTGCACACCAGTATGACTCTCTCACCCATCTCCATGTCATGTTGCTCCCAAGTGCCCTGCGTGGGCCCTGCACATGGTGGTTCTTCTCAATGCTACAGGCAGGATAGCTTGGTTGCTTCTCATCAGCATGCCTTGATCTTCAAATATCTCATCTGATACTTTCCAGTACGGCCGCAGACCTTCTGGGATCATTCTTTCATCCGGACACTCGTTTCAAACCCATTGTGTGAGTTTTGCAGTGGTGGTGTCATGGACTGATTCCTCTCTCCAGTGTTTCCTGCTCTTCTCCAGGTATTCTTTGCTTCAGAGATCTCCCAATGAAGCTACAATACACTTGTCCTCTAGGAAGTTCTCGTTTGCGCTGTTCCGCTCTGGCAGTCTGGACATGCAGTCCGCCTCTGCATTTCGCCATCCGGGATATGTACCAAGTCGTACGTATATTCTTGCAGTTTTGTTGCTATGCGGGCAAGATGGGGGTGGCCGTTCTCGTCCCCCCTGTGCTAAGCACGTTTACCAACGGCTTATGGTCAAGTTGGAATTTGGTGCCCCAGACGTACGTCCTGAAATAATTGGCTGCCCATGCGCAAGCCAGGATTTCTTTTTCAAACGTCGAGTAGTTGATCTCTGCTTGTGACACTGCTTTGGAGGCAAAGGCCACTGCCTGCTCCACGTCGCCCTTCCTTTGAGTCAATGTCGCTCCCAGGCTGATGGTCTTCCATTGTGGTTTGAAGGGCTATAGACAGGGGGCATGTGTGATGCTATCATTCACCTTTTTAAACGCCTCCTGCTGCTCTGCTCCCCGCTTGTACTCAGACCCCTTTTTCATTAATTCACGCATGGGCGCTGTGGTTTCTGAAAAGTTCTGTACATACTTGGCATAATATTCGGCCATTCCCAGAAACTATTTCAGTTCGTCCCTGTTGGATGGATATGGAGCTTTCACAATAGCATGGAGCAGGTCCTTCTTCTGGCTGATGCCCGCTTTTGAGATTTTGTAGCCCAAGTACTTAACTTTGTCTGCCCTCAAGACACACTTGTCGAATCGAAGATGGACTCCCGCTTCTTGGAGGCATGTCAGCACTTCACGCGGCACCCTATCGTGCATTTGGACATCGGCTGCATATACCAGAATGTCGTCCTGAAAGTACACCACATTGCCAATTGTCCTGAGTAGGGAGTCCATCATGCGTTGGAAAGCTGAGGCGGCCGATGACAGACCAAGCGGGATGTGGATGAACTGATATGTGCTGAATGGGGTTATGAATGATGTTAGGGACATCGACTCTTTGTGTAAGCCAATTTGGTGGTATGCGTCCTTCATGTCAGGTTTTGAGAAATGTTGGCCTCTTTGATTAGGAGGAGTCATTCATTGATACTGGGGAGTGGGTACCTGTCCGTTACCACCTCGAGGTTCAGGCTGCGGAGATCGATGCATATGCACAGGCCGTTCGAGTGTCGTTTCTTGATCAGGACCAGCAGGCTCAACCACTCAGACGACTCTACAATTTCTATCATCCCGTCTTTGAGCATCTTGGCTAGCTGTTCCTGTAGTGCTTCTCTTGCCGTGGCAGGGACCGGCCTCACTTTATGTTTGACTGGGATGGCTCCGTGCTTTAGCTTTAATTTATGCACATAGTTCCTTATTTTTCCTGGCTCATCAGAGAACAGCTCCCGAACATCTTCTCTGGATACTGGTGGGCCCTCAGAGGTGAGTGATAGTACTGGTCCTTCCACTTTGGTATCTAGTCGCAGCTGCAATTTTGCTTGATCATCCCAACCCAGCACGGCTGGTCCTCTTTCCGAAAGGTATACTTTGTGCTCTGTTACCATCCCTTTAAATTCAATGATGACTCGTATGTAGCCCAGCAAGTTTACTGTGGCTCCCTCAAAGACTGTTGGTCTGTGCTTCGTTGTGCATACTCCCACTTGGTCTTTCCCTACCATTTCTTTGTACAGAGCAAGGGGTAGTATGGTTAGGTTGCATCCAGAGAAGGCCATGACCCTTGTTTCATTAGCGTCGACTTTGATGATACAGTGCTGGCACATCTGTAGCATTTAGCCGGTTCGCTTCTCCCTGATCTGCTATCCTTGGTGTCTGGCTGCCATCGCTCCCTTCTCCCTTTGAATTGTAGGGCTTGTACTTCCGGCTCGGGGCAGCTCCCCCCAAATTATTTTCGCCTCCCGGAGGTCTCCTCCACTGCTCTGGCTATTTGTGTTACCTTATCCAGTTGCAGTATTTTTTCCAGGAGGAACTTATCCTGTATCTTGCGGCCGTTGGTGTGCATGGTCAACATGTTGCATATTCTTTCCTCCGATGTGTCTCCAAAGGCACACAATGTAGCCATTTCGCTTCGTTTTGTAACAAAGTCATCCACAGGCTCAGCCGGCTCCTGTTTCTTACTGTAAAACTGAATCCTGTGTAATAAGACATTCTCGCTAGACGAAAAACCTCTTCATAATTCGTCACACTTCCTCTTTATAGACGTTGTCGTCATCACCTTCTTCCACCTCAGGTTTGAATCCTGTGAAGATTCTCTGGCCTTCCCCCCCTAATGCGTTCAGTAGCATGGCCCTCTTCCTTGCTACTGCGAAGTTCGTGCCACCAAGTCCTTCCACATACGTCACAAACATGGGTCCCCAATGCGGCCATGGTATGGTTGGCCTACCTGGGGACTGGAGAAATGCTGTTTGTGCTGCAGCGCTTTGCATGATGTCTGCAGTGGGTCGTCACACTGTCCTCGTTGCCAATTATGTTGTGGCCTCCCAAAGATCACTCTGACACTTTCTGGTGCAACACTGCTTTTATTGCCACCAATTTATGTCACTGTGAAACTTCTAGTCCAAGACTTATTCAATGAGTCTTATGAGGGGTAGTAATAGGGGTGAAAGGCTGGCATGAGGATTGGCCAGACCTGTGGGTTGGAGCGCTGGGGCTGCAGTCCTGTCCCTCAGCAGCCCGTGCTGCAAATGTCTTTCGCTCGCCCGCGCTTTCTTTTTCGTGTTCGGTCCTCTCGCGAGAGGTCGGGTCGGCTCTCGCGAGGTTGCACTCTACAACTTTGTACTTTGGTACGGTCACTCTCCTGTTTTATTTATATAAAAGGTGCTTGGGCCATTTTGTCCTGCTGCTTCCTACACTGTCTCCAACTCCAGTGCATTTGCGAAGCAGGGTAACATATACCGATGTTGCTCATGCCCGATCTCTTTATTTTGAACTTTCACCTGCTGTGGCATGTCTATATAAACCACCTTCTGTAGTCCAAAAATGCTGGACCTCTGTGACTGCACTGACCACACAACGTGATGACATTATTGTGATCTAGCTCATCGGAAGAACTTTGATACTAAGTTCAAAATCCTACAACACATGCATTCCCAGCAGGGTCTCACGCTGGGCTGCAATTACTGCTTATTCACAGTCTAATTAGGGAAATATACACCAAGGCCTTGTTTTTCTTTGTACACTGGACCTTTTAGTCTTGGAATTATAATGGGAAAGGCAAAACAACAAGTCCCAGAATGCAAAGAAAAAACAGGCCTGGATAAGCATCTCCCGAATGTGCATGTATGGTTGAATGAAGTGTGGGGGTGACCCTATTCTCTGATGAGTTGCAACATCTGTAGAGTACAAATGTTTGGGTCATTGGAACTGAGATGCGCCAATGTGTTCTAAAGGGGGGCTCCGGGGAGCATGTGGTACGCATTGCTCCCTGGGGAGGTTTTGGGCGATTTAGCAAGTTGGGCAGTTAGATTGCCCTCTGTGTTTATATATATATATAAGTGCTGGCGAAGGACCTGGAACTTTTGCCGTTAACGCCGTTCCGTGTTGCCTGGACCTTCACCGGCGCCCGCTGCTGTGGTGGCGTGGGGGTGGCCAAGGGGGCACTTGGAGGTAGGCTGGGTTGGGGAGTAGAGCGTAAGGAAGTGGAGGGGTTATCCCGGCTGTATTATTATAAAAAATATATAAAATAAGATATATTTTACTAAGCATAAGGTTATATATTTTATTAAGTGTAGGTGGGTTAAGAGGTAGTGTGGGTATAACTTTATTCACTTTCCCGTCCAGTCGGGTCGCCTGGCCACAGCCTTATTGTCTTTTTTTTTCAGCAGGCCGGGGACAGAAGCTATATGGGTGTCTGTGGTTTAGGTAGGGGGAGAGGGGTTAAAAAAAAACAATTCTATTGGGGACAATTTAATATAATAGTATAGGTTTGTATTTATTGATATTAGGGGATCTTGTCCCTGCTAGGGGCACCTTTTCCCCCACATTTTTCGTGGGGTAGTCTGGTGAAGGGGTGCTCTTGGGGGTAGTCTATACGGACTACCCCAATGGGCAGTTGGTGGGGGTCATCAAGAGGGTGGGGGTGTTAAATTGGCCCGTCACTCGGGGGGTTTGAGTTAGCAGGATGGGGAGGGGAGCCACAATGGGTTGGGAGCAGGGATGGAGCAGCTAGTGGACATGGCTAGGGGGGGCACCACCCAAGAAGAGCCTCAGGAGTAAAGGGCAGTACCCCCGGCAGTGTGGCCAGAGGGTTCAGGGTGGGAGATGACGGGGGAGCGCTGGCCAAGGAGGACCACAGGGTCACCTTTGGGGTCGGTAGGAGGGCTCAGTACAGCCCAAGGTTTGTCCACAAGTGTGAAGGGAGTTGATGAACGCCATCATCCCTTGGTGCAGCAGCAGGGAGAGGGGATAGGGCGCCCCCCACAACAGGAGCAGAAGGGAATAGTATGTCCCTTGGTTGGATATCTTGGTGTAGGGAGATGGCCTGAACGCCGTCAACAGCACTGAGAGTGGGGAGGGATTTTGGATGGCTCCCCCCAGCGACTGTGCAGCGGTGATGGAGTGTGCAGTGAGTGGGGAGAGATGTGGACGGCTCCCCCACAGCGGCAGTGCAGCAGTGATGGGGTGTACACTCCACGCTACAACGTTTTGGACTAAGAGGTGAGCAGGATTTTCAACCGAAGGTGCATTGGTGTTTGGGAAGGGTAAGGTTGGTGGTGTGAAGGTGATGTCGGAGGTGAATTAGGTTGGTAAAGGATGCGATTAAATAAATATAATACACATTAAAAGAATAAAGGAAAATAAAGAATAATTATGAAGGAAGAGTGGATATCCCAGTTTGGAACAGGGTTTGGTGTGTATTATTAATAAAATAAATGGTACTACCCGAATTGACCAATCACAATTGACCTTTTCACCTAAATGACAATGATCCTAATTAACCTTCTGTACAATTGACCGCTTAGTTATATTTATATATATATATATATATATATATATATATATATATATATATATATATATATATATATATATATATATATATATTGGGTTGGTTTTGGTTTATAATGATATAAGGGGAATGGGTGGGGGGTTGCGGGGGTTTGGATTGGGTAGGGGGTTGTGGGGGGTTTCCTCCTGCATATATGACCTAATTAACCTTTTAAATTTGGTCAATTGTCAATTCGGTCAATTAAGAAAAAGGTCAATTCGTATACAACCAAAGAAATGGCATTGGAGAAATGGTGGGCCAGGAAGGGGGTGGTTTGAAAGGGATGATGAGTAGGAAGAGAGTAACAGTTGGTATGGGCCAGTGGCAGGTGAGGAGGATATGATATGATAAGTCATTTATAACGTGCATGTACACAAGTGTTTCTAAGAGGGACAAGATGAGGAAGGGAACACAAAGGGAGGACAAAACAATGATCTTTCTAAGCCTGTGTCAGTCAGATCGTGTAAGTCAGATACAGCCCTTAGTGTGCGGTAGGCATGGAGGCAGTGCAGGGATACGGGTCAATGGGGGGAGCATGGTACCCATGAGACTCTGAGGGGAGCCAGTCAGTGCAGTATACAGGCAGGTCAGCAGGGAAGAGTATGAGAGAAAAGCAGTAGAAGAAGAGTAAGGTATTGAGCTGTTCCGGAGTTTCAAGTGGTCTGGCTCAATTTTGAGAGGGACAAGGAGGTCATTCAGAGGGGCGTACCTGCAGGTGGGAGAGATCTACACCCCACCCTCGATTGGCGAAGAGTCTGAACATCAGAGATTTGGAGGTGTCTAAGGAAAGGGGCTCGAGAAGGGAGGAGCGAGAGCAGGGAAGTTGAAGATAGTTTGGTTCTATTTTAAAGTGAGGACAGGACTTAGGTGGTAGAGTAAAGGGTCATTGGTTAAGTGAGAGAAAGGGACAGTAGTTGAGGTGAAATAGGGGGTGCCCTACTCTAAGGTTAGGGGGCATGAGGTATCGGGCCCAGGTCCGGCATAGAGCATGAATGGGGGTGTTATTGTTGTACGGCCCCTCTAGGGTTCTATGTTATTACATCGTGGGACTTTTCACTGCAGGTTTTTTTACTGCATATTTACCCCCCAAACTCCCCTTTCTTTTTTTTTATCCGGTACACCCACACCCACACCCATTTTTAAAAATGTTTACCCCCCCATTTTTTTAAAAAATGCGGTAAAAAAACCTGCAATGAAAAGTCCTGCGATGTAATAACGGTATACGTCCTCTAGACCTTATGTTTAAGAGCTCGTTGATACTGCATCCCACCCTGGGGCCTTTGTGTGGCCCGTTATCGGTTACCCCCACCCGGGACAGGGCTTGGGGGGGCAGGAGGCAGAGGACAGCCAGCAATCTTTGCGAGAGGGGTTGCAGCTGCGAGGGGTAGTGGCAGCAAGGTGGAAGGTTTAGTGGAATAGTGGAATAAGCATATCGGGTCAAGAGGTTGCTGGGGTTGCGTGAACAGCAACACATGAATAATTTGTCATACCTCTGTTAGTTTTGTTGGCTTAAAGGGATGTTGATTGGGTGACAGTTTATTTTGGTGACAGGTAAGATGGGTAAGTACAGGTCAGCAAAGCAGTTTCGACTAATGGGGAACTCGGTTGATCGAGGAGGGGGGAATGCCAATTTACTGCGAGAACGTGAATGGGGAGAAGTAGGGTTTAAGGGGAGGGTACGAGCATTGTAGCAGTGTGGAGTTAGACTACAGGTCAACAAAGCAGTTTAGACTAATGAGGAACTCGGAGGATCAATGAGGGAGAGAATGTCAATTTTCTTGGAAGTTTGGGTAGGGAGTAGGAGAGTTGAATGGGAGGGGATGAACATGGTAGCGGTGTGGATTCTTGGCACAGGGATGGAGAGGATGGCTTCAAAAAAACAAAAAAAGGAGACAAGAAAATGGTAAGAAACGACAAGTTTCAAGGATGTATAAAAGAAAGAAAAATTGTGAGGTGCAAAGAGGGGCTATATCAGAGGATGTACGCTCGGGTGAAGGATCGAAGCAGAGCGGCATACCAGGGGATACAAAGGGCAGTGTTCATATGTGAAGTAGAAAATCGTGTGGATTGAACTGCATGGACGGGGCTGCACGGATGGCCCCTGGTGCAGTGGAGGAAACAGCAGGCGCAGTGGCCTAGGTGGAGGGATGCAGTGCCACGGCATGCAGTGCGCAGATGGCATTGAACTGCACAGACAGAAGACGCAGGTTTGGCAACCGGGCAAAGGGGGGGACAGCATGTGAGGTGAGTAGCAGAGAGCAGGGGAACAAGTATTGATGAGAATGAACACAAGGGTACATTCACAAATGAGGAGGGAGTGGAGTTACTGCATGGGGGAATTAAATTACATGGACGAAGGGAGCAGGTACGGCCCCCGGTGCAGCGGGGAAGCAACAAGGAAGGGTGTTGGGTAAGGAGTGGTGAGCAAATGGGTTTGGTTGGGGTGAGTACAGGGGAGTACCCATGCAAGGGGACATTGGTTGCTAGATGGCCATATGATGCTGGTCAATATGCTGGCCACTAACAAAATGAGGTGGGTTTGGTCTAGGGTTACAATGTATTACATGGATTGGCAGGGGAGAGGAGGGGAGACCGTTTGAGGTTGGAGTGTTGAGTAAAGGAAAGGAAAAGGTTTAGTTGAGGCAATAGTTGGGGGTACTTGAGTGGGGGAGAGCATATGGTGGATAGACGAGTTTGGGGCGATGTTCTCAATAAAACTTAATGCATTGACACCACACAGGCCAGGACTCTTAGTGGGTAGGAAAAGTAAATAAATAAATAAATAAAAAGAAATAATAACAAGGTTTTCAGAACTGATTTGTTGGTGGCATCCAAAGGCTGGTGGGCAGGTGGTATCAAGGAGCAGTGTGTAGATGGGCATAGGGAATAAGGGTAAGAGGGTGTGGCTCTAATAAAAAAAAATATATAATAATAAATTTAAAAAAATAAAAAAAGGAAATAGGATATTAGGTCAAAGGGTCCAATGTGTGACAAGGACCTATTAGGGCTCTGAAGAAGTGTTGGCGGGGAGTAAATGGGATAGATGGATCGAAAGTCGAAGAAAGGGTTTTGGTGAAAATGGGGGGTTTAGCAGGTTAGGGGGGAGAGGTTGGAGGAACAAGGTTTGGGGCGTAGGGTTCAGTGGGGGTGGTGCATAATAAGAGGTGCTGATGCAGAGTTGCATGGTTTAATTGCCGAGGTTTGGGATAGGGAAGCTGGTATTAAAAATAATTAATAATTAATAAAGAAACTCGATAAATAAGAAGGGAAATAAGTTATTTGGCTGCTAGGGGGGAGGGAGGGACAGTGGTGCCCTGTTATGAAACAGAACATGGGGCAGGCACGTAGAATAAGAATACATTTTAATTATCTGGTCAGGTGGGAGAATAGGACACCAGAGAAACGTGGTGAGAGTATGAGCAGTACAGGAAATGTTACGGGGTGGGTGAGTTGCCAAAAAGGGAACTTAGTGAGCAAAAAGTAGGAGCAGACTTCTGAAGGGCAAGGAAATATTGGGGGTGAAAGGCAATGCTAGGCTTAAGGTGACACGCGTTAGGTATGATAGAGGAGGAGTAATGGAGTACAGTAAGGTGGCTTGAGTTCAATTACTTGTGGTGCTTAATTTGTCTTTTCTTTCACAGATGCAACAGGAGGTGGTGTTCTGAAGAAAAATATAAGGGACCAGCCAATGTATACAGGGTGTCTATTAATGTAGGGGTATAAAGGTTTTAGTGCAGTTGGGTATGGTATTTTTTCCCCCAAGTGAATGTTTTGATGGTGGGGATTAAAGGCATGCCGGCCATTAGGATTATGTAGAGAAGGTGGCCATGGCAGTTGGAGGAGGTTTTAGTTATGAAAGTTACGGAAGAGGTTAGCCAGCTATGATGGGTTTATGAAGACTTGCTATTGGTATAAGAAAGAACAGAGAATAGCAATGTTGGCATGGCGAGCAATGTGAAGGGGTAGTGTTGGAGGAAAGGAAGTAGGATGAATTACGAAACAAGAGGAAATAAAGAAGGGTTGTCTCAGTTTGGCATTTTGTGTCTATGAGTAGGGTTGTTGGTGGGGAATGTGTTTTTTTTTTAATGGAAGGAAGAAGGAACAATTAGGATGATTATAGGGGGGGAGTGGAGCAGAAGGAACTCCTCTGGGGAGGGTTTTTCTTGTGCCAGGGACACAGTTGGTTAAATGATGGTTGGTTGAAGCCGAAGGATTATTATCACGGTAAGGAGGGCAGGTAGTGTTGTTTGTTGTTTGTACGTACAGGCTTCCCCAGGGGTACAAAGAGGGGGAAGAGGTATTGAAGAAGGAGGGCGTGGCCTCTGGGAGAAGATGGGAGAAAGCGGGAATGAAGGTTGAGAGGAATTGAGGGGGAGGGAATGGAGCAAGGGACAGGAAGTGATGAATTTGAATTGTTTATTTGTTTGTTTTTGGCGATTGTTAATTGATCTGTTAGTCTGTAAGGCCAGGGAGCCAGGTTAGCATGTTTTTGTAAGCCATGGCCTGTCACACTAAAGCAACCTTTTCCGCTAACGGCGAGTCTGGCTACTTTGTGCAGTCAGCTCAAAAACTCACAGGGGGCTTCTCGATCTGTGCCTACTCCAAAGTGAATTGGATCACAAAATAAACATCTTTCTGAAAACTTCATAAAGCTGACCTATCCACAATGTCTGGTTGATTTCATACACAAATGGTTTCACTGTTTCTATGGCACTGGGCACTTCTAATAACTAGCTGTGTGTCTATGTCAAACACTGGCTAAAGGGAGGCGATTTTATAACGTTTTGGGGTGTGTTAATATATCTTAAAAGTGTTACCACGCATAAGGCATCTTATTGGGATCTTTAGTTGTCCCATGTCAGATGTGAAATAATGAGCTAGTCCTGACTTTCAGGATCACTTCAAACTGCATTCTGGCACTTGTAATCCTGCATTTATTATGTGGCAAAAACAATACATACTTTACATGAATGCAAAATGGCATGCGCTAAAAAGCGAAGAGTGCAGAATATAACTTTCCAGCTGTTGCTGCTGCATATTTTTAAGACTCGAAGGTGTGAATGATGTTGTGATATTAGGCAAGAAAATGTGACTCTGACGTAGGCAGTGACACAGGACATAGACGTAAATTGAAAAAAATGTGCAACTTTCACTTAAGGATGTCTTTCCCAACTCACGAATGTGTAGAGCTTACATTAAAAAAATATATATATATATACATATATATATTTGTATGGGGTCGCAAGGGAGACCTTAGGGGTCACAGCTGTGACCCATAGCGACCCCCAAATGACATCCCTAACTTACATTGAAAAGTTAGTTCTTGAGTCTCAGTTAATCCATAGACCAACAGAAAAAAGAAACGTATAAAGGTAAGTTTTTTTATTAGAGAAATTGCAGATTTCATATATAGTGAGTTTTGTAACAAGGGTACACAAATGGCAGAAAACAATGTGTAAAATGCTGTGTTTTGCTTAAACTTTTCTTTGCCACTTCCCTTCCCCGGTATTTAATTATCAGCAGAGACGAGCCTGCATGGCTGCCTCCCCCATGCATGCTAGGCTGTCTGTAGGGGGTGGTTCAGGTGCCCAGATGAATATGAAGATGGAGGCACAGTTGTGTAAGTTCAATACGTTATGCAGTAATAAAACGGCGCCAAAAATGTTGCCTTTATAAAAGAATCGCAGCAAAAATGCTGTGGTTTCACCCGGCAAAGGTGCACCCCATTATACCATTTAAGGGGAGCAGGGTTGCGGGGTGTCCCCCGCTCCCATTAAATGGTATAATGGGTCTGGGGGTTGTGGGGGGTGTCCCCCGCATCCTTTACATGGATTGCGGCGGCAAAACCACAGCCTTTATGCCGCGATATTTTGTGTAAACGGCCATTTTTGCAGCGATTTTAACACATGAAACCGTTGAATACACTGACGGACGCAGCAAAGAGAGCTGATTAGTCAGCGACCGCAGTCTTGAAGCACGAGCACTGGATGGTTGGAGGTTCACGCACAGTAGGTGAAGAGCAGGTGGGAGCGTGGGGCCATGAACACAGGTAAAGTACATGGAAGAAGAGGGTTGGAAAACAGGGAAGGAAGGTTTAGGATTGGAAGGTTTTGAACGGGTCCTGCTCTGCATCAGGAGATTTCCTGAGGATAGGGGGCTGCACACAGAGTGCAGAAGAGACCACTACACACTGGAGGAGAAACAGCGAGGAGTCAGTGTAGACGTGCTAGGATGGCACAGAGTAAGACGCCTTGACACAAAATGGAGGTCATTAAAAATCCGAGGCATGAAAACTATGCGACGGTACATGGAGGAAGGGCTAGGGGCGCATTGAACTTAATCAGTAAGGAGCCGATATAAAAGTATGATTTGCAGTCGCTTTTTTTTCCATTGGTACCTTCAAGCTGCTTTCTTCAAACATTTTTTTTGGCCGGCGGGTGGGATGGGGTTTGGGGGGTTAGAGGCCTCACCCTCTGAGTTTGCACTCAAACACGACATCCCCATTTCCCTTGTTTGTTTCAAACGGGCCCGCTCCTTTCACGCTGCTTAGGTTTCCCTCAAAATCTCGGGGTGAAATAGGATATTTTTTAACTGTCTTTGTGATTTCAACGGATCTAAGTATCGCATATATTTGGGACTCAGTAAGCTTGCATTTCAACCAAGGACCCTCCCTTGAGTAGGAGGACACTTGGGAGGGTCTAGATACACACCTGCAAGATTTATAGCACAGGTTCTTCTTGGGCCTGCTTCAGATATGTGTAAAATCTAACAATACCTTTGAAACTTGGCAGAGCCGACATGTATGCTGCACAGAGGTCCCAAACCACACCACAGCTGCGGTAGAACATCCCACTATAATCTGGTGCCCAGATGTTGTGGTACCTACCACACTTGGCATGCAACAGTGATTCACATAACTGCTAAGAGTGCATCCCACCCACAGATGAATTACTGTTTGCAGGCGAGGCAAGAGAAGAATGTCTTATGTGTGGGGAAGATTTGATGTCTTCTACTACTCTCCCTCTTGTGTTGGGGAGAGTAAGGTTGCTTCCCCGACTTTCTCTTGTGTGTGGGGAAGAGTATGATCGCTTCCACTACTCTCGCTCGCTTGTGTGGGGAGAATAGGGTGGCTTCTGCTACTCTCTCTTTTATATGGGGAAGAGTATGATGCCTTCCACTAATCTCCCTCTTGTGTGGGGGAGAGTAGGGCGGGTTCCTCTACTCTCACCTGTGTGCTGGACAGTAAGGTGGCTTCCCCCTATTCTCTCTCTTGTTTGTTTGTTTATTTTATTATTTATAATGCGCACCAGACCTTAGGGTATCAGGGTGCAGGAGAAACAAGAGGATATACAGCTTAGTTGAGAGTTATACAGGGATATACAGAGCATGGTAACAAGATACATGAGACATGTTGTGTGGGGGAGAGAAGGGTGGTTTCCGCTTCTCTCTCTTGTGTATCATGGAAGAGTATGATGGTTTCCACTACTCTGCCTCTTGTTTGCGGGAGACTAGGGTCCCTTCCCCTACTCTCTCGTATGTGGGGAGGAGTATGATGTCTTCCACTACTCTTCCTATTGTGTGGGGGAGAGTAGGCTGGCTTCAAACACTCTCTCTCTCTTGTGCGGGGGGAGTAGGATGGCTTCCACTACACTCTCTCTCAAGTGAGGGAGAGTAGGATGGCTTCTACTTCTCCCTGCTGGGCTGGGGAGAATAGGATGTGTAAAATCACTCGTTAGAGGATTGAAGGAGTGCACACAAACCTACATTTGAAAGGTGTGAGCAATCTTGCATACTGTTGTGATAGTGGTGAGGTGATTGAGGTGGTGAGGTGATTGAGGTCTGTTTGTGCTTGAAGGCACTTGCGCACCATTCTTTGCGCAGTAGCTGGTAGGACCTTGTCTAAGAACTGGAGACAGCATCAGGGAAAAAGGGTAGTAGAAACTGCCACCTGGGGAATATTTCTGCCCATTTGACTGAGGATGCCCTGTGATTCATCAGCTGTCACCCACAGATCACTGCTTCGAGGTTGGACCAAGATTCTGAGGTGACTCGATGTTAGCTTAACTGATCTGTGTGAAGAATAATGCATGATAAGACTGTTTGTGAAGGTGAGGAGTTGCTTTCTCAAAAGAGCTTGATGACCGTGTGTCAGGGGAACCACACAAGGCGTGCCCACTAGTGAGCAGTATTCTGTGTGTTCCATGTGAGCCCACCCACCCTGGACAGAAAACTAGGGGATTACCAGTAGTTGGAAGCTGATGTACGTTGCGCACAAGTAAGCCAATGGTGGGCGAGTATTCCCGGGTCCCTAGGGACGGTGAAGCTGGAAGAAAGCAAGTGGTAGAGATGGCAAGTGTGGAGGGATGGGATCCATGCCCCTACCTACATCAAACCTCACAATCCCAAAATCAGATTTCCTATTGCAGAATCTCCATCTGCTCAGGTTTTGCATTTGCAATGTCCAATGGTTTCTAGTCTGTAAAATCCTGCTAACTCGTTTTTCCGATCTGTTGGCAAGAGGCAAAGATCCTTACCCTACAATGACAACCCTCAGCACCCTTTACCACTAGTTAATAGGTATGCTTCCACCTCAAACTTCTCAGCGATGCCCTGCAAGGCACTCCTTTCCCAAACTGCTCCCTTCACCGCACTGATCTAGGATCAAACTCTGTTGCACCTGTTTCCAAACACTGCTGCACCGTTTCCCCAGTGCCATTCTGTGCACTCAGAGTGGGGTTACTTACCACTTGCTAGTGTCATGGAGGGGTTCCCACTATCACCCTGAATCCCATTACCCCTCAAATCCACCCCAACCGCGCAGTTCAAACATGTTTCGCCTTTTGTGGGCCAGGTCTCTTATTGGCCCGCCGCAACCTATTCTCCCCGGTCAGTTACAGATACACATTGGAACGCAACATTGCCTTCTGCTTGGTTATGGATATGGTCCCCGCTGCACTGCCTTGTCATGATGGTAATGTGGAAAACCAGCTGGGCAGCAAACTGACATTTGGCGGCCCTTTCCTGATTCTGCCCTTTGCTGCGTTTACTGATTCTGATCTTTTTTCTCTAATTTGGGTGTGAGGAATTCGACCATCTGCACGGTGGGTGTGTGCTCACCTGGGCTTTATTGAAATTATATATGAAATTGAATGATGGTAGATCAACCTCTGGAAAATGTGTGGTCTAATCAGCACATATTTTCCTATGCTCACCACAAGACATACACATAGAACTGTGTACTCTGGGTGGACACAGCCTACAGGTCGCAGTCCTCCCTGTCACATTTAGCTGGAATGTGACACCGAGGAATACATAAAGATATCTCAAAAGGGGCAGGGCAAAACTTTCCTCCTGCTATGGCCAGCCTAATTAAATAACAAAGGCTCCATCAATCCACCCTATCCTTTGTTGGCCCTGCTGGTGGCAGTGACGCATACTGATGAGAGTTATTTTAAGCAGGCCCATGAGAGGCCTGGTCGCAGGGCTAACAAAAGACAGGAATCCCCAACACTATTGATATGCTTCTGTGTCAATCTGACGCCAGCTCCCACCTCTTAGTATCAATGACAGTGAACTGTCATGTCTGGTACATGTGTTTACGGTAGGTAACTCCTGCAGGGGACCCCATTCAGAGGGTAGTGGTATGTGATTTGATGGAGAAAGAAAGTCTGTTCTTGCCACAACTTCAAGGGAGACCTGCCTTTAATCAGGAACCACAGAGAGTTCAATTAACCAGAGAGACCTGTACTCCGAGACCCTCGGCCGGCCCATAGAGCCGAGGCTTGCTCAGAAGTACTTTAAGACGAGATAGCTGCACCCTTGAGATGGATGGGGGTGCAGATTCATTACTCCAATATCAATCAATAAGGACAACTCAATGGTTTGGCAAAGGGAGTCCGTTTAATGACAAGTACAGAAAACGGGGAGTCATGGATATCAGCAGTGATGCAATCGTCCTTCTCGCTTCAAACTCCAATGAACTTCATACAAGTTGTAACATTTATACTCAAAAATCGTCATCACTGACGTGTAACACTCAAAAGTTAACATGCAATTCTATGGGTTAGGAAAAGGTAACTTTACTATAGGTACTATATCTGTATATGGTAACGGAGTGAGGGGATTGGGTTAACTCTGTCAGGTGGGCATCTAAGCCCTTCCTTCAAAAATGACTACTGTAGACGTCACTAAAAGTATGACGTCTCATTGGTTCTACTAACTATAGGACCCTAGATTATTTGGTCCATTGTGATTGGGTTGGCACCAACACCATGCATACTTTTCCACTTCGCTTAGCAGCACGCAGAATGGTCGGCCAGGTGTGGGGTGCCCCTTAGTTACCCGGCCTTTCTCCGATTATGGTTACAATCAATCATCAATTTAGTGTCTATGTGTCAATTAGTTCACTGTGGTTGGCCTCAAGACTGCATCTTCTGTCTGGAAAAGTTCTGATATCTCCGCCTGGTCAGGTGCCAAGCATAGGTGTGAACCCTCGCTTCTTCTTGCTCTGCTGGTCACGTGATTCCTACACCGTGAATTTGTCTCTTTTCTCTCAATTTGTGTATTTGATTCTCAATTAGCCCGTCACCTGCCTTCATCTTCTTATCTCGACCTTTCATAGGCAGGATATTCTGTTCTCAGTTTCAATTAGATGTAGCTACTGTTCACTTCTTTTATTAGTACACCTTGGCTTTTCTGGCACGAGTTGCCTCTGCTGAGTTTCGATTCAACCATCTCTTCTCGTTTTGCTAAATATGAATCTTTTCTTATTTGGCCTTTAGTAACCTGGGTTGATTCTGCTTCTTGTGCAAAGTAGAAATACACTTATAATACTGTGCTTTATTTTGAGGTAGATTATGTATAATGGCGCTTGCCGCACTATTCTTCTACTAAGCACAGCAAGCCACACTGTTTTCTTAGCTTTCTTGCGGTTCCAAACATATTTACAGGTGTAAACTGGTCGAATGCCTTCATCTTGTTTACAGCTTTAAACTTCTTTGCATTTCGACATTGTCCTTTCACTTTAGGTTCACGATATCCTTATTCATGGCATTTCATCTCTTTGTGTCATTCTCTGGTCGTCAATTCTTCTATCTGTGAGTCAGTCCGGGTTCTTGTGACGTCACCATTCGTCTTCCGTTAAGACCTTTTTGGTTTCTTTCGGGACTGTACTTAGGCAATCTTCATTTCGTTTCATTTGTTGGTAGGGTTTCCTCAATGTATACCTTACTGTCCATGGTTTCCTTGGTACTGGTACTTCAATAGGTTCTGTTCTTCTGATAGCCACTGGGCAGAGCCCTACTGCGGCTCTCTGCTGGTTTATTTGCTCATCATACGTCACATATCTTGGTGTGAACGCTCCTGGAACTTCAAAATGGACGATTGGAGTGCAGACTTTATTTGGGCCCTCCTCCATAGACCCTTTGATCCACAACAGACAGGAAAATGGGTGGGACTTAGTAGTACATGGTTTCACCCCATTACCTTTCTTGTTGCAATGCACTCTGGTTATTACCTCACACATAACAAGCTTGTTGGTGGGGACACAGGATTCGTTCATTATGGCAGGCTTAGCCTACACCTATCACTGGGGCACATTTGGCTTTAATGGAGGGTTGAGAACCTCTTTTGGCAGATCATCTGAAGACTTTGCAAGGAGTAACAAGAAGAATAGACAGACAAAAAGGTACAGACTGCCTTACAGGTTCCGTTAGTGAAGGAAAGGCAGGATTTACAAGAAGGAAGCAAGAACCCTCTTCTAAACATCTCCCAGGAAACAGAGAGAGATACTGATATCATAGGACCCTCCCAGCAGCTCCAGAACCGGTACCCAACCAGCCCACAGAATGCCCTGCTAGGCTCTGCAGCAAGCTACCTCAGTGGGAAGTGCCAAGAGTCTCCGAACCAAACTAAGGACAAGACCATTGCCTGCAACACTTTCATCAGCTTTGGGCCGTCCGCCTTAAAGGATGACATGAGCCCAGTGAAGAAGCTAGGAGGAGTGCATCGCCAAGCATTAACCAGCGTCCGCCTTAATGGAAATTTTTGAGCCAGTTGAGCCCCTCAAGCTGCAACCAACTGCACTGCTGGCTGTTGTCACGCTGCAGTCGGTCACGCCGTCTGATGCACCTCGACCAGGGATACAGACCCGCCAACCAGCACTGAGACAACGATTCCTGACCCGAGCTGCCTTGTAGGCCAGCCTGCAGCTGTCCGTCCAGCCTTGCTCGCCAAACTGCCTGACACCTGAAACCCGCAGCTGTCTCCTGTCTTGAACTCTGTTGCAGAACCTGCAAAGCGCCCTGAAACCGACTCTACATGTCGGGCACCAAGAACTTCAACAAGCAGAAGGTACATTGTGGTCCTGTCCTCCTGGTCCTTCTCCGAAGGCCATTAGTGACATTTTACAACCCATTTCTCCTTTTGTGCTGAAACCAAGTATCCTTGAACTATTGAGATTAATTACTTTACTGACTACCCTCCTGTCAGGATCCAGAGTGCATCCCTTTTCCTTCTTGAAACTGTCTGCCCTCTGCAGTCCTTTACAGGGATGGTTGCATTTTGTAGTGTGCTAGAACTGTCTGTTGAATAATAATAAAGGAAATATTTGTCTACAACCTTGACTGGACTGTCCCTTTTATCACTGGGTTAGATTTGTATTTTAGCTTTGCTGCAACTAACCAATGATCCACAGCCTTGCAGAGATAAGCCTGCCGTTCCGTCAACGTTACCAAAATTGGACAAGGAGGTTTATCATTTGCTTGTGCTTCTAATCTGTTTGGATCCCTTGTGGTGTACTAGAGGTGTGGGGCTGATTTATGGTTTAGAAACTGATATTCATCCCTGGACCACTGGTGCCCCGAAAGTTGATGCGTCACATTGGAATTCTGCCTGTCGGCACACACTCAGAATCCCGGCGAGTGGAATACATGAATACATGAATACATGACCAGGAGTTGTGAGGGGGGCCTCCTTCTAAGTTTTGAGGCCATGACATCCTCGTGGCTACAGGATATTGGAAGACTGACTGGACCAGATTAAATGGTTTAGGATGCTTGTGAGCCTCATTAGTAGCTAAACTGCCAATTTGTACCAGTTTGCAGGGTACCACACAAAAGGGACCAGCTTACAGAAACCTTGCATCAGTGCAAGTGAAACATTGTATGGAATAAGCACTAGGGCAAAATTTTCCCTAGTACAAAAAACATTGGGGCCATTTTAGAAATGTGCTGCACCATGACAAGTGCAGTTTGGTATGGTATACGCACTAGAGCAAAAAGTACCCTAGTGCAAAAAACATATACTTTCAATTCCTTTTTACACCAGGGAAAGGTTTGCCCTAGTGCTAATACGTAATGGTATTAGCACCAGGGCAATTTTGTCCTGGTGCAAAAATGCATTGAAAGTGTATGTTTTGTACACTACTCACCGACAATCGGGAGCTAAGGGCACATGAAGTGACAGTCAAAACTTTTTGAAAATTGAAATACACTGTAGGGCGCATCGGGCACAGATCATGGGGCACATGAGCAGAGAGGGGAGGCTGGTGCATAGATAGCGTAGGAGTGTAGGGTACATGAACAGCCATTCAAAAACATGGCACATGAACAGGCAGTATAAGAAGCATGTGACACATAGACAATGCGAGGCTGGTTAGAGGAGGGACAGGCGATTGTGAGACTGAGGGAATTGGGGCCAATGAGAGAGTGTAAGAAAGCTTGTGGGAATCAGGGGTCAAAGTGGGGAGGAAGTAAAGAGTACAAAGTTCCCTTTCTTCTCGGGGCAACCCATCATCGTTCCCTTACTTTATGTGACCCACAATACCGTTCCAAGACGGCAATTTAAAAAAAAAAACGTTTTATTTCATCCCCATTGGGGACTTAAACCAGAGCCCTGCTGATTTAAACCAGTGCAACATTGCACTGCACTATCTCGCATTTAGTGGAAAATAATTATTTATTTCAATAGGCTGCTTGGGATACAAAACCTATTCCCAAGCAGCCAAAACACCAAGTTGATCGCGATCTGCGAATGAATGGCTGTAGGTTCAGACTTGTTAGCAGACAATGCTCAGATTACTTACTGGTAATCTTCATTACTCGTAGTCTTTCTCTTCATCTTCCCAGCACTTATCAATGAGGTCTCCCACCTCCATATAGGAACCCTCTTTCTATTTTTAAAATCTTCAGGCCCTGCCCCCTCCCGCCTCTGGGAATAACAGCCCACCTTCCCCAAGTCCCAACAGTAAGTAACACTGCCCAATAGGCACATTAAACACGGGGAAGGGAGAAGCGGGAAACTCATGCTGGGACGTGGATGAGCAGGACTAGGATTAATGAAGATTACCGGTAAGTAATCTGAGCATTACCTCCAGATCCACTCTTCCTCATCCCAGCACTTATCAATGAGGCGTGCCAAATCCAGAGACAATGGGCCAAGCGCAAAGAAAAACAGCAAAAGGCAAGTACCCTGTGTGACACACCTATAAGAATCCAATGCATGCGAAATGAAATACTGTACAGCACCAACTCATGCATCTTGCATGTAACAGCATCACTGATGCCCTGCAACTCTTGTTCCCCCACAGGCACTGATGCATAAGGTGAAGGGCAGGACCCTGCCCCAAGGCCATCAACATCCAGGGCCAGACCACAGGGCACTGGGCATTCCACCTCCGGGACAGCACCGCGGCCAAGAGTACAACCCAGAGCACCTATACAGGCCAGACAGGCTGCTGAGGAGACAACATCAGCAGATGAGACTGCGAATACTGTGCTGGCAACAACAGCTGAAGGCGAGGCTGATGGTACGCAGTCTGCTGCCACCAGTTCAGTGGGTGAGGCAGCAGCCACAGCCCCACTCAGTGATGTGGATGTTCAAGCGGAGGAGTACGAGGACTTAGACGGCACAATGCATGTCGAATGTCCCCACACCCCAAGCTCCCGTCCACCCCACAATACACTACTCAGGGCACACTGTCCAGCCCCATGCAGGACCCAGCGGTCCAACTGCACAATCCGCAACTTATAAGCACCCCAGAGGCCAGCCCTGCAATGGCCCACCCAGCCGCAGCACCCTCAACCTCCACTGCCTCCACTGACATGGAGGCACGGCTGTCAAGGGTAGAGGCCCGTTAGGACTCGATGATCGAGCTGGTGCACCAGTATGTGGCCGAGGGCGAGGAAACACGCCGTGAGATCCGGGAGGCGAATGAAGGAACCATTGCGGCCATCAATGCAAGTGCCATTATGATACGTGACAGTTTGGGTGCCGTCACACAGGTCCTAAACAGGATGCTCGAACACCTGCAGCACCAACAACTGGCACCGGCATTGCAAAACCCATCCGCATCCACCCCATCGTCCACACCTGCAAGCTCCACTCCCTCGAGCCTTGTGCGGATGATGAGGCACAGTGCGAGGCAGACAGAAACGCTGCCCCCAGCCCCCAAAAAGTCCAGAAATAGCCGGTCAAAACACATCGTGTGTGAGATGACAATGGGTGAGTGGGGAGGTGGTGGTGTTGAGGGGATTAAGGGGGTATTTATGGAGGGTATGGGTTGTTTGGGGGGTATGGGGTATTTGGGGGTATGGGGTGTTTGGGGGGTATGGGGTGTTTGAAAGGGTATGGGGTGTTTGG
Organism: Ambystoma mexicanum; assembly: GCF_040938575.1. Lineage (NCBI taxonomy): Eukaryota > Metazoa > Chordata > Amphibia > Caudata > Ambystomatidae > Ambystoma > Ambystoma mexicanum. Next base: position 937,751,104 of record NC_090934.1, on the reverse strand, counting down.
GGAGTATGGGGTGTTTGGGGGGTAGGGGATGTTTGGTTGTTTTGGGGGGTTGGGGGAGGGCATGTGAGAGGTGGAGGGAGGAATCACTATGTTGTAATTTTTCTTAATACACCTGTTGTGTTCAAAATCATTTAATGCCTGGACATTGTTCATTTCGTGTGTGTTCATTCTATTCATTACAGCGCACAGTGCCCAACTCCCCACACACCCTGTGTCCATGTCCACACGGTCCAAGTGCTCAGTGTAGTACTGACACATAACCATCAACGTCCCTGTGGTTCAGAAGTAATCGTCAATCAGTGATTGGCGTGCAGCATGGCCATCTTGTGCATCACGTGCTGCCAGAGGTGCTGCTTCTCCTCCATCATCATCATCCTCATCATCCTCACCTGGTGCATGCATGTCAATGTCAGGTGGCAGTGGTACGTTTCTCCGGATGCACATGTTGTGCAGCATGATACAGACCATGGTGATCTTTGCCACCTTCTCAGGGCCATAAAGGAGTGCTCCACCAGACCAGTTTAGGCAGCGGAACCGTGCCTTCAAAAGGCCAAAGGTCTGCTCAGTCACAACACGGGTACGGGTATGAACCCGATTGTACTCCTCTTCATGCATGTTCCGCGGGTTCCGCACCGGGGTAAGTAGCCACGGCTTCAAGGGATAGCCTCCATCACCTGCATGGGAGCACAAAGAGGTATGTGTGAGTGAAACTGGGCTGACACCATTAGGATTAACGGCCATGTCTGCAGCTATTTGGTGTTGACATGCACATGTCCCTGTGTGTATGCACACAGGTTCATTTGATGCATTGTGTACTGCACAATGGTCTACTAGTGTGGATTACATTGTACAGATGATGCAGAGTGTTCACTTGCATGCTGATGTGGATGTACTGTGGATGCGGAACAACATCTTGCCACCCATTATTGCAGTGTGTGCTACTCTGTACCTAACCACTCTAGCGGCATTGCCACAGTTGTAATCATGATTAGTCATGCATTGCTTGACATACCCATGGTGGCCTGCTTGTGCATCTGGCATGTTGTCATTGATGTGCGGCATTGGTGTTATGTATGGCATTGATGTGTTATGTTCGGGTTGGGATGTTTAGGACAACAGTGTTTAGCTCTGAGTGCATTATCCACTCACCACCCAATCCCACCCAGGTGGAGTATGCATCCCCCCCAAATCCCACCCAGGTGGAGTATGCATCCCCCACCTCACAACCCTAATGCACTGCCATGGCCCAGTCAGGCAACTTACCGAGCAGCCAGGCACGTCGTCCAGCATGTCGCTCCATGTAGCGGTGTAGTGTGGAGTTACGCAACAACATGGCATCATGTGTAGATCCGGGATATCGGGCGCAGCAATGTGTGATGATCTTGCTGGAGTCACATACCATCTGCACATTGATGGAGTGGTATTGCTTGCGATTGCGGTACACCGCCTCTATGGCATGAGGCACCACATATTCTACAAGGGTGCCGTCGAGGGCACCGACGCAATTGGGCATACCTGCCAGTGCATGGAAGCCTACTTTGGTGTCAGCGAGCTCCTGGCCAGTCCGTGGTAGGGAAATGTGGATGCTTGCGTGCTTCAGGAGGGCATCAAGCACTTGGGTCAGCATGCGGGAAAAGAGTGGTTGTGATATGCCTTGCAGCTGCCCCACTGTGTGCTGATAGGTGCCTGTGGCCGGAAGTGGAGCACAGACACCACCTGTAATAGCGGGGGGGGGGGTGGCAGTGCGTATTTCTATGAGGCTGACGATGTTGTCGTGTATCATGTCCACTCCACTATGGTGGTGATGGTGTCCCGGTCCAACCGGTACAGGGTGTGGATCTGCTCAGGGGTTAGATTGAATGGACTGGGTCTGATGCGAGGGATTGGTGGCTGCCTACGTCGTAAGACTGGCTGTACTGGTGGAACTTGCTGAGCCTGTCTCACCCTCCTTCTCCTCCTGCGTCTCCTCTGTGCTGCCTGTTGTTGTAGCTGTTGTTGTTGTTGCTGTTGTTGCTGTTGTTGTAGCAGTACAGGCATGTCCTCCAGCCCCATGATTGCAACAGCTAGTGGTATCATTTTGGTTTAGGAAGGGGTGTGGTGTGTGGGTGTACTCCTTTTGTACTGGTACAGGCTCCATTGACTCCACCTGTGGTGATTGTGTGCACCTGTGGCATTGCCTGCACTGCAGGTTGCTATTTGCGGGTGGTCCGCGATGCCTGTATTGCCGCTGTCGTGCAGGCCCTAATTACTGCCTTCGGGATGCTGCTAAGTGCATGCCTGCGTAACTTGTGATGTCCTCCTGTTAGCGGCATCCCGGTATTGCTGCCGCGAAGGGGCGCGTGCACGCGTGCATGCCGGTAAGAAGGGGCACGGTATGGGCAGTGGCGTTATTGGCGGGTTGTCGGCTCGTAATGGCCCAGACTCGATAACGGTGCCGGTAATGCCATTCCGCCTTCCTTTTTTCATTACCTCCATACTTGTAATGAGGCCACAGGTACCTCTCATAGGCCCTCAAGGTAGAAGGACGCCTGTCCCTCTGAATGTGGGACACCACCTCGTCAGAGAGCTCCCCCAGAAACCAGGCACGCCCTTTTAGTTTTCAAGCCCCCCAGACCAAGTTCTTGGGACCCTCCACCCCTAGGGGACCCACCACCGGATCCAGACTCCCAGCGAGAAGCAACATGGGGGAGACAGACAAGTCCAGGAGAAGGGGAAACCAGTACCTGCGGGGCCAAAGCGGAGCAACAAAGATCACCACCGCCAGAGAGTCCCGGATGCGCAGCAACACCTTCTGAATGAGAGCGAGGGGCAAAAAGGCATATAGGAGCCCTGGCGGCCACAGAGAGGTCGGAGCATCCACTCCCCTCACCCCCAGAGCGGGAAACCGGGAGAAAAACCAGGGGACATTTGCAGACAGAGGAGAGGCAGGCAAACAGATCCACCCAAGGAGTCCCCAGGACCCTGCAGACCCTCCGAAATACCACCTACCGCAGCACCCAATCCCCTGGGGGGAACACAGGGCTGAGGCGATCTGCCACCACATTGTCCCGGCTCCTGATGTGACAAGCAGACTGTGACAGAAGATGAGCCACTGCCCAAGTACAGAGGAGAAGAGCAAGAGACCCCAGCGACCAAGACCGAGAGCTCCCCTGGCTGCCCCACAAAGACAGGGCAAAAGGATTTCAGAGCCTTCAAGGCCGCCAAGGGCTCCCTCCAGTTGGAGGACCTGGCCCGTGGCCTCCCTGGACCACTTCTCCTGCATCTCCCGACCCAGGGCCACCACCCCCCACCCCACCAGACTGGTGTCTGTGGTAACAATAATCAGAGAGGGCAGACAGAGCCAGAACTCCAACAATAGATTGGGCAGGTGCAGCCACCAATAAAGCTGTACTTTGTGGGAGGGACCCACAGCGATAGGAGCCTCGAAGTCCAGAGGTGACTCCTTCCAGATCCTGTGGATATGGACAACAGGGGACGTAGGTGAAGTCTCACCTAGGGAACAAGGAAGAAACATGCCGCCATGTACCCCTGAGCCTGTAGAATGTCCCTGGCCGGGGCCAACTCCCAAGCCAGAAGATGCACCAGGCAAGCCTGCAGCGTCCGAGCTCTGACATGGGGGGAGAAGAATACACGCCCCCCACAGTCCGAAACCTGGCCCCAATGAACTGAAGATCCTGTGAGGGTTGTAGATGCCCCAGCAAGGTCAGCAGAGCACAAGTAGACTCCAGGTGTCGCAGCAGAACAACCCTCGACCGAGGCTTCAGGAGCCAGTCGAGGTACAGGAATACCTGAATCCCCTGAAGATGCAGAGTGGCAACGACCGGCCCTAGAACCTTTGTGAAGACGCGGGGAGCCGACTTTAGACCAAAGGTCATGGTCCAGAACTAGAAATGATCCTTGCCCAACGCAAACCTGAGAAACTTCTGATGGGCAGACCAAATAGGAACGTGCAGGTAGGCGTCCTAAAGATCCAGGGAAACCAGGAAATCCGAGTCCTTCACCAGAGGAATGACCCGCTGAAGACACTCCATTTTGAACCCCGCAGTCAGAATGTGGCGGTTCAAGACTTTTAGGTCTATAATCAGATGGAAGGACCCCACAGGGTTGGGCACCAGGAAGACAGTTGAGCAAACCCCCAAACCCCAATCCGATCGAGGCACCTGCCGAAGAACCCTCTTGCAGCAAATTTCCTGGTGTGTCTACTGCATAGCCAACCTCATGACAGGGCACCTGGGCAGAGGCATCAGGACCAAACAAGACGGAACAGGAGGGAAGACCAATTCCAACTTGTACCCCCAGCTCACTAGACGATTGACCATCCCCGAGATCTGGGACCATTGCTTCCAAAGGAACGTCAGGCAGCCCCCGACAGGCCCAGCGTCAGGACTTCTGCAGACGAGGAGGGGAGACCGGACTTGAGCACCACTTCTGCCCAGGCACAGGCCACGCATGCCCCCGAGGGTGGGGCGAGACCGCTGGGGAGGGGCAGATGGCTTCCTACACAGCTGGCCAGCATGTTTGACAACCTTGAAGACTTTATGGACCTTGTCCTCCAGGGAATCCTCAAACAGTATCTGTCCTTCAAAGGGAATTTTCATGGCAGTAGACTTCTGTCGGGCATCCATCTTGAAATCCCTGGTAAGAACGTGTTGACACCCCCCCACGATGGAACCCATGGACATGGCGGACGCCTTCACACCATCATATGCCAAGTCTGACAAAAAACTCCACCTGAGACTTGACGGCCTGCAATAGGGGCGCAGGATCCAAGCCCTACCCTGTTGCTTTCAGGGCAGACTTCAGACTCCCAAGGAAAGCTTCCGCTGTGTACAAGGCATAAGTGGCAGCCCTTGAAGCCAGATGATCCCCACCATAAGATGTCCTCAAGGAGGAATCCACTTTACGATCCGTTGGGTCCCGAAGAGAATCACCCGAGGCAAGGATGACCTCCCCAGCTAGCTGGGAATGTTGTCATCCACTAGAACCACCAGCGGCAGGGCCACCTCCTCCCCCTGCAAGGAACCTGGGGACCTCTGACTAGCCCGGGTCAACCCACTCCCTCAAAATCTCAGTCTTAATTTCAGAAAGCAGCGCAAGACCCTTCTTGAGAGTGCTTTTAAACTAGGGCTGAGGGGGCCAAACCCCTCCAGCCAGAGCAGACGGGGGCTCAGATTCTGGAAACCCCATATAATGGGCCACTTGAAGCAGAACTTCCGCCGTGGCTTCTTTGTCCAGGTACTTGCCCTTGAATTCAGCAGATCTCGGGGAATCGCCCAGGCTGTAGGAAGAGGAGGAAGGGGACAGCCCCCTTCCACGATAAGGCTGAATCCCCTCTTCCTGCAGGGCATGAAAAAACACACAGGAGCCTATCGTCATGTACCCTGCACCCCCTCTGCCTCTTAGGATGGGGAGGAGAACAGGAAGAAGAAAAAAACAAAGGTGAAGGAGAGCGGGGCTCCACAGGGCGAGATTTTGAGGAGCGCTGCCCCATGGTGCCAGCACCAACACACAGAAGATGAGGAACAAGCAGAGAGGAGCAGCCACAGAGGAGAACAACAGAGACAAACTTCTCGAGGCCCCTGTACAATTATAACCCGGCAGCGGGAAAAATCCTGGGTGCTAGGCAACCAAACCCAGCCCGGGAGGCCAGGTGCATATAATAATAATATAGAGCTCGCCCCCCCCTGCAGCTCCTGCTTACCTCTGCCCGGGGTGAGGACCACCCCGGGCTATGCAGATCAGGAGGCCGAGCCGCTCCATGACAGCCCACCGACCCCCACCTACCGACAGGGGCGGGCAACCTCGACCACCACTATGCCGGAGGCGGTAGGAGGGACCTGGCCCCCTACCTGCTCTCAACAGGGGGCACTGCTCTGCAGGGACCTAACCGGAGAACATCCACCAACTCGAGCCGCACCCTGCCCCGCAAGGGAAGGCTGGCTGTTATGCCCGGAGGCGGAAGGTGAAGGGGGCGGGGCTTGAAGATTTTAAAAATAGAAAGAGGGTTCCTGTATGGAGGTGGGACACCTCATTGATAAGTGCTGGGACAAGGAAGAGTGGACGTGGAGGTAATGGGAGGGGTGTGTCTGTGGCTGGCCATGTTCTTTAAGAGGTGCGACAGAGGATGGTGAAGGGGAGATGCCGAGTGGGACAATGACACACTAATGGGTGTCATTTAAATGCATTTTCTTTCATTGTGTTTTCTTCAGTTGTAGTAGAACTGTTGTAAAACACAATGTTGCAGGGTGGAGTGGAGGCAAGGAAGGACCCAGGTATGGGGTTTAAATGGGGTGTGTGGGGGGTTGACGTTGAGTATGGGGCAAGTGGGCAGGGCAGAGGGAACATAGTTCCACAGTTTTTTTTTCTTCACTTCGCCCACTGGTGGGAATGGACAGTGTAAGGAGCTTGAAGTATATGATCCGAATCTGCAAGTAACTTGGGGGACCTCTGAAGACAGTAGAGGACCCCTTGGCACATTGGTAGGCAATAGGAGTTTGGCACAAAGACACAGAATTTGCCGTTCTTGCAGGCCATCGATATATCTTAAGAGAAGTTCGGGCACAATTCTAAGAGGAAGTCAGGCACATGGACTGGCAGAGAGGGGCTAGTTGCAGGAACAATGACATGCAGGCAGCATGAGCAAAGTTAGCCCAATGGACAGACCGTGCAAGAGAGCTTGGGGACGTGGACAAAGTGGGTAAGGCGATAGAGGTGTACTGACACACAGTGTGAGGAGTTTACAGTACGTAGACAGCGATGGGACATTCTGCTCCCATGGGGAATTAGAGGGGGGACTTTGGACCACCCAGCCAGTGTGGAGAGCAATTGGGGTAGACAATCTGTGACGAACTTGGGAACCATTGGAAGAGGGCACGAAGATCTCGGGGGCACATGATCCGAGCAGTGGTCGAAGTGAGCGGGAACGGTCGGGAGCAGTGTTCCACTACTATAATTTTTTACTGTTAACAGCTCCACTCATTTTTGCAACCATTCTGGAACTGTTGCTCCTTTCCTTCCTACTCTGTCCCCCGCCGGAATCACAGTTCCACTACTTTTTTGGTAGACTTCTATCACTGGATCCGAGTGTACGGGGCTACACAGGTGGAGTGACATTGTGAGAAAATTAGGCCACAGACACTATGAGCAACTTGAGGAGCGTGAATGAACTTTGTGAGGCGCAGGAGCACATAAACAGTACCAATGTTTGAAATTGATCGGCACAGTGTGGGGGTAGATTAGGGGTTTATGGTCAGAGGGTGATATGATTGCGACATAGGTCCTTGGACTCATAAATAAGCTGCGCGGAGATTGAGCACTTGAACAGACCTTGTGTGGAGCCTGAATGCCATCGATGTTAATGTTAACATTAAAGGATAGTTCCGGGACTTTTTTTTTATTGTCCCTACGGTTCGGCCATGTGTTTTTAAGCATAAATCGGTAGATCGTAGAAAACTTTCCTATGGACCTTACCCGACTTTTCGTCCATTAACGCACTCAAAATCAGCCGCCATTTTCTGATAATCCTATCATTTCCCCTCATCGCCCTGGCTCACCTGCGTTTGCGGCACTAAATCAAATCCCCCGCCCCTGAAACAGACTTTATCAAAACATTCATATTCCCCGCCTCTCTCTGTGATGTTTCTGTGCTGCGTAGGCAAACGCGCCCAGGCGTCTTCTACGCGACTCCACACAGAACCTGGAAACCAACACAGATTAGCTCACAACACAGCGCGCCACAATTCGGAATATGAAAGTGTACTTTTAAATCAAACCGCAAGATTGTAAATTTGGTAAAGTACATTTATTTGACATCAAATGTTTAGAGAATATTCAGCGATTTGCATTTTTATTTGCTCACGTTCCAAAAAGTTCGTTTTGAGGCACGCGATGTTCCTTTGCTGTACACAGGGTCTTAGATCATCTCACAATACAGCGCCACAATTCGGAATATGAAACTGTGGTTTAAAAGCAAACGGCAAGATTGTCCATTTGGCAAAGTACATTTATTGGACATCAAATGTTTAGAGAATATTCTGCGATTTGCATTTTTCTTTGCTCTCGATCCAAAATAGTTCGTCTTGAGGCAAGCGATGTTCGTGTGCAGTACACAGGGTGTTGGTTTACGATAAAATAAGCTCTTCGGTCGCACTGATAATCGCATGGCTGTTCCAACAACGAGGCACTAGGCCACCACAACGGTCTGTATGTTGATATTTTGTACAGGTGGCATGTATTTTAAGGTTAGTGCCTCGAATTGCACGAGTCACATTAATCAATGGCTCCCCACATACTTCCCCACCAACCGAATGCCCACATTTCATCCGAATAATAATATCAATCAAACAACTATCGAATACAATGAATTTGGCCTCTTTCCTTATACTGTCACTCTGCATCCCAGCTGGTTCGGCCTGTAACATTGAGGACATGTCACTCACATGAAAGGTAGAATCTCTGATATCGTCTTCCGCTATGTTCAGTGATATTGATGGTGTTTCATTGTCGTCCACTTCATTCTCTTCCATTGCAACATCTGTTCCTTCTCCGGCGATGGGTGAATAAAACAATTTCTTCAAATTTCTCGCGGTCTTAGTTTTTGCGGGTGTGGATTCTGTGAATTGATCTCCGACTGCATCCGAACTACCAGGAGGACATTCACTATCAATGGCTGGATGTGGTATAGCTCCGTTGTCAATCACTTCATATTCTTCCCATTGGCACGATGCATCTCCAGTCTCAAGTCCCTGCCAAAAGGTTTGACAAGCAACATCTCTCGTTCGCTTCACTGTCTGTGTAGATCTAGTTCGTACACCCACTCGCAACTAGAGGACAGATTGGAAAAGGGATGTTCAGTTTAAACACAACTTACAGTATTGAACTATTAACAGTGAAAAACAACATAATATAGTGACCAGGACACTAACCTTCTTTTGCTTTCTTTTCTTTGAAACTTTCTTGCCTCGAACTTCAACATCGGGACGCTGTTGCTCCGACTCGTGTGTGCATGTCTCCACTTCCTCTTGCGCTGCAACGACTATATTTTCATGATAAGCACATCCATCACGCACTGACGCTCCATCGACTCCCTGAAACATAGAACTTTCATTAGTATGTATAATAATATTGAAAACACAAAATGTACTTGGGGACCAATACCCACGTACATCTCAATAGCAAAACACGAATGAACGCTTTGTGTAGAACATTCAAACGACAATTATTCACGCATTGTTGATCTAGTTAGATGGAACTGTCAAGATTCATACCTCGGGCTCCTCATAGACTTCCATTGATGATATTATTGAAGATGATGCTTCAGTAACTCCCTGAAACACAGTAATTGCATTAGTATGGTTTTCTATTTTGTTAAAAAGAACATAAACTTTGTGCAGGCGTCAACGGCTCATCTAAATAGACCTGCACAAATGATCAGTTGTCTAAAATAAATAATGGATATCTAAATATGATTCGATTTGCTCGATCGTTGGAAGTGTCACCACCCAGAGATCTGCATCAACTACTAGGGGTGATGTTCTTGTAGAAGAAGCTCCGTCATCTCCCTGAAACATAGTACTTGCGTTAATAAAGAAGGAAGTATAGCGGATGTAATCACGTCATATGATTTTGCTTGATCGAACTGTCAGTATCCATACCTCGAAATGCATAAGAACATCAAGGGACGATGTAACTGTGGTGCACACTTCTGCAAGCTGTTGCGCCGACCCGTAACTGCATGCTCCCCCTTCTTCTTGGACTACTGCTCCATCGACTCCCTGAAACATAGGACTTTCATTAGTAATGAACACAATATTGAAAAAAGAAGGCACATAGGAGGGCGACGACAGAAGGACATATCAATGGCTAAAAACGAAAAAAAACATTGTGTGTAACAATCACGCTACAAGAATGCAAGATCGAGCATCTGAGTGACATCAACGGTTGTCGTCAATGCGTTGGACTCCTCAGCATCTCCCCGAAAGACAGTACTTGCACTATTTTGGATAACAATAATTATAACTGAAAACAAAGACTAGAGGACGAGTACAAGGGTGTACCATTAGGTAAAATAATCACACGATAAATTAAAACTATTGATTTACATGCCTAAAACAAGTCAGTGGCAGAATAGCTAAGTAAGATTACCCAATAGGCGCTTGAAGTGGCTGATGACTGCAATAACGACACGGATGGAGAATCTTCCGGCTTCATATTGAGTGGATACATAAATGGGGAAATTATTGTTAGCTAATGCTACACACTACCGCAAGGCCGAGAGATAAATACGTAAACTTGACTCACCAGTGGAGGGATGTGGACGAATAGAGTGGGAATAGCGGTTGAGAGCAATTTTCGCTTCGCTCGCGGTGTGTTCTTCTTTATTAGCAATGATGTGGAGTACATGTCTGAGCTAAAGTGCCTGCTGCAGATGCGGTATCGATCACCCCTCTTGTCCGCAAAGACTTCTAGGACTCTACTTTCAAGCTCAGACGGTGGATATCCGCAATATCGGACCCATTCTCTTATCTGATCTATTGTCTTAGGGAAAACATGCATTATAGTACCTTCAGATTTACTATGAGTCTTCGAAGGGCAACCGCCAATGGAACAGGCAGGCATTGTGGAAAGTTCTGAAAAGTAAAGATCAACAATTCTCTATGAATACCAATGTGTTAAAAAATTAAATGACACATAAAAGGTCCAATGCAAGGTTCGTTTTGGTTCTTGGAACTATACACGTTATTCACATGCGGATAAGTATTTGAATAACTTTAAAAAAATAGAAAAATAATTTGACTAAACTCAGAACATGTGACTAGTTCCTTGCATGTACTGTCTTGAACGAAAAGAAATTGGACGCAAAATGATTATGCTACATGGCCTTACCTTGACGAACAAACAGTTAGATGCAGGGATCAGAGTAGTTTCTTGTCGTAGAACAGGGAGCAGTTCACAGGTTGCAAACTGACGAGTTTCCTCGAAGTGGTCACGGAAGTTCACAGAGACGAAGAGCAGATAACCAGCACCTTCACGGGTTGACTAGCAAAGCGTAAAGAAGTTCTCATTAGAAATATGAAGTGGGTTATAAAGAATTCGAAACAGGGGTGTGTTTGTGAATGAATGACGTGTATATGTCGTGGCATCATGCGGTTTGCAGGGGGGCGTCCAGCGTGAGGGGGGATGCTTGGCAGGTGACACGGGGTCTGGAGGTAGACATGGGAACAACAACCCATGCTCTATAGACCACTTTGAAGTGTACATGCTATTTGGCACCTCTTGGCCTTTATCGCTCCCTGACAGCTCCACTTGCCAGCACAAGTACCCCGGTGCGAAGTGCCTTTGATAGGGCGGGGGGTGGATTGGGGCGGTGGTCGTGCAGACAAGACACAGGAAGACTCGTGAATGGAGACACACTTATGTGGATTGCAGGGGGGCATTCAGCGTGAGGGGGGATGCTTGGCAGGAGACACGGGGTCTGGAGGTAGACATGGGAACAACAACCCATGCTCTATTGACCACTTTGAAGTGTACATGCTATTTGGCACCTCTTGGCCTTTATCGCTCCCTGACAGCTCCACTTGCCAGCACAAGTACCCCGGTGCGAACTGCCTTCGATAGGGCGGGGGTTGGATTGGGGCGGTGGTCGTGCAGACAAGACACAGGAAGACTCGTGAATGGAGACACACTTATGTGGATTGCAGGGGGGCGTTCAGCGTGAGGGGGGATGCTTGGCAGGAGACACGGGGTCTGGAGGTAGACATGGGAACAACAACCCATGCTCTATTGACCACTTTGAAGTGTACATGCTATTTGGCACCTCTTGGCCTTTATCGCTCCCTGACAGCTCCACTTGCCAGCACAAGTACCCCGGTGCGAACTGCCTTTGATAGGGCGGGGGGGTGGATTGGGGCGGTGGTCGTGCAGACAAGACTCGTTTGCCGCAGGGCCTCACCAAGGAGAGGCCATCTAACTGCATGTAAGAGGCAGGCTGCAGGATCTAGTACATGGAAGGCAGGGGGGTGAGTTTATAAATACCTCAGCCTCCCAGGAGAATATATGGGTGCAGTTCACCCTGGAGACCCTGGATGCCTAGGCAGTTCGTCAGCAGCAGGCTGGCCTGTGGTGGCAAGGCGGCACAGCCCAGAGGGGGTCATCTCTGTACCCGGTGCCCAAAAGGATGATTTATTATGATCAACCATATTGATTATTTACCTATAACCATGTTTTGTATCAATAAAATCCAACGGCCTTTTATTGCCAACGCTTGAACAAAGTGGTGTGGTAAGTATTTTTGGGGGAGGAGGCAAGGCCGGGAGGCTTGATGCCAACCCGCAAAATAACATATGTATGTCTGCTGCATATGGGTTCAACGGTTATGTGGATTGAAGGTGGGCGGCCAGCGTGAGGGAGGATGCTGGCCGGAGACATGTGGTGTGACAAGACAAGGCACAGGAAGACTATTCAATGGAGACACACTAGATTCATTTAAAAAATCAAAACAACCATTGTTAAAATATATGTTGGGTTTTATTTTAGATCTTATTTTCAATTGAACATAAATAATAAACATTACACATTGTAAAGTTCCGGTTGCAGCACATCCAGGGAAAATCCGCGGTATTGTCCACTGTCGCTGGGGAAATTTTGTCTAATGGCAAGTACCGCACAGGCAGGTATTACTCTCTGAACGCGGTGTCCGAGCCTCCCGTGAAGCCACCAAGTGAAGCAACGATAGGCAACCAGCCTGTTCCACCTGTGAAAAAGAAAGATGCAATGGAACCAATTTACATGCGTTCGAATGATATGTAGATGTAATTTTATATGTGGGAGACGACCATGAAATAGTAGTGGCATCACTGACATCACAACCAGAGTATACTTACTCGTTACTCGGATTACGCGGACGAACAGTGCCGCGAAGTTCGTGCATAAGCACCATCATCATCCTCAACACGGTCCGTGAGAGGCAGGCTTCCCTGAACTCGGGCAGCTCGGTGATGCATTGCGGACTTGGCTCGCCTTCCGAAATGTAGGCCAAGCACCCGGAATTTTCACGGCAGCAGCAGTTCTCCTCCTCAGTTGGCATTAGCTCGCACCGATTGCACGTGCACCCGGTGGAGACGCCGTCCATGCGACATGGTCCAGGCTCTTCATCCGTTGACTGGTCCTCCCAACTGCCGTCCGAATCCCCATCGTTTTCGCGTGCTTGCCTTTCCAGTAGTTCTTGCTCGGTGTACTCGGGCTCGTACATATATGGCATTATTGTAGCCATTGTGTGGTAAAGAAAGTAAAATAATTTACAGAGATGGTACAGGTGTTCACAAGGCCTAGAAGCGGCGAAGGTAGCTGACCAGAGCACAGAAACGAGTCACAGAATACTCAAAGTAACACATAGAGAGTAATGGAATCGAAAATCTGCTGCTGTGTGTTGTGAAACGGTGTGTTTATACTTATTGAGGAAAGAGGCGTCCTGCCATTTCCATGGCGACACGTCATTAGCTGAGGCGCAGCGATTGTTGACACGAAACGTGCTTTGGCGTTGGGAAATGGGCGGTACGCGTCTGCTGATGTCAGGCTCAGGGGGATTTGATTTAGTGCCGCAAAAGCAGGTGAGCCAGGTCGATGGGGGGAAATGATAGGATTATCAGAAAATGGCGGCTGATTTCGAGTGCGTTAATGGACGAAAAGTCGGGTAAGGTCCATAGGAAAGTTTTCTACGATCTACCGATTTATGCTTAAAAACACATGGCCGAACCGTAGGGACAATAAAAAAAAAGTCCCGGAACTATCCTTTAAGACTAAACCAAGAGCCCAGACCCAGAGGCGAGTCAGCTCTGCTTTATAAGAGCGAGTCGACGTTTCCATATAGCAGAGGTCAATCACCTGATTCCAAGCTCACAGCCTTAAGCGAAAATCTCAACGGGACAGAAAGGAAATGCAATCACATTTTAAGTAGAATAGACAATTATCATTTAAGAGGGACTTATTTTGAAGGGGCAGTGCTAGCTACGAGTGTAGTTAATATTGCTGTGCTGCTGGGCAGAGGCTGGAGACGTCCACAAGGTCTGAACACGGCTGTATGAGGAGCAGGGGGCACCAGTTGGGTCTCTAAGTGTGGGGAAATGCTCACATTGGTAGATGCCAAACCTGCGCGTACTGCAGGTAGGGCATGTGACACATGCTTGGGGTCTCCTGCCAGAGCAGGTTCCAGCCTGCCTCCTGCTCAGTGCAGCTAGACTGTTGAGCGTGAGCATATATAAATACAATTACAAAATGAGCTATTTATACCAGCATGCTCAAGGAACAGCTTGCACAATTACACCCACCTCGCAATTGGTGCCCTGGCTGGATTACCTTTGCACCTGAGCAGGAGAGCCCTTGTTCCCCCCTGGGGGAACAGACTGTGTGTCTAATAACCGCTTCCCTCCTTTCCCTCGCTCCACTCCTGGCTGTTTTGGAAACAGTCTCTCCTTGGTGCCAAGCATTAGGCGCCAGCTGCCAGAAAAGTTTAGCTTACCCAGCAGATTTCTGTTGCAAGTTTACATACTGAGGAAACGTCTTTGTGTGCCCGGATTGGCTGTGATGGAGGTCAGGCCTTTGTTCTCAACTTTGTTCAGAGTAGTTTGTTTTGCGGAACATGGCTGCCATGAGGGGCAAGCCTGCGACCCCGAGTTTAATCACCCTGGTGCGTGTGTTCAAGATGGCTGCCACGAAGAGCAGACCTCTGTTTCTCATTTCTGTCATAAAATTATTGCGGTAGAGGGCAGGCCTTTGACCCAGAGTTTGTGAAGTCAAGTACAGTTCTTGCTTGACTTATGAGATGCAACATTGTTGCTTCTTTGGTTAACTGTTTGTGAAATCGAAGTGCAAATGCCATTGTAAGGCACAGTTGTTTTGATTAATACATATTACACTCCATACGCAGTCTCTGTGCCGCGGTGCCGGAGCCTGTGTCACAAAATGTCACACACAAAAGCATGCTGTGCTGTGCCCCGGGCTACCAGTGCCGCCGCGCACAGAGTGCCCAAGGAGGAGAGAAGCAGGCAGCTGGAGTCCACATAAGGTAAGTGGGGATGGGGGCGGGAGCGAGCGCAGGGGTCCGTGTAGTGGTTGGGAGTTCGGAGGGACACCTGATATGGACCGGGAGAGGGCCGCATGCAAGAAGGTTGCACCTGTAGAATTGCGTCCATTTGTGCTGCTACTGCGGTTGCAAACTTCTGTGCACGGCTCATAGGCATAGAACCTTAAACTCATCAGTGACGGTTTGCGTTACACCTAGCTAGCACACCATTGCCAATATCCAGCAAGTCGACTACTCTGCCGGTCAGTATATGATTGCTAGTTTACCTTACTCCTGCTTTGCACATCACTTCCATTAGGCTATATCACTGCATCATGGCTGCTGGTCTAGTGACTTTGCCCGCAGGAAAGGCCTGCTAATGACATGCAGGCTGGTTGGGGCACGTTGAAGGGCCATGGCTATGCCACCCCCCAGCCTGCCTGCAAGTAACAGCAGTGAGGTCTGGGTGGGTCCTCTGAAAGCACTTGCCTTTGGGATCTCACTGCTGGAGCACAAACATTATTTGCTGCACCGCTGGGACAATGACCCCCATTAGCACCAGTCTTAGTGTTGGTGCAGTGATTGGATGTTTGCTGGTTGTAGCATCGGTGAAATGACTAATTTTGGCTTGGTTTCCCACTGGTGCAATGTCAGTATTTGCATTGGGGGAAGCAACTGCATGGGCCATACAGGCCTGTAGTTACCATAGGCAACAACGGTAGAAATCTTCTAATTAGTCCTTCCTTCCATACATCTTTGTGCCAGTGTTCTGACAGAACCAAGTAGGTCATTGTGTTACAGCCCATAGAGAAAACCATGCTGCCTGTTCTCTGTATGCTCATTGGAGATGCAGGCCAACAACCCTGTCATGACCCTCCCGCATATTACCTACACCCATGACACTGAGCCACAGCGACCACAGTCGCAGGACCACAGCCGCAACCTAGTATTGAGATGCCAGATCTTCCATGGGGTTTAACCCATCGCCGTGCCTAGAATAGGGTGAGGTGTAGGGATTCCTTTTTTGTTTTTTTTGCCTGTGCTGTTTCCAGAAGCATGTTCCTGCTAATTTTTAAATATATATAGGCATATAGGCAAATAGTTTTTTTTTTCCCTTGCAGTTTTCTGAGATTTTTCCCAAACTGCCAGTGTCTCGGTCTTTCTTAACTCTGAGGCACTGGTCGATGGGACGGATAGTCTGCTCTTCCCAAAGGGAAAGAAGGAGTTGAAGCAACACCCAATTCGTCCTGCTATTGACACACTGCACCTGCATTGCACGTGGTATCCGCAGCAGAATGAGCAAACGTGATTGTTTGCAGCCTTGGTGCAATGACAACATTTTGCTAGTGTCAATTCTGGAACAAACCTGAGCACAACTGTAGTTGATAAATCACAGTTTAATAATCTTAGTATTGCCACAATTTACTAATCCCAGTGAACTCTCAGGTTCACTTACACAGACATTTCTAAGTGGACAACCATAGGATATTCCAAACTTCTTCTGGACATCATCTCAAAGTTTATGGAGCGCATCTTGGGAAAACAACTGAAAGGATTCCTCGAGGAGAGCCATCTGCTGACACTGGTGCTATCTGGTGACCACAGACCAAGAGAACATCTGCCTGTTGTTCCTGCTTGACTTATCGGCATCCTTCATATTTATTTATTTATTTATTTATTTATATTTTCTTATACTTCACCTTTGCCCGAGATAATTAAAGTCAGCCTCAGGGAGTGCCCTGCAGGGATTCCCTTTCTCTCCATTTAGTTCAACATCCATACGGCTCCCGCCTTCTCATAAGAGTTCTTTATTTGGGTTGGGCGGCCACTCGTACACCAATGACACCCAGATCTATGTTTCAGTGAAGAGTGGGCCAAACCAAGTCGACCATTTGTTATGAAGCTTGCCTGCTGAAAGCGCAGGTGATCTTCCATGGGGGCCTAGTTTATTGAAACATCTTCCAGACGCTGTCTCCTTGCCCTTCTTTCTTCTTCCATGAATAGCCGTTAAATACAAGGTTGCCCACCTTTCAGTGGGTTGCGACCCTGGTTCACTCCAAAGGGCCCAAGCTGAGGCAACTCCCAAGGGGGTTCATTTCTAGCTGCAGCCCTAAGTCTGGCTGAGCTTTGATCATGGGCACTCTTGCCAATTCCAGGTTCGGCCATTACAATAGCCCCCGTGCAGGGTGTGCCTGTTGTCATTTAAACAGCTTCAATTTGCACAGAAGCAGTGATTGGGATATGGAAACACAAGCACCGCTTGGGTCTTAGGAAGAGGCTTCATTGGCTGCCCATTGAAGTCCGCATTTGATGCAAGCTAGGTTAACCCTTTTCGCAGATTTTGAAGTGGACTGTATCTAGTTAACGACAGGAACAAAGTAATCACTATTTACCTTTCTGCCGACCCCCCAACCCCGGAGTCCCCTTCGGCTCAAATAATGTGGTCCTTCTTGTGCTACCTCATTTTGATTAAGAAGTTCTGGGCTGCTATAGTTTCTTGGCTAAATTATCCCAATACTCTCTGCTGTGTCTGGGTTTGGAGGTAGATAGGCACCCCAAGATTCATCATTCCTTAGGAGGCACCCTTATATAACTATTTATTAATTCATCAATTAATACAATCCCAGTTTGCGCAACAGAATCCCTGTAAATTCCCAGTATGAAAATCCTAGTATTCTCCCAGTTAGACAATCCCAATACCCACACAGTTTTCACAATCTAAGGATCTCACCAGCCTGTCTGGCCCTATTATATTCAGTTTCACCATTCCAGCATATTCCTGTGTTTTGTTTGTGGCCTTTTCTATTTGAATTATTTTATTGACTTAGAATTCATCAGTTGTTTCGTTTTTGTTTTGCATCACGAGATTGGAAACATTCTTCCTCTACCCTTTGCTTCCTGTATCCCGCCTGGAGTCCAGTTATTTTACCACAAGGTGGAATATCTGGAGAAGGTTGATGAGGGGTAGTATCGGAGGCCAAATCACGAGCTCCCGAAAACCTGATTGACATGAACAGTTTTAAAGTTCTAAAATATTATATGGCAGCCTGCAATGTCTGTATGCAAGCCTGTAAATAATATAATGCTCTTATTACAACCTTTGACTCTTCAGAAGTTGTGGACTACAACTCCCATTAACCTAGTCAGAATAGTCAATGGCGAGGGATCATGGGAGTCTTAGTCCAAAACATCTCAAGAGACACAGGTTGTAAAGCCTTGCTATAAAGGACCTCGCCCTTTGGCCTTGTTCCTCCATTTGGTCACACAATTCCTCTGTGACTTGCAATATCCTTAAAATGTACATACGGGGGTGGGCGATAACATTATACAATATACATTTCCTCTTTGACAAACTCGGTATGCCCCCAGTTAAACAACCTAGTGTACTCCCCATTTAACAAACTCACTATAAAGTTTATAAAATCCTGCTCTTGAAATCCCTGAATACTCCTGGTTGACAAACTCATTAACTCTTAATTTGGCAATCCCAACATACTGCCAGTTGGCAGTCCCAGTGTATTGCCAGTTTACCCAATCCAAGTAAACTCCCAGTTTGACAAATACAGCACGCTTCCAGTTTGCCAGTCCCAATATACTTCCAGTTTTCTTTATGCCACTACAACATAATCCCAGTTTTCACAACCCTTTTGCATTCCCCAATATGAGAAACTCACTGTATTCCCACTGTGCACAGCCCAGACATACTCTCAGATTGAAAAATGCAGAATAAACTCAGTTTAACCAACTATAGCTTAGTCCCAGTTTGTTTTTCCCAGTATACTTCTAGGTTGGCAACCCCATCATATGTGTAGCTTGCAGTAGCACATTATACTGACAGTTACTGCTATTCAATTCCATTACACTGTGAGTTTTCAGAACCCACTGCAGCAAAAACATTGTTCTGCGGCATCCTTTTGGAATCAAGGGGGAGGGGAGTAAGAGATATTCTGGATAACAGAATATTTGTTTTGCAAATAGCGGAGATCCAGGAAATAGACCAAAACATATGGGTAAGAAACGAATCACAGACGCCTGTTCTAATTCCTGGCACAATACCATCTAGATTGGGTTCCATGTAATAATGTCCCCGCAAAAATGTCTCCTGACAAAAAAGTCACAGTTTTTGCAGAGACATTATTACATTGAACATGTGGGGGACATCCCGCAATCCTCAGATTTTTTTTATTTTTTACAAGGGGTGCAGCCCATCCCCATATATAATGCCACCATATATAATGTCGCCAATAGCTTTTCCCGGCGACATTATGTATGGGGACATTATGTATGGGGACATAATTACCTGATACCCTAGATTGTTGCATTAGCCATACTTTTAAACTTGGTTATCTGACATGTTTTCATCTAGAATGCTACTATTGATGGCACTGACAGGTGCTCGTTAATAAACGTGACAAATCAACCTCATTCATGAGGCTAAGGAATACCACAACCCCAGCACACGTACTGTGGGACGGATATTCCAACACATGTTATGCTAAAGAATATGTTTCTCCATGCTGCCACGGTGGTGACTGACAGCTGTTGCCATGGCGACCATGGCTTGGGGAACATTTACTTCTAGGAAGTCTCAGGGGGTGGTGGCAGAGAGGCAGAAGCCTTTATGGGCTTAGTTCCCCACATCATGTGACAAGGGTCTGGCCACCAAGGATCATGGGAAAGGAGGCATTGTCGCAACACTCATGGGCCAATCCTGGCGAGAAGGAATCCCTATAAAAATTACCTGTCAGAGCGTGTTACCCATTTGGGGCAACAGCTGTAAAATTAAATATATTTGTGTCAGAAAGTGCAGACTGTCAGGAACCAGGAAAGGTGGAAGCCTACTTTCCCAGATGAAAGCCTCTGGAGAATGCGCCATTGACGAGAAAAGGCTGAAACCGTGGGGAACTTGGAAGATTGGTTATGTACCTGGCAAACACAGAGCACCTTGTAGAGGAGGAGCCAAGTATCCCTAGTCCACCTACCCCGCCTACATTACCTGAGAAGTATGAACCAAAGTATGTGACGTATACTACATCAATAAGAAAGCAAGAAGAAGAGCAACGACTCTGTGCAGTACCCATAAGAATACCTATACCTAAGAGAATATGGGAAGTAAAGTACCCATTGCGGAAACCATACATACATTCAAGACAATATGATGGCCATTTGAATGCGATTCTTGATGAAACAAAGAAACTGAATGACCAGGATGAATGGCGACATCATACGAAACTGAATCGACCCCATATAGAAGATAACCAGACCAGAGAGGCAGACACTTTATGAAGAACAAAGAATACCAAGGATAAGTGACATCTTGGGATCAAGATAAAGAAGACCTATGCCATAAGCATGATGAAGATGCTTATTAAGTTTGAATGTGTACAGATGCAATTACATGCAAGCAGCAAAGCAATCATTAAGCTAGCCAAATGCTTATAGTGAATAGATTGCGGCAAGCGCCAACATATACATATATACCCCATAGATACATATGGATTGAATAAAGAATGAATGTTTGCACTACATATATAGCAGTCTTGAGCAACGAGGAAGGCCTCAATACAGTGTCGCAGTTACAAAAGCAAAAGAATTAAACAGAATATATTTCGGCTAAGGAGTTGGATGAGCCAAAGAGCCAAGGTCTTATCAGAACTAGAATTGGCTGACATTAGATACAATTAACATGAAAGAACAGAAGCTCCTGTTCAAGAAGGTCAAGTGAAAACAAAAGACGTCAGAGGACCAGTGGAGAATAAAATCAAATACACAGAAAGGCTCAAATCGTGGTGTCCAGTCACGTGATGGAAGAAAGTTGGACGCATGAGGAGATCACACCTACGCGCGGAAGCCAGATAGTACCCATGCTCCTAATCTAAGAAAATAGTACAGACTCAAGGCCAACTTCAAACACTTATTGACACTGAACCATTGAGGTGATGATGGAGTGTACTTTTAATTGGTGGGAAGCTGGTATCGAGACAAGCTCACCCGCACCTGGTTGTTCAGTCTGAGTGCTGCTTACGTAGGTGGAAAAGTACTGACGGGGGTTATTAGCCAACCAATTTTAGAGGACCACGTAGTTGGGGGTCCTATAGTTTGTATAGCCAATGGGACGTCGTACATTTAGTGACGTTCGTAGTGGGCATTTTGAAGGGAGGGCTTAGTTGCCCCACCTGAAGTTGAGTAACCAATTATTTCTCTTCGGTACTCTATACCGATATAACACCTATGCTTAGTTATTCACTTAGAACCAATCTTGCATCCCAATAGGTTTTAGAAGTTTGCCACGTAGGGTGATGTTGGTAATGACGCAGGTCAACACGTCAGCTATGACCAATTTTGGGTTTAAGAACCCAGCTTTTTAATGAAATGATTGAGAGTTGAATATCGAGCGATTGCTGATGTTCGCTGTGCTCCCTGTTTTAGTTACTTGCAGACAAACCTTTGCCAAGCTATTTGTGTTGTCTGAATTATTGATGTTTGATTAAAATCTGCATCCCCATCCATCTTAAGAATATTGCTACCCATTTTACAGGGCTGGAAGTCTCCAGTTCAACCTGGTGACTTCTCTTTGAAAAGTTGCCATGGCAAAGCCAGGAGGATGACTGAAATCTATGAGCTGGGTGCTTTACTAAGGCAAGTGGATGGGTAGGATCACTGTGAATTGCTGTCCTGGCAGAGCCAAGGGGATGACACTAGTCTCTGTGAACTGCATACTTGATAAGGGTGTCTGTCTGTTAATCGGCCCTCCTGACAAATCTAAGAGGCTGAGTGAAGTCCCTGTGAATGGTGTACTGGACAAAGGCGAGAGGCTTGGTGGCACCGCCTTGACAAAGACAAGGGGCTGGATGAAGTCTCTTTGAACTGTATGATTGACAAAGACGAGAGGTTAGGCAACTTTCTGTGGTGCATGGTGCTGACAAATCTTAGAGGCTGAGTGAAGCCTCTGTGAACTGTGTACTGGACAAAGGAGAGAGGCTTGTTGAAGTCTCTGTGAAGCGCCTCACCTGACAAACATAAAAGACTGAGTGAAACATCTGAAGGGCCACATTTGCAAACACTAGATGCTGGCGGAAGTCATCGTGAACTGTGTACTGGCCAAAGGCAATAGGCTGACCAGAGTCTCTCTGGACTGAAAGCCTCTCTAAAAGAATGAACGACCCTCAGATGAGGCAGGTGGAAGCCTCTGAGATACTGGAAAAGTGGACAAGGAACAAAGAGGTTGATGTTAAACCCCTGAGAAATCCTACCTCGTGGAAGGCACGCGAGGCTGAGGACAAATTCTAAAGGGAGAGAAACAAAGTGCACTTTCCTGGTTGGCATTGCCATTATTTTTCTGATTAACTCTCATATAGAACGTTCCAGAAAACAGAGTGCCGGATAATAACAACATTTTAACTGCACATTTCCAGTCAGCCGAATCCCAGGGAATTTTGTGATTGACAATCCCAGTATAGTCCCAGTTTGACAGTCTGAGCATACACCCAGTTTGCAAAATCCCACTATGCTTGCTTTTATAGAATTCTAGTGCATTTCACATTTGCATGTTGCCAGCATATTCCCACTTTGACCCCCGTGTTTACTAAGTTTGCATGAGCCAAGCATATTGGGAATTTCACAATTCCAGTAAGCTCTCAGTTTGATAACCCGATTATAGACTAATTTACCAACTGATGTATTCTCCAGTTTGCACAATGGTTGTATATTCAATTTGCACAGTCTTGGGTTCTTCTTCTTCTTGTTAATGATTCTTGGGAAGCCTCTCATCCCACATGACGATTTGCACCCTGTCTCAGTAGATTTCTAGTTCGCAGTCTCAGTATACTTGCTGATTTACAAATCAGGTTTCTCAGGGTGCTGTTGCGCAATTCTAGTTGTGTTGTTAACATCTCAGTATATTTCCAGTCTTCACAATGCCACCAAACGTCCAGATTGGCAAAGCCAGTATACCACCAGTATGCCAATTCCAATGTGCACAATGCTAGCATATTCCCAGTTTCTTTGACAATCTCAGTATAGTCTCTTCGTCCAGCCCACTATATTCCCAGTTTGATAATCCTAGTCTCCCCCAACATGCAGATTCCCTCTATACTAACAGTTGGCACAATCCCATTAAACATACACTTTGATCCCACCTCACTGCTTTCCTAGTTTACAGTGTAGCATTCCCAGTTTGGTGGATCACAGTCTACTTCCAGTTCTGAGATCTCGGTATATTTCCAGCCCGGGGACCATCTGTGCAATGTATTTCTCTCTACCTCTTGCAGAATATTAAGTCCTTGTATTTCACCAACAAGGTAGACATGCCTTTAGGTAATGTGGAGGTGAACTCAGAACCTACTGGTGTCTCTGAAATGCCAGAAGGGCTTAGAAAGGACCCGTCACAAACCAGTCATCTCTGTTAACTTCCCCACGGTGGGAAGGAGGTGTGGTCTAATAGTTGCATTGTGGGCTCTGAAACCATTGCACCGACATTGTAATCTAGGCTTCCCCACTTGGACAAACAGTGTTAGACTGGGTCAGCCACTGTTACCCCTGGGCCTTATCTTTCCCTTCCATCTTTTTTTTTTATTTTTAGGTATTTGTAACAGCAGGGACAGAGCTCCAGGAACTTCCTTGCAGACCACATTTTATTGGAGCAGGAGGATTCCAACCATGGTATGGTGTAGTGTAGTGTGTGGCATCCAGATGAGGCTATGACTGGGGAGAGGTATGATATTGGAGCAGTACTAAACAGAAGACTCTGTAGTTGGTATGTTGCGTATTCACATCAAATTATATGTATTTGCAGTCTGAAGCACATGGGAGATAAATTGATTTTCCTAGGTTCACACAGTGTTTTGGTGAAAGGCAGAACACAGAGATCCACACTTCAGCCTCCGGGTTCCGAAGTCAGCAGCTCAACCATTATGCCCATGTCTTCCCCTCTCCTACAACCTGTGCGCAGAACTATCTTCGGCCGTGCCACACTCATACCTTCAGTTTCTCTGTATAAGTGGGGCCCGGGAGAACGCCATCGCTTCTGGGGCTATTCATGCTTTTGGGGACAGCATGGTCGCGGCCCGGGCTATCCAAGCGTTCAACTTCCTCGCTCAGTAGAAGAAGCAGCCGTTCAGATTTGGTGACTCTCTCCCTCAGCATCTGCAATTCCTGTGGAAAGAGGAAATGTCAGGATGGACAGGACTTGAAGCACTGGCTACGAAAGCTGCAGTCTATTCATTAATACATGTTCACAGCAAATCCATATCCCAATAGCTCAAGTACAGATTTGCAGACTTTTAGCATGCCACTTATGCTGATGTTAGGGATTTTTGTTTAGGGGACTGGCTGCTTGCCCCCTTTCTGAGCCCCTCTGCAGTGGCTCCCATGTTGAGGATTTCTTCTAGAAATAAAGGTTTGCCATTGGACAGTCTCCGTGATCGTAAGAGTAATTTTATTAGCTCATTCTTCAATAGATTTGTCAATGAGTGTTGGAGTTCCCAGATTTTTATTTGTACACGTTGACACATGTTTCACTGCTATATCTGCAGCTTCTTCAGGAGTATTTGTATTGTACACATTTGATTTATTTTGACTTTGTTGTCTAAAAAAAGTATTTAGCAACGAAGCTTGTTAAATAATCCATTCAAACTTGAATGGAAGCCCAAGGTCCTTTGTAGCACCCTGTTTGTGAACCAGGCATCTTGGAAAGCCTACATGCAAAGTCAGGCCTACACGCCAAACCAACACCAGCTTGCTACAAGGAATGTTGGGCTCATATTAAAAGCTTGGATGAAGAAGATTATTTAACAAAATTCACTGCTAAATAACTTTTCAGACAATAAGGTCAAAAGAAAGCCTATTTTTGTGAAATAATTCCTACTGGCGAATTTGAAAACATAGATAAATATGTGTAAAGGTGTAGGAAAATAAAACATTGATATGCATGTTTAAAAATATATGAACTACAACGACTCATTGAAGCATCTATTGAGGAATTAGCTAAAGAAAAAATCCATTTACGATCCAAGAGGCCAGGCTATTGGAAACATTTCTTTGTCAAAGGAAGTATCTTAATAGCTGTCTAGTCTTTTGTTGCTCTTTAGCTTTTCTCCATCCTTGGTTTTACAGAGGTTTGACCTGGGTCACTTCCACCAGGGTCTAAGGAGGATAGCTCAGGGGCTAGATGCTCGCCTTGGAAGAAAGACGACACAGAGCAATACAGGTTCGATCCCCAGGTCCGTGCTTAGAAACCTCTGGGTATTAGGCGCGTTATAAATATCATATCATACCGGGGTTTGGCATAAGTACTTATTCTCGATTTTGAGGGAGCTGGTAACCACCATATGGCTCTCCAAAAGCTTGCACTTTGGCTTTTGTTGCCCACTTGAGCAATGGGCCATGGTGGGCACCCTGACTGCTGGATGTGAAAGTTCTCAGTGAAAATGTGTCACAGAAGATCCTCATATAGCTTCATAGTATTAATAGTTATATAATAATACATTATATATGCATTTTACCAAAGTAACAGTCCCTGAAGACTTGTTTAATATAATAAAATATAGCACTATTATGGTGACATGTGTCTCTCTGTCAGAGAATGGAAGTTTGATTCACAGTTATGCATGTGAGCACTTAGCAACGTTTCTTTTGGAGAGAGACAGCTCTGAGTGATTATTGGATAGGCGATGGCAACATTTGACAGGAGGAGCAGTGTGCGGCCATGTTGGGTGAGATTAATAACATGTCCTTTGCCATTTACTTGGCCATGTGGCTCTGATGACCATCTCATGCGATCCCCAATGTAATAAAGTGTGGTGGGGTCTCGGCAGGTGTCTTTGTGATGGTTGAGGTGAGTAGTTCTGGCTGGAGGTTGCGCGTCTATTAAACCTCTCCATCTCTGACCTTCCATCCTCTGTGCGGGTGATGGTTGACCGTCTGTGGGTCTACAGATCTGTGCTGCCATGCAAGGCAGGTGGGTCGGTGCATAAAGCCCCTTCCTATCTCTCATCAGCAGGAATGCTGTGGTATTGGAAGGTAGGTTCGGTGAAGTGAGTGGTCTCGGCACTGGGATCAGATACCTATACACCCTCCCCATCTCCTCCCTGTCCTGGCCTGGTGTGGATGTGTAAGTCCTGTAGGTTCTGTCATAGGGGGGGAATCCTGGTTTGTTGCCATGCCAGGTCAGTGTCAGAGGTGAATGAAGCAAAACCATTAGGTAATAATGGAAAAATATTAAACCTTTTGTTATGTTCTAAGTGTATGCTACTCCGCTCTTTATCGGAGGGGGAAAGGGTATTTACCGTCTTTAGGAGGAATCCATTTCTGCCTTAGAAATGACAAGTTACTGGTGTTGGTGGAGACACACATTTTTGGAAGCAGACAAACCTGTTGGCATAACACCTACTCCTACCTTTAAGGCCTGAATGACGAAGTGGCGGAGCTAGCAAAAAGAAGTCATACATGGAATAGACTAGAATCATCTTCTGTGCCCCACTTACGGCAGCCTTAGAGACAAACCTATAGGTTGTTCTATAAGGTTAATTCAGAGTTTGGCATATTTGCTAACAATTAACTTTTAGATAGATACGAATGTCTTTTGTCTATGGCCAGAGGTTGGTGTATTGCCTAACCCTTAAATTGCAGATAGCTATGAATGTCTTCTGTCTATGGCCAGATGTGTGCGTATTGGCTAACCCTTAACTTTCAGATAGCTGAGAATGCCTTCTGCCTATGGTCAGAGGCTGGCATATTGGATAACCCTTAAGTTTTAGATAGCTAAGAACGTCTTCTGTCTACAGTCACAGGTTGGTGTATTGACAAACCCTTACATTTCAGATAGCTAAGAATGTCTTCTATCTGTGCTCAGAGGTTGGCGTATTGGCCTACCATTACGTTTCAGATAGCTAAGAATGTCTTCTGCCGAGAGCCACAGGTTGGTGTATTGGCTAACCCTTACATTTCGGATAGCTATGAATGCTTTCTGTCTATGGCCACAGGTGTGCCTATTGGCTAACCCTTAACTTTCAGATAGCTATGAATGCTTTCTGTCTATGGCCAGAGGTGTGCATATTGGCTAACCATTAAGTTGCAGGTAGCTATGAATGCCTTCTGTCTATGGCCAGAGGTTGGTGTATTGGCTAACCCTTAATTTCAGATAGCTATGAATGCTTTCTGTCTATGGCCAGAGGTTGGTGTATTGGCTCACCCTTAAGTTTCAGATAGCTATGAATGCTTTCTGTCTATGGCCAGAGATTGGTGTATTGGCTAACCCTAAGTTTCAGATAGGTATTAATGCCTTCTGTCTATGGCCAGAGGTTGGTGTATTGGCTAACCCTAAGTTTCAGATAGCTATGATTGCTTTCTGTCTATGGCCAGAGGTTGGTGTATTGGCTGACCCTAAGTTTCAGTTAGGTATTAATGCCTTCTGTCTATGGCCAGAGGTTGGTGTATTGGCTAACCCTAAGTTTCAGATAGGTATTAATGCCTTCTGTCTATGGCCAGAGGTTGGTGTATTGGCTAACCCTAAGTTTCAGATAGCTATGATTGCTTTCTGTCTATGGCCAGAGGTTGGTGTATTGGCTGACCCTAAGTTTCAGTTAGGTATTAATGCCTTCTGTCTATGGCCAGATGTTGGTGTATTGGCTAACCCTAACTTTCAGATAGGTATTAATGCCTTCTGTCTATGGCCAGAAGTTGGTGTATTGGCTTACCCTTAAGTTTCAGATAGGTATAAATGCCTTCGGTCTATAACCAGAGGTTGGCGTATTGGCTTACCTTTGTGTGGAGGGCCTGCAGAGTTTGCTGCTGAAGACCAAGCTGCTCCATCTGCTTCTGAAGAAGACTTTGCTGATCTGCCTCTGTGTTATACCTGAAGAAGCAAAAATAAAATGAACTTAGGACATGTGCCAAATACTTCATTTGTGACATCCTTTGTGATGCTACAGGTATGGCAATGCTCAGTGCGTTCGAGAGTTAAGGAAGCAAACCTTTAAGATGTGTACCTTAACAGACCTTTCAAGAAGGGTTTTCTGTGAATTTATTATGTTTTTAAGAAGAATCAAGTACAACATGTCTGCTAAGCAGCTTTGTTGTTGATTGAGCAAGGTTTACGGGATGTTGTTAGTTTTATATGACCATACTACGAGATTGCCCTTTCAGTTTAATTGGAACGTCTCCCAAATCCAGGTTCACCTACAACAAACAATGGCTTGCCTTTGCATAAATTTATTGACCTTGGGTAACCTCCATGGCCCTTGTTCCTCTTCAGTGGACCTCATTTTGCTGAGGCCAATCAGCCACGGTCTATCTTCACAGTGCAGACCTGAGTCTGTGCTCCGCTAATGTGGACACAGACCCACTTGCATGGAATATGGCCCACGTATGAAGGCCTGAGAATGTTTTCATGCAGGTGAGAAGCCAGGTCAGTTTTAGTAGAAAAGGGATTGCCTGCGCAGGCTCCAGACCCTTTACATGGAGACGGGTCTGCCTGCGGAAACATGAGCCTGACTGTGCAGAACCCTGCCCATGACTGAATACACACACTTAAGCTCAGCCTCAGAGATCCAGATACTCAGACGTGGCCCAGAAGCCACCTCGGTGAATTAGGTCAACCCTGGCCAACGATCCACCTGCTACTTTAATTAATTAATGTGTTAGATTTGTGATGAAAAGATGGAATCCGTAATATGCGCCAATGCAAAGATGTATTATGTAATCTGCATGAAAATGTTCCTTCGTAGATTTCTCATATACTTCGTTTTACTTCCTGAACACGTGTTTCCCCACCTTGTGTTTGGTGGTTAATCAGGAGGAAAAAACAGCTCTGGGTGTAAAACAAAATTATTTGGTTTTAGTTGACCATGGTACATGTCACATGCACCAAGTTTCAATATATTTAAACTTCATTTAACACAATTCTTCGTTCATTTCAATTACTAAAAGTAAAACATGATTTTTCACACGTGTTGATCCATTGGGCCTCATTCCAAGTTTGGCGGTAGCCTTGCCGGTAAAACGGGCAGGTTGCCGTCAAATGTGCACATTTTTCTGGCGCCCGTGAATGGGCAATTACCGGGTCATTAAGGCCCTGCCTGACCCGGTAATTGCCCATTCGCTGGCGTGGGAACAAAATGTCCCAATGGGAATGGGGAAGTCGGATGCATCGGCACCATTCGTGAATGGTGCCGGTGCATCCGACATGCTCTGCTTGCGGGTGCCGGTATGCCCGCCAGGTCAGACCTGGCGGGCTGGAAGGCACCCGCGAGCAGCACTGGTAGTTTGCCATCCGGTAACAATGGTACCAGCAAGCTTACTGGTACGTTGTTACCGGACCGGCAAATTTGTAATGAGGCCCAATGTGTTATTCACTTTAAATGATGCTTTCCAAGTTGGTATAATACATCAAATATGGACTACAAAAGATTTCAGTAAGGAGAAAGTGTTCAAACTTCTTCAGACCTTTCTCTAAATTATGTGATACCCGTAATTCAAGTATCTCTGTTTTACCAATTTTGTGTCAAGCACTTTAAATGCATTTTGAAGGTGCAAAAAATAACCAGTTTTTAAAGCTAATTCGTGCAGGCTTACTGGTTTAATGAAGAGGGTTTCCCCTAGTGTGAGTTTCCTTGCGGCGTGTTTACCGTGGTGAAACAAAAATGGGCGCTTTTTGTAGCGCGTGATGACGCAATCGCGTTACGTTTGCGCGATTGCATCATGGCGCCGCTGGGAACACAACGCAGCCATCTTACTTGGGCTAATTAGCTTGTGTCCTCGCAGAACTACAGATATGCTACCTTTATCGCCTGCTTGTATTTTTGTGATAACAAATCAAATAAAAACCCAATTTACACCATTAATACAATTGGTGGATTACCAATTGTAAAAAAATCAAAAAGTCTTTGCATAATTTGTAACGCTATTCCTTAAGGTCTCATGATATTGGACCCTGCTTGCACGCTGTATCATTAGTGATAATTATAGGTTTGTTCTACCAAAGAATTGTGCTAAATTCCATTTGGTACACAGTAAATCATAACTTCAGAAGACGCTGTTGAATTACTGATGCGTGAGGCAGGAAAAAATTGCGCTTTGCAGCTGATACATTAGTCAAATTTGATGAAGAAAAAGGAAAAGAAAAAGTATTTATATCACAGATAGTGACTCATCTCTGTGTCACAATTTAGGCCTGAGTGGCAGGTGTCTATTATGTTAATCCAAAAGGATTCTCTGCATCTTAAAATGTTTGTCTTAGATTTGGGTTGCAATAAGGATAGTTTGAGGCCGATTGAACTTACTGTGAACAGTGTATTGACAAGGCCAGAGCTTTTCCTTTCCTCGGTGTTGAAAGTAAGCAAAGCATTATTTTAATGACTAGCGGTTTCCTTATAGTGTGCTTCATGTGTAAAGGTAAATTTACTCTTGATTTTCGGCTGATAAACATAAATCCCTTAAAACGCTTTCTGTGGGGATCTGTTACAGTTAGTTTTCCCAGGTATTGGGCTGCCAGGAACTTCAAAGAGTGCTACGCTAGCTGCCTACCTCGTAAGCAGTCTGAGGTGTTAATGGCTGTGCCATGCCTCCTTGACATCTCTCTGACTCTGGCGAGCGGGGCTGGTCTTTATTAGGGTATTGGCTGTTAGCCATGGACTCTCCCAATAGTAAAATGTAGCACCACAGAGGCCCCCATGGAAACAAGTTCATCAGTAAGGAACAATGGGCTTCATTCTGAGGTTGCCAGTGTCCTGGCGGTAGAGCTGCCAGTATACTGGCAAATGTAGATACCGTTTGCAGCACCCAGTTCGGCAGCATTGCTATAGGACTCCATGAGGGGATTTGCCGTCATTGCGCTGGTAATGAGGGCATTTTTTGCCAGCAAGGCGCCTGGCTCACCTTCAGCTCGCTGGAGGTAACCCAGGTGCCCCACCGGCAAACCCAAAGTTGGATGGTCCGGTAAGGTGCTAGTAGCCATGAACACCAACACTTTTTTACCGGACTGGCTGACTCAGAATGAGGCCAAATGTATCTTGCACACTTATCCCGTGACTGATTCTGCCCCATCCCTTCAGGCTTTTCAGGGTTATACCACTGCCATGAACTCCCAATATTGTAGTAAGATACAGCCCAATGCTACTCATTTTGCAACCCTGAAAGGATAGAAAGCAAATTCAGGCATGACTGACATTTGATTGCCTCTGCACATTTGCAATGAAATCTCATTGTTACCAATATCAATAGTACTTCTTTTTATCATGTTGATAACGATGAAAGGCTGAGTTCAAACCAGAGACCATCAGGTTTTACACAGATTGTTGCAGCAGGCGCATTAACCTAGTGAGAAATCTGGTGTAAAGTTTGGTGTGCTGTCTCATATGGATACACCCTAAAGATTCTCAGAACGAGTTCCTCTTGCTAAACCCTCTGTCTAGCATCTCCTCTCCCCTACCTTTACCCCAACCTTCCTCTCTCTACCTGCAGCCATTGGAGTTACTTTTTCTACAGGGAAAGGGTGCCTGAGGACAAGTGCTGGCAAAGGATGCTGGGAAGGAGTGGTAGGGGGGTGGTCCGGTCCCTGTATGACTCTGAAAGGAAGAGGCCCCAGACGCAACGGCAGGTGGAAAGCTTAGCATGGGAGGGGGAGAGGGAAGGAAGAGGAGAACACTTTCTACAAAGTTTGACCTGGCCTAATTGCCAGAGGCCAAACGCCTTAAAGATTGCATTGGGTTTGCAGACACATCCTGGGCCTCCAGACAAGTCTTCTGAGGTCTGTCATCAGAATACACAAATCCTTCACAATCTTACAGTGCAAGGCACGCGTTTCAATTATTCATACATTCACAAATACAAAACATTTGGAATGCATGTCCAATAACGTAAAACAGGGACTGTGAAAAACTTTGATTCTCACTTTGTCTGGCCCCGCAGACATTGGGCATATCAGCCACATGGCATTATGACAAATGGCAATGGCAACTGAAGCAGAAGAGGCTGCTCCGACCCCGGTACTCAAGTATTCAATGCTACCATTGGGGTACGGGCAGTATAGCTCAGTGGAAACCCGCTCGTCTTGGAAGCAAGATGACACAGAGCAACACAGGTTTGAATCCTGGGTCTGCACTTAGAAACCTCTTCGGTATTAAGCGTATTTAAAAAAAACCCAATTATAATGTGTAATTACCATGACACATGGGCCTCGTTACAAGTTTGCTGGTATTCCAGCAGTACTGTTACCAGCACTTGTCTGTTGGTATTTTGAGTCCCGTAGGACTGAATGAGGGGGTTTTGCCGCCATTACCAGCAGCGGCAGGGGTGTTGCTAGGTTTGTAAAAGATCTGCAGCTAAGCTAATGTTGGGACTATCGGGACTCGGTGCTAGCTAGCCTTTTGGTTGTAACCCCAGAGCTTCTATCCGGGGCTACAACCAAAAGACCCAGGGCTATAGCCCCCTCATGCCCCCCTAGCACCGCCGCTGAGCAGCGTTATTACCATGCCGGTAATACAGGTAGTGTTTTGCCGGTAGGGGTTAGATTTACCTCCAGCTCTTGGCTGAAGGTAAATCCTTAACCCCTACCGGCAAAGTTGTAGTTGGCCGGTCCGGTAGAAGTGCCAGTAAACGTTATTACTGCCACTTTCACTGTGTACCGGCCAACTCGTAATGTGGCCCAATTAAATGTAAGCCAACCAGATGGCATCACTGCATGCGTGGGCCCTCTCTGGTGCCAGAGGATTCAAACCTTTACAAAAAAAGAAAAATGTAAAATCATTTTTAGGGATACATATCTCTTGCCGAGGCCTGATACCTTTGGCTATCCAAATGTTTTTTAGTACAACTCCCATGAGTCCTGGCCAGCTTAGTCAATGATGAGGGATCATGGAGGTCATACACTGAAACACCTGGGAGCTGACGTTTGCAGTTCCCTGAAGTGCATTTGTGAGCACACAAAAAAACGGGATCCACATCTATCAGTGTAGGTAAAGGGAATACACAGTTTGTGGATCGCCTGCCCTTTGGACACAGGTTGGCTCAGCAGCTTGTTGGAATGTCAGTTATTGTTAGTAGTCTGAATTGCACACACTCGCTACTTTTCCAGTTTGTTGTTGATGTTTGGTATTTGCTCTGCTTAAGTTTATCAATGATGATGTATCAGCCACCATTGTTGAAGTATGACTTAGAATGGAATCCAGTGGTCGAAGTGTACGAAAAGAAACAGTGGAATTATGTTCCCCGCTGGCCTGCCTCGCTCCCCTTCAAACCGCACCGCTACGCCCTCTCCCATGCATAATCCAAACCCCCAAACAAACACACCTGCTGCTTAAGGGAATGTTCAGTGCAGTGCACTGAAGTGCACGTTTCAACTTCTTTCTACACTTTTATTTTAAAAGTAAACCATCCCGGAACGCTTTTCTTGTTATAATAAAAGTGTAGGAACAGTAAAAGTTTTTTTTTTTTAAGTGGAGGATCACTGCTCCCAACCGCTCTCGCCCACTTCAACCACTGATGGAATCCTGTGTGAGCCTCATTGGTTCTAAATACATTGATATTTTGCGTGTACAATAAAATGATTGATGAGATGTGCTAATGTGATGTTATGTCATATTGTAAAAGATTCATTAAAAAATGTTCTAAGCACATATTTGGGTTACCACCACTGCTTGATCAATCTTTTCTGAATTTTAAATGACAATTTCGAGGGGTCCTCCAAAGTTTTTTAAAGAAATGTGGTGATGGTTGGTTGAGAGGGACCAACAAAATAGCCCTCAAATAGGGATTTGTTATAGCGCTGTGGTCACCGTACTATAGTTAAGTTGAGTATCGAGTACCATAGGACACCCGAAGAATGTTGTTTTGCTCAAGAGAAGAAAGAGTATGCGTTAGTATGGGGGCAGTCTTACTGGCAGTCATATGTTAGGTCATCCGTATAGGTGCTTACCGTAGAGCAGGGGCCCGATAGGTCCAAGGTGCGAGTGGCAGGTTTGGACCACATCTGCTCTGCTGCACCAGGCAAACCTGCTGCACCAGACAAACCTGCCACCTGCACCTTGGACCTATCAGGCCCCTGCTCTACCGTAAACAGCTATACTGGCCATACTCTTTCTTCTCTCCTCCTTGTGTGCAATTTCTTGACATCCACTGTTATATGATGCATTGTTTTATACTCGTAACATTGGTTGTTGGTTCCTTGACCATGTCACTTACACGGCTCACATTTCACGCTCCACTCACGGCTCACCAGACATTGTGTCATACCTATATGTCTAACTGAATACTATTATACCATGTGTTAAAAACAATGCAAAACCTTGTTTCTCTTAAAAATTAACTGGTAGCCACCAAAATCTAACTTGTATTAATACCAATTATTGATTCACGTATACCTTTGTACTTCCACTTGATACTTGAAAAACCCTCACCACTACACACATTGCGCAGCCTTGAGAAAGACTGTAGGTCTAAACACGTGTTGTCACTCTAGACATGCAAACAGCATAATGTGTATATCCTGATGTGCACAACCATGTCTGCCAATCCTTGGCAAAGTATCATAACTAAATCAGCAAACCATTAAAATCGACCAAGCTCAAGCCTACCACGGTGTCTTGTATTATTGGAGACCCGAGCTAAGGTATTAACATACCATCAAGCAACCACCTAATCCAGCGCCAAGGTAACAGGGACCATTTAATTAACTTTGGTGAAAACAAAAATTGTTGACTAAAAGTAATATTGATATATTGACGTTGGATGTCCAACCATTTTACAACTCTACATACATATGCCATCCAGGGCCATGGTTGATGGCTGCCAGGCTGAACATGTTCAGTCTGGCAGCCATCATGTCTTTACAACCACTGGTCCGAGTTTCTGAATTTCGCAGGGCACATAGTATCCCCCATGAGGAATCCCCGCCAAAAAAGCTCATTTTATAATTCCAAAGGGAATTTTTGACGAACTGTAGGGCAATTACCGCTGGATAGACTTTGACGAGATGTTGGCTGGCAAGGCCACTATGCTTGTGGCATGTCCAGCAGATTTTGAAAGTTGGGTCACTTTTCCTGTAGCATGGCTAAACCCACGGGGCACTGCAGATAGGGTCAACATGCATACATATCATCAGAGGCCATTCTCTGGGCATAGTGGCGCTAGTTATGGCTCTGCCACATGGGCCAGTGTGCATGGGGCATTGCCGGGGCTGTACCCTGCGGGCATACCCACAGTCCATGCCTTGTAGGGACTGCAGGTTGGTTGCTGGCATGGCTAAAGTATGTTATTGTAAAATAAATCTGATAAAAATCTCTGTCCAGATCAGTGATGTTGCTCTGTTTTGGTGATTAAATAAATTATGCTCCTACACATTCTCATAAAAATAAAATCAGTTAAAGGGACTTTATAGTTTCAAAGCAAAACCTAAAAACCATTGGAATTCAATTATCATGAAAGATGAAACCACAACACTCCCATCAGACACTGCTCATTACTTCACAGGACATCACACACAACATCAGAAATGGCTTGTGGGTACTGCTGATGGGTCATATTCTTGAGGGTATGCTGTGTGAGCACTGTGTCTGGGGCGTGGCCTACTTCCATAATCCAGACACAGTACTCATATCCTCTGCTCCCATTGTGCATGGTCTGATGACATGCTTCATAGATAGGGCTTTCTGCCATGGTCAAGGGGTCACCTGACAAATCGAGGTTCTCATTTTGGGGTTCAAATGAATTTATTCGACAATCAAATTTAGGGCAAGGTTGGGATTGATTATAAAAGGATGGAACCAACCAAAAACACAAGATCAGCAATTCCAGGTTGTGTATGGACCAAGGTCCATCATTTGGTCGCTATATATCCATTGGCTCTGACTCCTGGCGGTCAAGTGAAAGTCACTCATTTTCAAGGGCCCCCTATACTTCTTTCTTGGCTTGGCTAAGTGGTCCCTCCATCATTGTCTGATCAAGATCTTGGTCTTCCAGGTGGTCCCTTCCATCTGTCAGGGCTCGAAGGGTCCTAGGTTTTGTGAGCTACATTACCCAGTCTGACGAAGTTGCCCCAGGCTTCTGGCGGCCTGTACAGTATGTGCCACAATTACTGCAGTGTCAGTCTACATAAGCACTGTATAGTCAGGCATTACATGGAAAGCGGGGACAAAAAATAAAAACAAAATGGACCCTGCGACTGAAGTTCCGACCCCTAATTGGGGGAAGGAGCTGACATCGCAGGGAGATGACCTGCAGGGAGAGGGCTACGGAAAAAGCAAACAAGGTAAGTGCGCAGTGTTTGGGGAAAGGGTGGCGGGTAGAGGGAAGCAGGCAGTCGATTTTTCCGGTATGCAAAGTTTTCCGCTTCGCTGAAACGAGCCTTGTTCTTTTCGACTTTGTACATTTCATTTAGATACCTATATATATGCCTGGTCCCTTTCATCCTCCTCCAGTCCTCCCATTCGTTCTATTCCCACCCCATTATTATTGACATTCTCCGTTCTTCCTCCCATGCCTGCCTCTTCTTTCTCCTGTGACTAACTCTTTCTTCCTCCTTTTTCTTGCTCCTCATCTCTCCTTCCTCCTTTTCCCCCTGCTTGTACTCATTTGCCTCGCCTCCCCTCCAGTTCACTGTCTGCTAACTCTCTTTACTGCTCTCTCTTCGCTGCCACTGCACGCCACAGTCTTGCTCTAGATAACGCCACCAGAAGCTACAGATTGCAAGCTCTTTGATATTCCCTTAGAACCCTGGGGTCCTTGAATTCTTCATCATATTCAGTTGCGCAGCCCAGCTGACAGAAGGTTTGGATTGACCTGCCAAGTTCAATTTGATTTCTCCTCGATTTTGCCAGGTTTGCTGGTGCTGATCGTCGTACCAAACCTTTTAGAGGTTTTTTCCAACATCCAAGTTCCCATTGCCCCATTGCTCGCTGTTCCACTGGTTCGCTGCAGAGACAGCAATAGTTTTCATTCAAACCTGCAAACATTCGTCCTACTGGTCCAAATGCTCGCAAATGGAATTCAACACTTGTCTTCGCTGCCTTCCCCAATGCGAACTACTGCTGTTTGTGTATGATGAATCAACTTCCGGGGCAGCAGTGGGATGAATATCAGTTTCTAAACCATCAATCAGCCCCACACCTCCAGTACACCAGAAGGGATCCGCACAGATTGGAAACACAAGCAAATTATAAACCTCCTTGTCCAATTTTGGTAACATGGACAGAACAGCAGGTTTATCTCCGAAAGGTTGTGGATCGTTGGTTAGTTGCAACAAAGTGAAAATACAATTATTACCCAATGATAAAAGGTATTGTACAGTCAAAGTTGTATAGAAATATCTACTTTATTATTATCACAACAGACAGTTCTAGCACACTACAAAATACAACCCACCCTGTCTTGGAATGCAGAGGACAGATAGTTTCAAAGAAGGAAAAGGGATGCACTCTGGATACTGACAGGAGGGTAGTTGGTATAGTAATGAATCACAATAGTTGAAGGATACTTGGTTTCAACACAAAGGGAGCATTGGGTCATAAAATGTCATTAGGGGCTTTTGGAGACAGACCAGGGGGACAGAACCACAATGTACCTTGTACTGTAGGAGTTTTTGCTGCTCGACAGGGTCGAGTCAGTTTTAGGGCGCTTTGCAGCTTCTGTGAC
This sequence comes from Ambystoma mexicanum, assembly GCF_040938575.1. Taxonomy (NCBI): domain Eukaryota; kingdom Metazoa; phylum Chordata; class Amphibia; order Caudata; family Ambystomatidae; genus Ambystoma; species Ambystoma mexicanum. The sequence continues at coordinate 937,713,423 of NC_090934.1, read as the reverse complement.
AGAGTTCAAGGTGGGGCACAGCTGCGGGTATCAGACACAAGGCAGTTCGGCGAGCGAAGCTGGATGGACAGTTGCAGGCTGGCTTACACAGTGGCGTGGGGTAAAGAGGTTTTGTCTCAGTGCTGGTCTGCGGTTCTGAAATACTGGACGAGGTGTCTCAGATGGCTCTAGCGTCTGCAGTGTAACAACAATCAGCGGTGCAGTTGGTTGCAGCTTCGGGGATCGACTGGTTCGGAAATGTCCTTGAAGGCTGACGCTGGTCGATGCACTCCTCCCAGCTTCTTCACTGGGCTTGTGTCGTACTTTAAGGCAGACGGCCTAAAGCTGAGGAGAGTGTTGCAAGCAGCTGTCTTGTCCTTGGTTTGATTTAGAGACTCTCCGGCACTTCCCACCTAGGAATCTTGCTGCAGAGCCTAGCAGGGCACGCTGTGTGCTGGCTGGGTACCAGTTCTGGAGCTGCTGTAGGGTCCTCTGGATATCTACCTCTGTTCCCTGGGAGATGTTTAGGGGAGGCATCTTGCTTCTATGAAACACCTGAGGGTGTTCCACTACTCAAGTCCTGGGGATCCCTTATTCAGGTGGCCAGGGAAGGGCCATCACTGTTGGATACCAACCCTGGGGTGGACAAGCGAGGGAGGATCAACTGGGAAGGGGATCCTTGGTGAGTGGGGAAGAAACACCGGAAGGCGATACATGGTATCCCCCCATTTCCTGACAATGATTTCCTGCCTATTCCCTCTACCTTTATGGGATACTACAACTCCCATAATTCCCCTCCATTCTGTGTCAGCCCAACTACTGAGACTAGGAAGAGGAAGACTGTTATTAGGAAGAGTACTCCTAGTAATATGCAATGGCCCTGTCCCGGTAATGAGGCCAGGCAGAGTCAGGCGCTCAGTCATAATCAACCACACCTGAAACACATTGACGGCTACCCAGAGTATAAGAGGTGGAGCATAGAGTCACACAGTGAGCGAGTTGGAGCCCGAGAAGGCATACAAGTTGGAGGTCGAGCAGGCAGGCGAACTGGGTCACCTAGTGACCACAAAATCCGTCTGCGGAGAATGAAGCGCCCAGAGGCTGAGGGCCTGAGAGGTGGAAAGGCTGCAGAAATTGTGGCTATGGAGCCGTGTCTCCAAGGAGCCAGAAGGGGGATGCTTGAGGAAACAAACTCCAAAGAGAAAGCCTGCTACAGGTGCTAGTTCCCCCGGGTGTGCGAGATGGCCCGGGAGTGTCAGAGGGGCAGCAGAGAAGACCCTGACATCGACACGCATCAAGCGATGAAGAGAAACACAGCTGGTGAGTTCCAAGCAAAACGGACCCCAGTTTGTGAAAGGCGCAAGGCACAACTGAAATACCATGTTGCAAAGCGAGGACAAGCGTATTGCGAGAGACGCAATGAACATGAAAGCTTCAATTGCCCATTTTTTGAAAGAGTGTGACAGCAAGGCCGCGTGCACGTTTACATGACTTCAGAGAGACCTTTTGAGATAGTGAATTACAAAGGGCTCAAAGCACGAGTGAATGTGAAATGAGAACTGTTATATTTGTGGAATTAAGAAGCGGCTCTGGAACCGTAATGAGAATTAAGAAGAGGGTCTGGGACCAGTAATGACAATTAAGAAGAGGCTCTGGGACCCACGAAGTGAAGATTGTGAAAAGCAGTGCTGAGGGCACAACGAAGTAAAGATTGTGAAAGACAGTGCCGGGGGCACGACCAAGTGAAATATAATACAAGGAGCATGAACTATATAGACAGCCTTAGTAACAGAGTGGTCCCACACAGGGCGGAGCAAGATACTGTGTGTTTGCGAATGTCTCTGTTACTGTACTATGAAGTAAAGAGGTGCCAAGGGAATGATTGTGTGAAAGCCTCACTAGCAGAGTGGTCCCGCACAGGGCTAGCCAATACTGTGTGTTTGCCTCTGTGAAGTAAACCATTGAAGGATTGTTGAACTGTCGGGTAGGGAACCCCAATGTGAAACCAGTATTGAACTATTGGGGAAGGGAACCCCATTGTTAACTATTTTTCGTTGATGCCGAATCAGGCAAGGGAAGCCTGAGAAAACTGTGTTTTGAGAAATTGATACCAAAGCAGGCGAGGGAAGCCTGAGCTAACTGTATGCTGACAAACTGTAAATCCTGAGCCAGGCAAAGGAAGCCTGGAATAACTGTGCCTCATTGAACTGTGTGAACTAGCCACCCAAGCTCCTAATTAACTTTTATTACAAGGGAAAGGGAGTGTTATTTAACTCCATTGCCATCCTGATATTATTTGACTCACTCTTTTGTTTTGACCTAACCCCGTACACATTATCATTGTAGAATTAAGTGAGGGCAAGATTAGGTTTGATACAGACACCTTTATTATTTTGACAGATGAACTTTTGCATCCTTTAGTTTGATGTGATGGTCAAGACTACTCCCATTATAGACATAGGGCCAGATAGGAAGTCTCCAACGCCTGTTAAAGTTAAATAAAGATTTTTGAAACTGTTCATTTGTGTCCTTGTCTGCCTTCTGAGACCATGCCTACCTCACTCTTTCCTCTTGGAGGTCCTGGCCCTCCTTTACTAGTGCAAGATGTAAGGCAGACTGTACCTTCAGCCAGGGTCCAATGATGAGCTATTCTTGCTACTCCTTGTAAAGTCTTCAGATGATCTGCCAAAAGGGGGCTCAGCCCTTTATTAAAGCCAATTGAACCACAGGGATTGGTGTAAGCTAAGCATACCTTAATGACCCAATCATGGGTCCCAACCAACTATCTCCTGTATGTGTGAGCTCATAACCAGAATGCTTTGCAACAGAAAAGGTAAAGAGGTGAAAACATGTAATACTAAGTCCCACCCATCTTCCTGTCTGTTGGTGATCAAAGAGTCCCTCTTGTTAATGGAGCTCTCTGTGGTTCCTGATTAAAGCATCAGGCTTCCCTTGAAGCTGGGGCGAGACCAGATTTTCTGGCTCCGTCAAATCAGATACTCGTACATTCTGATTCGGGTCCCCCTGCAGGGATGACTACTGTAAACACGCAGTCCCAGGCATGACATTTCACTGTCAATCACTACAGAGGGTGGAAGCTGGCTTCAGGTTGACACAGTGCATATGAAAGGGTGTTGAGGTTTCCTGTCTCCTTTGTTAGCCTATGCAGCCAGACCCCATGTAGGCCTGTTTGAATTCAGCTCTGATTAGTATGTGAATGCTGCCACCAGCTACATGGCTCAACAACAGGTCAGAACAGATCCATGGAGCCTTTGTTAGTTAATCATGCTGGCCATTGCAGGGGGAAGGTTTGCCCCCCATCCCTCTTTTGGAGATGGTGTACTGCACCTATCAGATCCCAACAAAATATGGCAGGGGGGACTGTACCTGTGGTCCTTCCAGAGTACACCGGTCTATGGGTATGTTGTGCAGTGAGAATAGGAAAATGTGTGCGGATTAGCCCACTTATTTTCCGGAGGATGATCTACCAACATTCAATTTCATTTAAAATTTTAAAAAAAGCACAGCGAGTGCACACCCATCGTACGGATGGTCGAATTCCTCACAGTATGGTTGGCCATTTTGGGCTTCGGGATGCATCATTCTCTATTAGTATGCCACTGCACCCACTGACTTCTCCTTGCGGCCACCATGCAGCAAGCATTCTGTTACTGGTAACAAGATCTCAAAGTTCAAAGGTTTATTGAGAAGCACATTCCTTTCTGAAGACTGCCATTGCATCACAAAATCCTGATCATCAGTGAGGAGTCCAGTTGAGTGGGAGACGCTAGTTGGGCTAAAACAAAGGGTTTTGGCAGGTGTTAGAAAAAGTCTGTATGGAGGAATTGGATGTAGGGCTAAATATATGGAAAATTTTATATGGATTATTTTTCCTTTTTAACAGGATTCCCAGATTACTATGGTATGTAGAGGGTTTTTAAAATATTCTCCCTGCCATGCCATGTAAGGTATATGATGGCTCCTTTCTGACCTCACAGGGTGACTTTTCCCTAACTTGACTTGGGTTTCTTCACTTTATTTTCCCCTGTACGGGCATCCCCAGAAGTTCATTGACATAATATTTCTTTCAGTACTGTGAGCATGGGGACCCTCGGTTTGCCTCATCTGACCCTATATCATTGATAGGTGGTGGCAACCAGCCTAAATGGTCACCCTAGCCTCATTGACCAGCCGAACACTTTATCACAATACACTGAATAGAATCCTGACCTCCTCTTTTCCCTTAAGTCATGCATACGTTGAGGAGGTAAGTGGGGAAAGAGGGAGAGGGAGGGGGAACAGTGCCTTCGAGGGGTGGTGTGAGGGTGGGGGCATGGGGAGGAAACAGAGAGCCTCTCTGTTGCCGACCCACAATAAAGATAGAAGCATCAGGGGGAGAGCCTCGGATGCTGGAGAAACGCGGGCGGTACACTGTGTGTCCAGGCTTGCATTTCCATCCACCTGTTTGGCCATTGTGCTTTGTGCTCCGATCCCGGGCTCTCCTTCCCTCTCGAACCGCCATGGAACTAGAAAAGGGACATAAAGCTTTTTCTATTTGCTTTGGCGGCAGCCATTTTTATTTTATTTTACGGGAGATTATAATATACGCCCAGTCCACACTCCTGTTAAAAGAAATATAATAATGAAAAGTTATTCATACCCCGGATAAACCCCGGGGTGCAATAGCAATCACCCCCGCTTAGGGTGGCGTACAACGCCAGTAATGGACCAGCTCTACCAGCTAACCGAGGCCCTTACTTGATTCGGGCCAATAGGCTCGGACTGGTGGGCCATTTCCAGCCCTAAGCGGGGGTGATTGCTATACTCTTTTGGCTAGTTTGGGGCCTTTTCATCTGGGGGCAGTGGTGATTGTGATAGCGAGTTGGCTGTGCTTTTCCTTTCAGTGAGAGTTCTCAGACGGAAAGCAGATCTCCTTAGCTTCTGATGAAGCGCAGGGTCGGTGTGAGGTTGTGTCAGGTACTGCTGTTTTAGGCTACCTACTTTCATTGGATTCATTTAAATGCAGGCTTTTAAAGACTTGGAATTCTGATATTTCTTACAAGGGCAGTCGTTGCAACTATTCTTAGGGCTCGAGTATGTAAAGATCCGGCAAGGCCCTGCGCATACTCAGCTATGCAGCCACATAAGGAGACGGACACACGGTCTGAACACACGTCTACCTTTATTAAAAGTGACACTTCAAACTGCCCCTCTTCCCCTCGCCCCCTCCCTAGCCCAACGTCACTTCCTTCCCTTTGAGGCCGCAACGGCGGACCTCCCACCAAACATGTGGAGGGGCTGGATTGTTAGTCAGGGTATTACGGCACATCCTGACAGCGTAATAGGCTGTCCTTAATCTTGCCCTCGTTCTTGCCGTGTGAAGGCATTTCTGTAGATTTTTATTTCGTAGGAAGCATTATGCAAATGCGCGTTTTAGTTAGAGTTTAAAAGTATATTAATCATAAGGAGTTTTTGATTTTCTACACGAAATGTGGAATTCGGAATAACAGGAGTGTACAGGGGTAATTCCATTAAGAGAATATTCTCCCTTGGGGGCAGTCAGATTTCGAGGTGTATGCTTTTGTGTGGGTGCAGGCAATGACGGATTGGGACCTGGAAGATTTTTCAAGATTCTGTGGAAGTGGCCAACGTATCCCACCCAATTCTATTTTCATATTTTTATGTATTGCTGCTCAATGTAGAATTGCATTTACAAATACACCAAAAAACAGTAGTTATATAAAGACGGTGTGGGCTTTCCTCTGAAGTCCACTTTCAAGGGTGTAGGACTCTGGGCAGTAGGATTGTCCTTTACTCTCAGTGCTATGGGATTCCTCCAGATGTGCACAGCCAGTACTATAGAAAGCTAGCAATACGTTGTGACTTCCTCCAGAGGTACACTCTCACTTCAATAGGACTCTAGCCGTACCCTGTCACTTCCAATGTGAGGACCCCATACAAGCCATGCTGAGGGCCCTCCTCCCCAGCTCAGCAACAAATGCAAGGGCTGCACCACACTCCGTGCCGGCCTGGACCACCACGCATCCACAGGGTACGCTGCATACTGCAGGTGAAAGATTAAAGTATGTGTTTTCATCAAACTTTGAACTTTCTTCTAGCATAGAAGCAAGGGTGCTCTGCCTGGTTCCTGAATCTTGAACACCCAAATGTACTGGCCAACTCTGTGCGCGACCAGTAATATGATGCAAAGTAATGATACCATAGCAAAACATGTTCATGCTCGCTCTGTCAGTACGAACATTCTCTTGTTGGCGTTGCCCTTAATGCCAGTAAAAAATCTCCTGCCACAGCAATAACATGTTCTTGCTGTTGCACCAACGCTTGCCCAACCCGCACCAACATCTAAGAATAGTCTTCATGTTGACCTTGTCCTTTTGCCCTCAATGCCAGTAAAACATGGAATGCAGTAGTAAGGGACCATTTCCTTGATTGGCTGAACAAATGCCTCCAGCCACCTCTGAGAACACTCATCATGTTGACTTTATCCTTAAAACCAGTAAAACATGCAATGCCACTGTGAGAAAACATTTACTTGTTGAATGAACAAGTGCCTCCACTTTGCCATGTAAGAACACGCATCATATTGGCCTTGCCCCTTTATGTGATTGAAAAATACCATACTACAGTAAGAAAATGCCCAGTCCGCCCTCCGCATTGTGCTATAAACTCCCCACTCTGAACCCTTCTACAAAAAATAACATTCATCATGTTTGGCATGGCCCAAAAATAGCAGTAACCTTTGTAAAGAAATCATTCATGCTGCAATGCCCCTTGCTTGGGCCCCAGCCATGCATGCACACCTTCATACCCAGTCACCCAAAAGCCACTCACCCCGGGGCAGCTGGTGAATTTGTTATTTGGAGGGATGTAAACATTTCCTGCAAATATGCCAAAGCAACCAAGCGTAGTGAGGGAGCCCAAACCAATGAAAGGGAGCTCGGGGCGGAGGGGGTTCTCGCCCCACCTGCACCGCTTCCACCCAGAGAAAATGATTTAAATAATGGGAAAATGGTGCATTATACCACACATGTTCTGTGAAAATTGGGAAAAGGCCCTTCAATTTGCAATTGGTTTTGTAGTTTTAACAATCAACAAATCCAATCAATGCAACTAGCCAACAGTGCACAGGAGCGTTAACCAATGCATTTTCATAATGCATTTACCCACAACATATGCCAGTTAAAAACATGTTCATGCTGGAGGTGCCCATAATGGTGACACCAATATATGCCAGTATTCCCACATAAGAACATACTCATGTTTGTTTTGCACATAATGCAAGTTATGATATTATAAGAAAACATGTCCAGCCTGGTTCTGCCAATATATGGCAGTATCCCTATTTAATGACATACTACTGTTGGCTTTTCAATACAAATGCCATGCCACAATTAGAAAACATGTCCAAACTGGCTGCACCATAATGCCAGTCTAGCAACATAATACCATGTATAATGCTTCCTTTACCATAGATGTCCAGTAACAAATGACATGACAGAGTAAGCAATTACTAGACCGGCTGCACCAAAATGCCAGTCTAGCCACATAGCACATAACATGCTTCCTTATCATGCATGGATGACCATTACAACATGTTGTAGAAACGCATCCCGCCACTCTCTAACCAATCACATAATCAGATCCTTGGCATTGGCCTAGCAGAAACCCATGTGCACACCCATTCACACACCATTCACTCGCTCATTCACACGTGCACCAGCCACCCTTACATCATACACTCACTCAGACATTACATAATACATAACACACCCTTGCATGCACACAAGCATACATACACACATGCATACATCAAACATGTGTGTTTGTTTATTTAATTTTAATGCGCACCAAGCCCGTAGGTAACAGGGCGCAGCAGTAAGAAGGTGCAAAGCTTGCAAAGTTACAAATTTGTGCAAGTTACAAGATAATAAATGGAAACATTGAATAACAGAATAAATTACAAGTAACATTGCAGGGCAGTATAGCATATCAACAACTGCAGTTCTAAGGATGCAGATTATATAGAGTTAAGGTAATTGGGGCAAGTGGGCAAAGGCATTGTTGGTAATTGGGTGACTCGAGGTCATTACAGTTGATGTGTTTAATACAATTCTTTCTAGGGTTTAGGTAGGGTTGGTCTACTCTCAAGTTGAGTGGCAAGGAGTTCCAAAGTTTGGCAGCCTTCACAGGGAAGCTGTTGCCACCAGTCGTGGTAAGCCTAAATCTAGGTACTACAAGACAATTGGCATTGCCGGCTCTGGTTGGTCTTAAGGATGTTCTTCTATTTAGTTTATCCATAAGGTAGCTAGGGACAGCGTTGTTTAGGGCTTTATGGGTCAGGGAGATCATTTTTAGCTGAATTTTGTGGTGGATGGAGAGCCATTTATGTTGGTGTCTAATAGAGGAGATATGTACTCTTTTGTTTATGCCGAGTGCTGCTCTTAAGGCGTTGTTTTGTAAAGTTTGTAACCTCAGAGGGCATTACAGTAGTCCGGTCTGGAGAGTATTAGAGCTCTAGCCAGAATCATGCAACTGTCGTTAGAAAGGAAAGGCTTGCCAGCTCTTATCAGCTTGCAAGTGTAGGCAGTGGTTGAAGCCAGGGATTTTACCTGTTTGGTAAAGGACATAGTAGAATCAAGGTAAAAGCCAAGGGTCACATGCAGCACATAACACACACACACACAGACACGCACACACACACACTTACACACGCACACACACACACACACTACACAATGTGTGTTTCTTTCCTGCCCAAGGACGACCTCTGCTCCGCTGTGGCAGCAAGCGCACGTGCTCCAGCCTCCATCAGGCATTCAGGAACCAAGAACTGGGGCGAGCTCACTGGTTCCTGTGATACTCAGTGGGGCAGGAACGCTGTGCACAGCAACTGGAACCTTTCTTTTTGAATTATAATCATTTCTTTCTGAAGTTGCAACACATGCACTCTGACTACACAAAGAAGTGAAATAGTTTATTTCTGAAGTCAGAAGGCATGCACTCTGACTCCACAAAGAAATTATTATTCACTGTGAGGGCTGCGGGGGGGCCCTGCTACACCAGTGTATGTGACTCAAGCAGTGTGAGCATCCTTTAGAACAACAGTACCACTGTTTAATACTTCAGAATGTGCCTTCTCCAGAATTACACTCAGAGCTGCAGCACTCCAGCAGTGTGAGCTTCCTCCAGTGGTACACTGCCAGTCCTGTGGAACTCCAGCAGCATGAGCTTCCTCCAGAACTACCTTCTCAGCGCTGTGTGATTCCAGCAGTGTGAGCTTCCTCAAGTGGTACACTGCCAGTCCTGTGGAACTGCAGCAGCATGAGATTCCTCAAGGACTACCATATCAGCGCTGCGTGATTCCAGCAGTGTGAGCTTCCTCCAGTCGTACACTGCCAGTCCTGTGGAACTCCAGCAGCATGAGCTTCCTCCAGAATTACCATATTAGCGCTGCGTGATTCCAGCAGTGTGAGCTTCCTCCAGAAGTAAAGTGTCAGTGTTTAGAACTTCAGCATGTGCCTTTTCCAAAATTACACTCGGAACTGCAGGACTCTAGCAGTGTGTGCTTCCTCCAGTCGTACACTGGCAGTCCTGGGGAACTCCAGCAGTGCAAGCTTCCTCCTGAAGTACACTGTCAGTGCTGTAGAACGCCAGCTGTTACCAGCCAGTTATACATACTAGAGAACTCAAGCTGTGGGTGCCACTTCATTCTATTGTTTTGGAACAGTGTCTTCATTCAACACTCACAGTTTTATTAAAACCGAAGGAGGCTCTCAGTAACTTCCACTACATTGAAGGAGTAGATATGCCTTTTTCAAGCCCACCGTACCATAGTCCAATGTGGCCCACGTGAAAGGAGTAGATATGCCTTCTGCAAGTCCACCATGCAGGAGTCAAATGTGGCCCACATTAAAGGAGCAGATACGCCTTCTGCAAGCCCACCATGGCAGAGTCCAATGTGGCCTACATGAAAGGATCAGATATGCCTTCTGCAAGCCCACCATGCCAGAGTCCAATGTGGCCCAGATGAAAGGAGTAGATATGCCTTCTGCAAGCCCACCATGGCAGAGTCCAATGTGGCCCACACAAAAGGGTCAGATATGCCTTCTGCAAGCCCACCATGCCAGAGTGCAATGTGACCCACACGAAAGGAGTAGATATGCCTTCTGCAAGCCCACCATGCCAGAGTCCAATGTGGCCCACAAGAAAGGATCAGATATGCCTTCTACAAGCCCACCATGCCAGAGACCAATGTGTCCCACACGAAAGGAGTAGATACTCCTTCTGCAAGCCCACCATGCCAGAGTCCAATGTGGCCCACGTGAAAGGAGTAGATACGCCTTCTGCAAGTCCACCATGCAAGAGTCCAATGTGGCCCACATGAAAGGATCAGATACGCCTGCTGCAAGCCCATCATGCCAGAGTCCAATGTGGCCCCCAAGAAAGAAGTCGATACGCCTTCTGCAAGCCCACCATGCCAGAGTCCAATGTGGCCCACATGAAAGGAGTAGATACGCCTTCTGCAATCCCACCATGCAAGAGTCCAATGTGGCCCACATGAAAGGAGTAGATACGCCTTCTGCAAGCCCACCATGCCAGAGCCCAATGGGGCCCACATGAAAGGAGTAGATATGCCTTCTGCAAGCCCACCATGCCAGAGTCCAATGGGGCCCACATGAAAGGAGTAGATATGCCTTCTGCAAGCCCACCATGCCAGAGTCCAATGTGGCCCACATGAAGGGAGTAGATACGCCTTCTGCAAGTCCACCATGCCAGAGTCCAATGGGGCCCACATGAAAGGAGTAGATATGCCTTCTGCAAGCCCACCATGCCATAGCCCACAGTGGTCCAGATGAAAGGAGTAGGCATGCTTTTTACAATCACTCAGTCCAGAGTCCACGTTAGCCCATGTGAAAGGAGTACGTATGCCTTTTACAAGCCTACCAGACCAGAGTCCACAGTGGCCCACATGAACGGAGCAGATATGACTTCGAGAGGTCCACCAGGCCAGAGTCCAATGTGGCCCACAGGAAAGGAGTAGATATGACTTCTAGAAGCCCACAGGCCAGAGTCCAAGGTGGCCCACATGAAAGGAGTGTATATGCCTTCTACAAGCCCACCAGGCCATAATCCACCGTTGCCCACATGAAAGGAATATATATGCCTTTGACAAGCACGCCAGGTCAGAGTCCATGGTCCACTGGCGTAACGGGAGCCCCATGCTGCCCATGGGGACTGCGGGGGGGGGGGGAGAGTCCAATGGTGGTGGGTCGGGCCCCCTCAGCAGGGCTTGTAGGGGGGCTCCTACATTTTGTGTTTACGTCACTGATGTGGAAAGAATCTATCACCGCATCCCACTGCCCCAAATGATCCATTCCATTTGAGATATTTGCATGTATTTCATAACTGGGACAATCAGGCCTTTGGCGTAGCTGGACATGGAAAGACCCTACCTGTACAACCAGAGTCGCCATTGGTTCCTGTAACTCGCAGGAATCCAGTCAATGCTCAGAACTCTGCACAGGGATTTGTCGGATACTTAGAGCAGGCGAAGACCCACGTGGGCTGCAGTAAGCACAGGGCCCCACAGTCTTGTAACTGGGGACATTTAACAGTCATTTTATCTGAGGCATTGTCAAGCCGTGACCACCAAGCACAAAGCAAATGTCCACAATCATGGAGATTGGATGCTCAACCCCTGTTGGGCTTCGCACCGAAGCAGGCTGGATGCCATGGCAACAGGATCCACAGCATTGACCTGTGGCATGAGCAATGCATGCTTGACAGGCAAGAGGGTGGGATGACCCTATGAGGTTTTGGTGCTTGGCTCCATGGACTGCTGCAGTCTTATAGAAACAGCTGGTGAAATTAATTAAAATTCCTAGAACCGATCACCATGCTTATCGCGAGAAGAGATGCAGCGACCGTGGTTAAACTACTGCAGGCATCGCGGGCGGACCTATGTAGCTACAGTGAGCCACAGTGGCTAATGCTGTGTGTGGGAGCTAGTAGAAGGTGCTGATGCGGGAAGGTGGTGGCTATTCGGAGCGGCGAGGAGGTGCAAAAGGCAAGTGAGGCCGGCGAGCCGAAAGAAAGGGCCATGAGAGAAGGTTTGAGGAAAGTTAGTGGAGCTGAAGCAGGAGTGAAAGGAGAGAAAAGAGAGTAAGAGCAGTGGGGGTCGCAGAACAGTTAATGGAGCTGGAGAATGAGTGGTGGAGAAGGCAAAGTGTAAAAACTGAGAACGTTGGTGAAGAGTTGCTTTAGCAAAAGGGGGGAGACTGAACACAAATAGCAAGAGGGGAGGAGTTTAGAAAGTGTAGGTGCTGGAATAGATCAAGATGGAGGGAGTGCAAGAGGAAAGCGAGAGAGAGGGGGAGAGCGAGAGAGAAAGAGAAACAGAGAGAGAGAAAGTTACCATTTAGATGGGAGGAGGGTGAGAATAAGAGAGGAAGAGAAGCACACAGCGATTGGAAACCAAGAGGGGAGTTGAGGAGGGCCCGATAGTTGTGGGGTGTCAGGCAGCAGACAAGTGACAGAACAGTGAAGGAGAGGGGAAAGGCCAGGAGAAGGGGAATGTGCCCGAGCCAAGGGGCACACAACTATTAGGCACCTACGACTCCGATGCTAGTGGAGACCAATGCCCGAGTCTGCCAAGGCAACAAGGGGACAAGTGCCTCGCCATTTCAAGTCCCTTAGATGTCTCGTGTAGCCTCCTACAGGCATGGGACCAGACGCTGCGGCCCAGGAGGCCCTCAACTCCGATCTTGTGGACCTCGACACTGAGTAAACCCATATCCTGTTAAGGAACAATGGCGTGAAAGCTCTCAGTCAAGCCAAGAAAAAATTGCACGGGTATTTCGAATCTAACAAATGTAAGTGACTTTATTTGGACACGGCGCGGCTGTGCCAAGGGCCTGATGGACTCCAACCCCTAAGCACGCTGGAATTGATCATTCTTATTTCTTTAAAGTACCTTAGAGCGTTGGTTTCAGCATACCCTGCAGTCCTGCAGATTTTCTTTGTAAAATAAAGCACTGTGAATCACATTTACTGAGTGTTGAGGTGTCTGCTCACAAACCGGCTATGACGTAGCTCAGAGGAAGGAACCTTTTCACTTGTTGAGGAATGGCAGCCATCTTTTGCTTTCTAGTGCTCCCCGTGCAGCAACACAGGGGAGCAGCCTGAGGCTACTGGTGGTTCCTACTCCATTTCCCTTGCCTGTGCTGTAGTGTGACACAGCAGGGCAGAACTGTTGCCTCGCTACTCTGTACGGTCAATAGAGTGGGAACCAACTTGGCCCCCTGCTCGGCCTGCCACAAGCTCCGTAGCTGTAGGCATGGCAGCAGGAAGCTGCTTGGGTGTATGCCACCTCACCTGCCTCTGCTGTTGAGTGACAGCGTGCAATGGCTCCAGTTGCCGCATTACCCATACTGCCTAATAGAGCCACAACGATGCCGACTACCGGATGTCATTATTAGCAATAAAGATCAATGTGGCCATATTTCAGCTATCGGACAGCGGTCACTACTCCCTATAACGACCAATGGGCTCACCTGTGGTTCATTATTGCCTGTATTGCCTAGTGAGGACTTCTCTCTACACGCTGATTGGCGGGAACCCTTAGTGCCCAATCGGACAAGGAAATAAGCAGGGCAATGGTACCATTACGCTGATTTCCCTCTCCTCACACAATGCTTCTGTAACCCCAGAACTCCACGAACGTGTCCAAATGCCACAGCACAGGTGCGCACTGCCTTTGAAGGGGGGCCGTGGGGGTCTGATATTGTTGGGGTATATAGCACAGCATGACGGCATGTATTTTGTAGCTGAAGGGTGTAGGCGTTAGGGACCTTGGCCAAGAATCCACAGCTTAAGGCCAGGATTGTGTTCATCCGCCACTCTGATCCTGAGAGAGAGAGAGAGGGGGGACAGGGAAAGAGAACATAGCCAGGGAAGGCGGATGAAAAACGACTCAAGAAGCAGTATCAGCAGTTGGAAAGAAGTCAACAGCCACATGACGGTAGCCAAAGCCCTTGCGGGAGGGGAAGATGGTGCCTCCGAGCCTCACAGGGTTGATTGAATCAGAAGAGACTGGGAGGCAGGGAACAGAGAAGCCAGAGTGCTAAAGCAGGCCTGACGCGCACATGGGCAAAACAGACCACCAAACAATGAGGCTCTGATTCACCGCACTTGAGTGACAGAACATCCAAGACTAACGGCAGGAAGAGCCTCCTGCAATGTACCGCCACCCCAACTGTGCTTCCCTCGCCCAGGTGCAGACCAAGGCCAATGCATATTGCAAGCTGCAGATTTGCAGCCACGTAGCCTTGCATGTGTTATATGCACTCTGTGCAATGCCTAAGAAAGTGAAATCAACAAGCCCTGGTCCAGCCTACCCATGTGTCCATCAGAAGGGCCGTTTATTAAAATCACTCAAGGTACAGCACCAAGAGAAATGTGTCTTTCCATTCATTAGAGGCATGGGAACCCTGCTTCTACCAGAAACACTGCACAGCACTAACCATTGGGGGGTGCATAGCATTGGTACGGGTAAAAGTCATGATGATAAGAGGAATCGTTGAGGTAGAAATGGGGCTACAGCCTATTGCACAAGTTACTGAGCAAAATGTACAGTAAAGGACGCTATTTACAGAGATATACATGGTTAGATTTAAAGGCCGACCAGGAGGAGGAATTTGAAGAAATATTGACAGTGCATGCATGTGGCTGTAAGGTGATGGGAGAAGGTGGGATCAGTAACGCTCAGTAGTTTCACGAGCGGAGCAACAACATAGTTACCAACATGATCCATTCCAATCTGTAGGCACTTATCCAGCCCTGGTTTTTCTGTTGCATTTGAGTTGTATAACGGGGAAAGTAAAACTACAAGTCCCAGAATGCAAAGAATAATACGAGGACTGGACAAGCACCTACAGATTGCAATGAGTCATGTTGACAACTATGCAACAGAGTAGAGGGCTAGGCCCAGCCATAGTCCAGTCAACTGCGAGCAAAGGTGGAACTCAAGGAGTGGATGTTTAGGGGGTTCATCCCAGTTGCTAAGGGAGTTGAGGTGATGAAGTGGTGGAGTATGAGGCCCCCACTGGTGAGATTTGGGAAATGGCGTAAGGAAATCAGGGGCAACGGAACGGGGCGAGAGGAGGGGCTGCCCAGTTAGTCCGGGAGGTAGATTACTTTGGCTTAAGACACATTGAGAAACCATCCAGTGTCGGAAAGCAGAGAGGCAGTTGGATATGTGGCATATACTTCACGGATGAAGGGTTTAGGGGACGAAGGATTGGACTTCATCAACAAATAGGTAATGGGAAGAAATGACAGTGGAGATACATTTGCCAAGTGAGGAGGAGTGCAGGCTAAGGACAGAGCCATCGGGTTCTCCCACCTCTGGTGGGGTTGGAGTGGAGGTGCTGGAAGACGGCTAAAGATTAATTTGACAGATATCAGGTCGTCCAGATAAGTGTGTAGGCCTTGAATGCTCATGTCAGAGAGGGTGAGGGCGAGGGAGAAGGGTTCCACAGTATCAAAGGCCACAGATAGACCAAAGAGGATGAGAATGGAGGAGAGTCGGGAATGCAGTGAGAGGTGAGGAAGTTGGAGTTGTGTTTGCTTTGAGATGTAGATTGGAGGAGTTTGCGTAGGGCAATGATCTTCAGGAATTCAAGTAATCTGTTGACCAAGACCAGTTTCAAGATGTTTTAATATTGGAAGAGGGCAGGCCGATAGTTGTTGGGGGTTGCTGCGAGCACCAGTGGCCTTTTTGAGAATAAGAAGGCTATGTTGCTACCTTGAAGCAACGAAGACGATACTGGTTGCATAAGAGATGATAAAGGCAAGGAAGACGTAGGAGCAAGTAATGGGTACAGGGTCCTTCATTGTCTGTGGTGCAAAAGTCTCCAGAGGAGCACAGGAAGGGGTAGCTGCCTTGAGGATGGAAGCCCACTCAGTAGGTACTGTCAGGGACATGGTCTGGAGGACAGATGTAGTAGGGCAAGAAAAAGTTTGTAGACAAGCGCAAGGGAGGAAGGAAGGTTAAGAGAGCCATTAGGGTGTCCCCGCTATAGACATTTTGGGAGAGAAATAAAGTGGGACATAATTGACAGAGAGAGAGGAGATTGAGTCAGGAGTTACGAGCTGTTCAGATATAGAGCAAACTTATAAGGACGATGTATGGGACATATCAGGGATATACTGTGTGGTGAAATTATTGTCAATTTTATGTAACTTAGTAACCAGATGGTGGCAGAGTTTGGCTTCCTCGCATTCAGACCTTTCCAGCTGTTGGTCACCAGTTGGCCAAATCATTAAGCCGGGCTCTTAACGCGGTTATACTGTTTCACTGTTACGCTGCATGAGCGTTTGAAATCTTACATTTCAGTGGTGCATCCTTGGTATAATGGTGGGATCTGACCGCAGCAGAGGCAATGCAGCTTTAGAGTGAAAATGCATAAAACCTTCTCCATGTCTTTTTTCAGCTACACCAAGATGGCCGATCAGTGTACCCGCAGACCCACCTCCTCACTTGCACTTGGAGCTAATTTGAATACCCACAATGCATTGGTCATGTGGCTCTATAATGGAGGCGAACTTCTAGTGATGGTTATTGGGTGAAACTGGGTGACGTGCTCGAAATGGCTATTTCTGCTTTTACATTTTGGGTGGAAGGGCTTTTTTCAAGCCTTTATAAACCTACAATAACTTTGCTGGTGTTTGGCAAACATATCCCAACACTCCAACCACAACCACGAGGATTTCAGACTATGTTGCAGTGACTATCTTTAATAAGGATGTAAGAAGCATGTAGTTGCTGCATCCTTGAGAGCTATCTATCATAGGTAAGAAATTGTATATATATATATAAATAATGGCAGCCCCAAAAAAATGTCATCTTCCTTAGCGCAACTACTTTTAACATACTCCAAAATTCCTGTGATCTCATATATTTCGGAATTAAACAGCTGGACATTTGCTCACCACTTTGCTGTATTAGATGCATCTGATTTCTAACATCTCATGCGACTTTTAATCAGGTATGTTAGGCCACAGAGGTAAGACCTAAAATACCTGGTCGCAGAATAACACTCAAGGCTTCCTTTTCTATACAAGAATATCTCTTCTCGCTGCACAGAGTGCTGTAGATCCAAATGCTAATGGCACTGACTCGTTCCCTTCCATTTGATTGGACACTGCAGCTAAACCGTGTTTCTTAATAGCCCTCTCGCACCCGTCTCCAACTCTTGCAGTGTAGGAGCATTCGCAATTACTAATTTCAAATTCTGAAATGCTTCTTCCTTCTACAAACCCCGAAGGAATGATACCCCTTTCTTCATCACTCATGCCACTCAGCAGTCTTACTAGAAGTGTTTTCTTATGCATTTCGATAATTGCAGTTGTTCTTTCTCTGTTGGCGCTTTCATGTTCCACATTGCGTTAACCTATTCAGGTCTTGTAGACACCTGTGCCTTCGTATATTTGCGAGCCAAGTAGATTAAGTAGTCCCCCATAGTTAGAATATTTCCCCACTTTCAACAGGTTTCAGTTTCTTTAAAACATTTTTCAGGAAGCTGAGGTTCCTCTGGGACCTATATGCTCTTTCGGAGCTTAGAAAGGGTGGTGGCAAAGGTCCTAGTTCCGTGTCGAGGCAAATCTGATGGCATGTAGATGAAAGTTCCAATGTGGAGCAACAATGCACCTTTCTCATCGTCAATAGCATTTCGCTTGTTGCAAATAAATCACTCTGTAAAAGCTCATACAAGTACACACAAACACACACACACACACAAACACACATCTAACCTACCATCTGATAGCTGTGTCAACATAATAGGGGACAACCGCTTACTTGGGTCTACTGGCTCAATAAGGCCTTCCTTACATATTTATTCAAATTCCTGTTTTAGCTTTTCTTTAACACTAACGGATATCTACCTCACTTTCTGCACT
The DNA here is from genome assembly GCF_040938575.1 of Ambystoma mexicanum. Taxonomy (NCBI): domain Eukaryota; kingdom Metazoa; phylum Chordata; class Amphibia; order Caudata; family Ambystomatidae; genus Ambystoma; species Ambystoma mexicanum. The sequence continues at coordinate 937,695,462 of NC_090934.1, read as the reverse complement.
ATTGGTAGACTCCCAGATCGAAATGTCATTTTTTAGCAAAGCACTTTCAACCTTCCTATGCGATTGGTCATTATCCTAGGATACCTCGTAGCTACATGTTCGGCTGTCATTTCCACATTCACCCTTTATACCTGCGTATTATTATCATGTGCAGTTCCAGCCTCAGGCTCTTCCTGAACCTCTGAAAATAACAGAGACCAATTACCCTAATTCTTTGCTTGGTAATTTAGATTGTCTCATTACAGAGACGAACGATAAATTGACTCCACTTGCCCTTTTTAGGCCCCCAGCTGCTCAGACACATAAAAAAAAGTGCTTCACTACAGAACTTAATTCTTTACGCCAGAAAGTCAGAATTCTAGAGAGGAACTGGCATCAGTCTAATAATAGTGCTGATCTAAAAGCCTTTTCTGGCCATGAAATTGCCACTGCTCCCACCATAACCAAGAAGGAATTTGCAGTGGTGAATGAACTCTGCAACAAGCCAAATGTGTTCACCATTACTCCATCTCAATGCTTAACTGTTCAATTGGCCTTGTACTTTACAGGCAAGATCGAGAAGATTAGAACAGAGAACTGGGCTAAATCATTCCAACATAAGAATAACCCAGCCACAATTTGGCCCCAACATCAGGAACTCTCACCTGATGTCATTCTTGGCTCATTTACCGAACTTGGTAGCGATGATATTGATCATCCATTGAACCCGTGAATGATTCTGGATCTCCTTTGGACTTCTTATCACTTAAAATTGCACGGGACATAAGTTCGGTCTTTATGAATAGGATTGCATCTGCTTTAAATGCCTCACTTTCTATGTGTAATATTCCTTCCACTTGTAAAGGGTCAGTTACTAAACCTTTTTTGAAGAATCCCTCCTTGAACCCGTGGGCCTATCCAACGATCAACCTATCACGCAATTAGCTTTCCTGTTTAAACAACTAGAAAGGGCTGTTGTCTCCCAAGAGCAACATTTTCTTTAATCTGCTAACCTCCCCCTAGAAAGCACACAGGTTGGCTTTAGGTCTATGCGTAGCACTAAACTTGTTACAATATCAGTTCCAGATCATCTGAGATGCAGAGCCAATAAAAATGAAACTGGTGCCTTAAATGTATAGGATGTGAAATTATGTTGGAGAGGCTGTACAGCCTGGGAATCCAGGTACTGCACTAAATTGGAATGAATCATTTTTAGATGATCAGACTCTGCAGGTACATTTAGGATTCTTTTTCTCTCAAACTCACACTTCGAAATGTGGTGTCCCTCAAGAATCTGCTCTATCACTGCTCCTTTTCAATTTATATCTTTACCCATTAATGGAGGTTTTACGCCACACTGGTGTTCCCTTTTTTTAATTATTCAGATGACACGCAAATTCTGGTGAACCTTAAAGAGGGTGATGATGACCTATCAGCAAAATTAGAGACTGCCCCCTAAACGTTAAGACCTAGATTGACTGATTGATTGATTGATATTTTATTTCTATCGCGCAAGTACACAAGTGTTTCAGAGCGCGACAAGGCAAGGGAGGGGAACAGGGGAGAACAAAACATTTATCTTACTAGGCCCAGTGACATTGAGAACGCGCAAGTGCATGGGAGAGGGGGGAGGGGAAAAGTGCATGGAAGGGGGAGAGGTGGAAAGTGCGAAGCAGAGGAGAAACAGATAAATAACAATAAATAAATAATAAAGGCAACAAACAGTGGTAATGCAGCCAGCAATTTGCAAGTGCTAGGTTTAAGGCAGCAGGCAGGGTAGGTTTGATAAGTGCAGGAAGAAAAAGAGGGGGCTGTATGGGTACAGATACAGACCCCAGTGCAAGGGGTGGCCCGGAGGCAGTGCGGGAGGGTAGCAGGTTGAGCAGGTACCTGGGCCCAAAAGACAGAGGGTGGCCAGGTGCACGGTGCCAAAAGAGAACAGATCAGCAGGGCAGAGGGGGAGCGAAGGCAGAAGAAAAGAGGAAGGTCTTGAGGTGCTTCCGGAACCAGAGATGGTTCTCCTCAGGTTTTAGAGTGGCAGGGAGGCTGTTCCAGAGAGAGGCCCCAGCCGAAGACAGAGATCTACCCCTAGCTCGTTTCTTAGAAAAACGACTGATTCTGAGTGAGTTGGAGGTAGAGGAGCGAAGAGCTCGAGAGGGGAGCTATTTGCGGAGGGATAGCTGAAGGTATTTTGGACCCAGGTCCCAGAAAGCCTTGTGGACAATGCAGAGGGTTTTGAATTTAATCCTTGCATCCACTGGGAGCCAGTGGAGAGATTTCAGAGCTGGAGAGATACGATCCCAGGGCATGAGGCCAAGGACAAGTCTCGCAGTCCTGTTCTGGATTAGTTGCAGAGGGCGGAGAGTAGAGGCAGGTAGATTTAGAAAGAGGCTGTTACAATAGTCCAAGCTAGAGAGAACCAGAGCTTGAGATACCATGAGCTTCTGGGGGAAGGAGAGGAAAGGCAGAGTACCTCTGAGGAGGTGCAGTTGGAAATTAGACCTCAGAGATGTGGGCGGAGAAGGAAAGGGTGGAGTCAAAGATAACCCGGAGGTTCTTAGCCTTGCAGGTGGGGATAGGAGGAGGGCCAAGGGAGGCCGGCCAGAGAGTGAGGGGAAAGGATGGTGAAGGTGTGCCGATGAGGAGGATCTCCGTCTTGCTGGCATTCAGACAAAGATCATTGGCGGCACACCAATCTTGAATGGCAGTTAGGCAATCAGAGATGAGAGAGGGAGAGGAGGTGGCAGAGGGCAGCTTGAAAATGAGTGGAGTGTTGTCAGCGTAGCACTGGAAATTTGAGCAGAAAATGGCAATGCAGTGGGCGAGAGTTGCCAGGTATTGGTTGAAAAGCACCTCAAGATGAATCCAGATACAACAGAAATGTTAGGTATTGATGAAAAATTGAATATTTGGACTCCATCTTGTTAGCCTAGTTCTTTTGGACTATGTCTCAGTCCAAGTGTGGGTGTCAAGAATCCAAGTATAATCCTAGATAATAAATGAACATTGAATTCACAAGTGGCCTCAGTTACTAAAACATGCTACTCAGGACAATAAAAAAGTCTCCCGTATCTAGCCTTCTCCCACAGGGTGCTGATGACTAACTCTCTTGTATCATCTCCTGTGGACTTCAATGATGGCATTTACCCCTGCCTTCCTAATTACGTGGGATTGACTTTACAGAGAATTCAAAATACTGAAGCCAGACTTTCAACAAAACACGCAAAGACAATTTTATGGAGAAAGAATGTGCAGTTTGGTTAATTTGCATATCCACAATGCCTTGCTGATGTGGCTTGGAACAGGAGGTACATTTCCAGTGATGGCTACTAGGTGGCGTTGTGGAATGTGCGACTTGGCTCACAGTAACTGTCTTACTTTCACATTTCATTTTTTTTCGAAGCCTTTTTTAACCCACCGTAACTTTCTTGGTGTATTTTAAACAAAACACAGAAAATACAAGAACAGTACCTCGGTTCTTTGATCACCACATTGGCTCACAGTTAAAAACCAGATAATCTTCAAAAGAATGGGTCTAGCTTTCGAAAACGTTCATCACCCCACTGCACACCCATTGTTTTTCAAGCTGAGTTCACATACCTCTTTGCACTCTTGAAGATTAAGACAGGATCGGAAACTGAACGCTCCTGGTTACAGGTATTAAATATTAGCTGTTCCTAAATATTGGCCGTTCCTTCCTGTCAACGTGATCAGAATATGGAATACTCCTCTCCCGGATCTTCGTAGGGAATATCTTAGCTTTTTGAAAAAACTGAAGACCTTTCTCTATGAACTACATTAGTGCTACATGTCTGTAACAACCACGGTGCCTGTCTAGTCTCAAGTCGTAACTCATCAATTCTAGAGCCCCGAGATACCTCTTTACCACAGATTGCTGCGCTCTAGAAACCACCCATATAACATAACATACACTAGTGGCTCTACCCCAGCAAACAGCCGCCCTTCCCTGACACATGAATCGTTCCGATAATTCCACAATCTGTACATCGCAATTTCTTCTCCATCTATGCCGGAATGTGAATAGGACTCACACTATATGGTTCCGACCGATGCGGACTCTTAGAGAACTGAGCACTCACTACCACATAGCTCTTACATGTCAAATGAAAGCAATGTGAATGGGGATCCCCCATCAGCGAGCAATGCCACACTTGTTCAGGTTAGCCCCAAATCATCGAAGGGTCCCCTGCAATTCTCCTCCTTCCACTGGAGAATCGCATTGCCACAGTTTTCTTCTTGGTTCTCCTCACTTACAAAATTGAAATTCTATGTAATTTCCCAACCAAGAGTAACCTCACACGTTAGGCCGGGAGGATAGCTCTGGGGCAACATGTTTGAACGCATAGCAGCATAGGTTCGAATGCCGGTCTCACGTTTAGAAACCTCGCCTTAAGCGTGTTATAAAAGAACAATTATAACATTATAACATATAACATGTGTAATGCCCAACTTTCCAAACAATACTTTAGCTGCAACGTGTTGCCTTCCATTAGCGAAATGACTGATTACTCCACTTGGACAGCAGGCCATTGGCATCTGCTTGCAACATTGCAACATTTCTTTCAGTGCCCGTGACATTGACCGTTTCACCTCTTTCCACTACTTTTCACATCTTATCTAGTTATAGGGTAAGATGTGATCATTGCATGTACTCCCAATACTTTAGCTGCAACGTGTTGCCTTCCATTAGCGAAATGACTGATTACTCCACTTGGACAGCAGGCCATTGGCATCTGCTTGCAACATTGCAACATTTCTTTTAGTGCCCGTGACATTGACCGTTTCACCTCTTTCCACTACTTTTCACATCTTATCTAGTTATAGGGTAAGATGTGATCATTGCATGTACTTCACTCTCCTCCTCCCTACCTAGTGGTGACGTAGTTTGAACATTGTTTTGTTCATTGAATGTCCATCAGAGCCAATGTCTCCTGGATGCTGGAGGTTTTTGCAAGCTATGATCTCTCCTGAATGTTTGAATTTATGTGTGCGCCATTATTTGATCTCAGGCACGCCTGTCTGATACCCCTGCACATTTCGATGTCCCCAATGAAGCTCTCTGCTACAGAGTGAACCCGTGATCCTGCTGCTTGTGCCCTCGAGGAGAATGTATAGTGTTCCTGCACCAAAAGTACTTGAACATTTTTCATAGTTCTGGTGAAAGTCCCCCTACCTGCACTATCGAACACTTGCTGTCTGCACTTAACTCCTGCACTGCCACCTGTTGGCCGCACTTCTTGTTTTTCGATGTTTCGATCCTATATCTTGCATTTGCTCCTCCTCCCCTTGCCCCAGCACTTTTCCCCTATCCTCTCCCCTGCACTTGCGCAGTCTCAATGTCACTGGGCCTAGTAAGATCGTTCTCCTGCCCCCCCTTGCTCTCCTCCCTTGCTTCGTCGCGCCTTGAAACACTTGTGTACAGGCGCGCTATTAATAAAATATCATATCATATCAATAGCAAAAACCTTTCTGCATCTTTAGTGCTATGTCCTCTGCCTTCCAAATCAAGAAACATGTTTACTGCATGCACTGCTTCAGTTCCCAAGCAATGCACGAGGGCTGCCTGCTCCCTCTCCTCAAAAAACCTCTCCCTTCAGATGCCATTGAGGATTATTATTGAATCAAGCCAAATATGAAATTAATAGAAGAAACAAAAGCGTGACACACAAATGCAACTAAATACCCCGGTCCCGGTGCTTTGATGGTCTGCAGCTCCTCGAGCATCCACAGAGCGAAGCTCCGCAGACCTCATGTCCGTTCACCCTGTTGCTTAATGATGGTGTCAACAATGTTGACGTTGCAGAATAGGATATGGCTGCCTAAAGGATTCAAGGTTCTTTCCTCTCGACTGCAACGTCCTTGATGTTGTGCCGCCACTTGGTTTAGGATGCAAATTTGGTGAGGCACCACAAACCTGCTGCACATATCCACTACTTCTCTGCTGGTAAAGGAACCAGTGCCGCTGGCGCAGTATCTCCTTGGCCCCAAGCCTGCGCTCCCATTTGTAAAACCTTGTGTGGCTGCTCACAGGCCAACCCTCCCAGGGGCTCCTGGCAGTTTGTGGTATTGAGGAGCTAGAAACGTGCATCCCCAATGCATTTGGCAGTGTGCCTGTAGTCCTAACCATGTGCTTTCGTGGGGCGCATGGGCTCACAAAGTGCTGGCCGGATCCAGAAGGAAGACTCAGCACACTCAGTTCTCCATTGACCTTGAGTACTGCACAACCGCCTCAGTTCCTTACCAGATTGCAGATCTGATGCCTTCCCAGAGCACAGTAGAGGCCTCATGAAATCGGATTGGTTTGTCTGCCATTGCTCCCTTTATACCCAGCATAATCATGGTTTGCACACACAAAGCAGGTTAGTTTGGTCTTTATTGACACATTATCAAATTCAAGGAAAGCACATAATACTGAGTGTATGGTTGTAGATCAAGGGAAGTCAATGGCTTGAGAGAAGGGGCTCCCCAATCTCACGCTGAGGTTAATGGAGACTCGTAATTAGACAATTCCACAGCTCCCAGAGGGATGCTTGTCTTTTTAAGGCAATCTGTCTTGCCAGCAACAGTGATTGATTTCCCCACATGTCTCATTAGAGTTCCTGCAGAAATGATATGATATGATAGGTTATTTAATACCCAGAGGTTTCTAAGTGCAGACCCGGGGATCAAACCTGTGTTACTCCATGTCGTCTTGTCGAACCTGTGTTACTCCATGTCGTCTTGCTTCCAAGGCGAGCACGTTGCCCCTGAGCTACCCTCCCCCCTTATCCCGCTCCGCTTCTCCTTCAAGATCAAAGGGGTATTTAGAAATCACATGCTTTTAGCATTTCTAACTGTTCGCCCATCAATGTTGAGACAGAAGAAGCAAGAGATCAGAGGGTAGCAGGGCCTGGTCTTTGTTGTCGAGGGCCAGAAGGCCAGGACCAGAAAGAGGCATTGCTGAAGGCCCAGGCCTTATTCTGGCCTGATTGATGTAGCAGGCTAATGCAAGAACTTCTTAAGACTGACTTCACGGTGATGGTCTTATGGCTGCGAAGCAAGCCCTGGAGGGAAAATCAGTTGTCAATTACACAATTACAAATGCAAGCAGTGCAGGAAGAAGCTCTTCTGCAGGGAGTTATTACACATAATTGGGGAGCTGGCCAATGGGGAAAGCTGACATGATCTGTGGAATTTTCAGTATGTGCATCTGTGTGCAAGGAAACAGTGGGCACTGGTCCAGGCAGGGGATTTACAGTCATCAATTACCTCACCCCTGTTTTCCCATCACTCTCTCCAGTTGGCTTATGCAACTTCCTGGAGATTAGCTGTAAACTAACATCAGCTAAAACGGCTTCAGCCTTTCAAAACGTCCCTCGTGCTTAATTCTCAATTTTAAAACGTGTGGATTCCTTATCCCGCTCCGCTTCTCCTTCGTTACAGGTGTTTTTTTTTTTATCAGTGCCCTCCACCTCGGACACAGGATTCGAAGTCCTCTTTTCTTTCTCTTTTATTTTTATATTCTCCTCTTTTATTTTTCTAAGCTTTATTTAACTTTTCAGTCACAAAACAGCTCACGGTAATATAAGAAGTGTCAATGATAAACATGCCTGCAACCGATTTCTTTCCACCCCCCCACAACCCTCCCTCCAGCCCAAAATTAAATAAATAAATAAATCAAAACACATCAAGGGGAACCATTGGTGATTACCATAAAACAGGCTTGCGCTTCGGCCTCCAGGTTTTCAGTCATTTGTCCAAGATAGGGTGTGAACAAGCCCCTCAACCACATAGCAGCCCATTGTCCAGGGCAAGGCCCTCGGACCATCCACTACTTCCAGACACAATTCCCCTTACAGCCCCTGACTCCCGTCCCAAGGGCCATAAGCATGCCCAACCAGTTGTTGAAAGAAGGCACAGGTTTTGCATATGATGAGGCCAAAACAGATGGGCCTCTCTATCTCTGACATATTCGGGGAACAGGGATCAAGTCTGCATGTACTTGGGGATAGAATTAGACAGAAGTGCCTTGATTCTCTCCATGGCCAACATCTCCCATACCATGGTCCACCAATAAGCCAGGGAGGGGCCTCCCAGGACTTCCTTGTTATTTTCGCCGCTAGGAGCAACTGAGAGATTAGTGAGGCTCGAGGCCTGTGAGCAGAAAATAGCCACCTTCCAAGTGTTCCCAAGCAAAACCACCAAGGGGTCTAGGGGGAGCTGGGTGCCAGTTATTTCTTTGATCTGTGCTAAGACCTCCTTCCAGGAGGTGGCTATAACAGGGCAAGACCACTACATGTGTAGCATGTTCCCCACCTCCCCACACCCATACCTGCACTGATCAGGCATATTTTGGGATATACAGTGGAGCCTTGCACTGTGAGGTGCCACCTGTAGAAGAGCTTAATGGCCCCCTCTTTAACTTCTGTGCACCTCAAGCTTGTAAGTGTTCTCCGCCAAGTCTTACTCTAGGACTCCTCAGAGATTTCCTGCCAAATGTCTTGCTCCAATTTGATCATATAGGGATTTTTGCTGTCATTCTCCGGGTTCCCCGCGAGCCTATATAAGTGAGAACCCCCTGACGTCTTTCCTTCTAGTACCATGTGTTCGAGCCCTTTAGGGGTGCGAGCGCCATCCTCCTGGTTGCCGGGTTGGTAATCCAGTGTCTAAGCTGAATGTAGCGGAATCGCTCAGTTTCACGCTGGTCAAATCTGGCCTTGCATTCACTGAACGTCAGTGGTTCACCCTCTTTGAAGAGATCCCAGAGTCTCAAAGGCGAGTCCCGTTCCCATGCTGCAAAAGGCCCACTGCCCAGGCCCGGAGAAAAATCTGGTTTACGTGTCACAGGTGTGAGGTGGCTCAGACCCATCGGGATCCCCAAGAGCTGGCTCACTCTGTCCCAGTGCACTTTCGTGAGGAATGGAAGATATTGCAATGGGGTTACCAATTCTATGACAAGACTGGAGGCGAGCATTATGCTTCAACTTCTTTAATTTACCACTCTTCAGCAGTTTCAACAAACTCAGAAGCATAACCAACATTGAGAACAGTCTAAAAAGACTTTTCTCCTTTTGAACTACAACTCCCATAGACTCTGTAGTCCATCTCAGTCCATGCTCAGCTATGACCACATCCTGTCCCTGAGCTCCTCCTCTTCTTTTACTGCTCTTCAAGCAGATAAGTACTATTTTGGTTATCTCCCTATTTTGGTATAAAAGTTTATGGTTTCAGTTAGTGTAAAATGAGATTAAGACTGTAATAGCTATGCTGATTGAGGGTGTAATAAGAATGCAGTGAGGAATAGGACGTTTTAATCCTCAGCTCGATTATATGTTAGATAATATGGTTGATACAGCGCAGCGGTGCATAGTGTTTTTGTTTCGTTATATAGCCCGACCATGCGGGCTGGCTTCGCCTCGATTCGCAGGCCCCGTGCCATATGCCCGGCACATCAGGGGTGGCAGCGCGTGCGAGGGCGAGCAGAAAGCGGGTTGCATGACCGCGCTTCAGCCGAGTTCGGCGTCCCTCCCCGCGGGAATTAGAGCGGCGGAGATCCGACCGCGACTAGTGGCCCCCTCCCTTGGGAGGGAGGAGCCAGCCGCGTAAGAGTCGCGCACCCCCTCCTTTTCGGAGGCGGAGCCGAGGCGCGCTCGCTTCCATGTTGCGGTATTTGGTACGAGCGACACGGAGCAGCGCAGGCAAATGAAGCCGGGCCCGGGGGTGATTTTTACTATTATCATTGCAGGCGAATGAGCGGTCCGTTCAGAGGGCGCGATAGAGCTTGGGGAGCATTCCTAACACACGCACGTTAAGAGCGTGTTTCGTGTCTTATCAGCACAGTTGTGCGAGAACCTTTGGGAGGCTCAGGAAGACCTGTGAGGGCACGTGATACGTTTCCCCTGACAAGGAGGATTTGGAGAAGAAAGCCACCACAGGCAACTTTAGTATCTACTCTCCGTCCAGGACAGCCACAAGGAAATAATAATTTTAAAAGACAATTGAAAAAAAAAAAAACATTTTTTTGCTGATTAAAAGAAGGGTCACAAGAATAAAACCCAGTGCACCTAGAGTGAAAGGGCGTGCAGTGACACCCTTGTGGGTACAACAGGCATACAGCACCCACGCAAAATGTCGGAGTTTGAGTGGAGCGAAGAGGAGCAGACCTCAGATCTGGCTGCCAGCTTCAAGCAGGTGCTAGGAAATTCACTCATAGATGCAGTGGCGCAAGGGGTGAAACCCCTGCAGGATAGGCTGGAGTCCCTCGAAGCAATTTTGCACCAGCCCTTAGACAGTGTCGGACGGATGGGATGCACGCCCGCGGAACCCTCAGAGGCAGGGCCATTGGGGAGTAGTAAGGCCCGTAAGAGGAAAGCCCCTCTTGACCCCCAGGGCCCTTCGGATGGGGCAGAAGAGAAGGCCCCAGAGGTCGTTGATGCCTTTGCAAAGCTCCGTGAAGCGTATTTGCGGCGTCAGACTGTGCCAGAAGAATATGGAGAAGAGGACCCAGGCTCAGGAGAAGAGCTGGAAGAAGGTTTAATCCCCTCGCAAGAGGAGGAGGAGGAGGTAGAGCTCAAACATAGCTCAGCGAAGAGAATCTGCAAAGAAAAGCACCTCGAAGAGGTGGAGGAGGACATGTTTGGCCCGGAGAGCATTCGGAATCCGAGGTCCTCGGACTGGCAGCCCTCGCCTAGAGTGACACAATATATGACCATGAGGCTGCGAAAGGCACTGGATAAAGAGGTCTGCCAAAGGCTCCGAGCAGAGTGTCCGAGACCAGATCTACCCGGGAAGGTGGCAGAGACGCCAGAATTGGACCCCAAAATGCTGACTTTCGTCTCAAAGACGACCAAAAATCCCCGGAAAGGTATCGATAGGTCCTGGAGGAGTTGTCAGGAGAAGGTGCTAGACCTGGCCGGACCCCTCGCTAAGATAATGGACCTGACCGAGAGAGCCAAAGACACTGGGGAGGAAGTAGACCCCGACGCCCTAGCGGGCTGGGCGCAGAAAGCAGTGTGCCTACTGGGGAACGCCAATTGCGCCATAGCTTCTGAACGCCAAAGGGGACTCCTATTGAAAATAGATTCGAAGCTGAGTGATTTGGCCTCCTATGAGGCCGGTGAAGCTGCGCAGGGACTCCTCTTTGGGGAGACCTTTGGCAAGGAAATGGGTTGCTTTGTAGGCACCTACGCGTCTCTGGAGAAGGCGCAAGCTTCCATAAGGAAGATTTTCCCCAGTCGAGTTTTTGGAGGGGCCAGTCGCCACAAGGGTCGGTCGACTCGTCGTAACCAATGAGGAAGAAGGCCCCAGAATCCCAGGGCCCAGTACTGGGAGAGAAGACAACAGGACTCCTTCTTCCCTTCCAAAGGACGCTTCCCGAGGGGTCGCAGAGGAAGAGGCTCCGGTTGTGGACAAGGGTTCACTCAAGGTGAGAGCTGCATATTACCCTCCTGTAGGAGGGAGAACAGGCATGTTCTGGAAAAGTTGGCGCGAGCTTTCCAGCGGTGCCTGGTTTTGCAAGCAGTAGTGGGATTACGCCTGGAGTTCGTTCAGTCCCCAGTGCAAGCGTGCAGGCCCCACCAGCAGCCTTTAGAGCGTGCAGAGCAGAGCCTGTTAGACCAGGAGTTACGCCAGTTAGTGGCGAAGGACGCCATAGAGGAATGTTCGAGGGAGCCCACTTTCATAAGCAACATGTTTCTGTTGCACAGAAAGGAGAAAGTGCGTCCAGTCATGAACCTAAAGGAGTTGAACGGGTGGATTGTGTACCGACATTTCAAGATGGAGGGCATCCATCAGCCATAGACACGCTCAGAGAGAGAGATTGGTTGACCAGGTTGGATCTGAAAGATGCATACCTGACAATTCCAATAGCGGAAGAGTTCAGAACTTTCCTAGCTTTTCGCTGGAAAGGACAACTCTGGCAGTTCAAGACTATGCCCTTCGTGCTTGCTTCGGCTCCATGGGCCTTTACCAAAGTAATGAAGCCAGTAGTGGCGGCCATAAGAGAGAAAGGCATAAGATTGATCATTTATCTAGACGATCTACTGCTACTAGCCGAGGATCGAGAGACCCTCAGGTACCAGACAGAGTGGGTAATAGACCTGTTGTCGTCTCTAGGGTTCCTAGTGAACAAGGAAAAGTCAGATACCGAACCGGTGCAGAGGTTAGACTTTCTAGGGTTGATTCTGGATGACAGGAAAGCAACCCTGGAGCTGCCAGCTCGGAAGATTCGCGACATCAAGAGGGAACTCAGAGGATGTCTGCAGAAGCAGTTTGTATCTCTCCGGACCCTAGCAAGAATAGTAGGGCTGCTTGCAGCTTCTATTCAGGCCATCTTTCCAAGTCCACTTCATTATCGAGCACTGCAGAGGTTAAAGATACGGCATCTACAGCAGGGCCTGCGCTACCATCAGACAGTGCCGTTGGATCACGAATCCAAGACAGAGCTAGAATGGTGGTTACAGAATATGGATGCCTGGAATGGGCGTGCCATTTTCGGAGACAGACCGGATCTAGTCATAGAATCCGATGCCAGCCGGTTAGGCTGGGGCGCAAGGTGCGGAAACCTGCAGACAGGAGGGAAATGGAGCGAGGAGGAACTTCGCTTACACATAAATTGTCTAGAACTCCTTGCAGGGTCCTTTGCGATCAGGGCCTTCACGAAGGAGAAGATGAGATCTTGTGTCCTCCTAAAGATGGACAACATATCGGCAGTGCGTTACATAAATCACCTGGGCGGTACCAAATCCAGGATGCTGGCCGAACTAGCGAAGGACTTTTGGCACTTCTTCCTACAGTCAGAAACGTCCGTCACGGCGGAATACCTGCCCGGAACGTTGAACGTCATAGCGGACTGGAACTCTCGGTACCTCACGGATTCCAGTGATTGGAAGCTGGATCCAGCAGTCTTTCAGAGGATGATAGAGAGATGGGGCCTAGTGCACATAGACCTCTTTGCGTCCCGGTTGAACGCCCAGACAGCAGAGTATTTCAGCTGGAGGCTGGATCCGGGAGCTCGAGGAACAGACGCGTTCCTACAAGACTGGAACGGAGGTCCACATTACGCGTTCCCGCAATTCAGGATGCTGAGCAGAGTTCTAGCGACGTGTCGGAGGGAGACAGTGGAGTTGCTATTGGTAGCACCATGGTGGAAGTCACAAGTATGGTTCCCGACACTCATGGAACTGGTGGTAGATTACCCAAGGCTTCTTCCAGAAGGAGAACAACTGCTCACGGACCCAGCTGGGTCGTATCACCCTCTGAGAGTGAGTGGGACTCTCCCGCTCATCGCGTGCAGAATATCAGGAGACACTGGGCGCTGCCAGACATTTTGGCGCAAGCTCCGCAGCTCATTGCAGATTCCTGGGCTACGTCCACAAGAAGGAGCTACGACGCGGCTTGGGCCAAGTGGACTAGCTGGTGCAAGGGGAGAGGTCTTCATCCCATTTCGGCCCCTGTAGTGGTGATTTTGAATTTCTTAGCTCAACTACTACAAGGTGGGAAAGCGTTTCGTACCATAGGGGTGTACAGGTCGGCCATATCCGCGGGGCATCTCCCTATTGAGGGAGTGCCAGCAGGGGAACACCCAGCGGTAGTACGGCTTATTAGAGGAGCCAGATTTAAAGTGCCTCCTGAACCTCGATACAAGATGGTCTGGGATGTCCTATCAGTTCTTAAACTAGTGGAGAGTTGGCCCGGGAACAGATATTTATCTATGAAGCAGTTATCAGGGAAGCTAGCGATACAGTTATGTCTAGTTTCTTGTAAACGCGTATCAGACGTAAGAGCCCTGGAGGTAGATAGGAAGTCATTTGGGCCGGAAGGCGTTACTTTTACAATCGTGGGAAGAACCAAGACGGGGACATCTTCAGTTCACTACCCATATTTCCCGGCTAGACCTAAATGGTGCGTAGCGAGCTGCGTAAAAGAGTACGAGAGCAGAACAGAGGAGTTCAGAGCAGCGAGTACGAAGCAATTGCTGATTGCGCGCAGGAAGCCATTCAAAGGGGTGTCCACAGCTACTATAGCCAGATGTGTTAAGGAAGTGATGCAGGCAGCAGGAATAGATGTAGAGAAGTATGGAGCGCACTCTGTGAGAGGAGCGATGACGTCCAAAGCCTATAAAACAGGAGTATCCCTCAGAGATATTATGCTGACAGCAGGCTGGTCGAATGATCGAACTTTTAAAGAATTTTATTTCAAGCCGACCGAGAGTTTAGCGGTCGCGGTGTTGGGAAGCTTTGAACAAGCATAATGCTCGCCTCCAGTCTTGTCATAGATTAAAGATTACCCCTGCTAGCTGCACAGGGAGTATTAATTCTATTAAAGACTAGGAGACGAGCATTAAATTCCCACCCAAAGATGTATTGAGCTTTTCATTGAATGATCGTATGTCATTATAATATGATAATAGTGTCAATACATGGACACCACCCTGATTTTTTCTACTTTCTGTTATTCCTAGGTGAGGAGCAGAAGAATAATTGATGGAGGAGGCTAGCAGAGGTAGTCGCCTGGGTCGAGGAAGTTCGACATTCGTTTGGAATGGTCAAAGTCGTTGCCTGTTGCAGGACTTAGTGTGGAGTTCTTATTATGACTTTCAGAGTGAGTAAAAGAGAGGAGGAGCTCAGGGACAGGATGTGGTCATAGCTGAGCAAGGACTGAGATGGACTACAGAGACTATGGGAGTTGTAGTTCAAAAGGAGAAAAGTCTGTTTAGACTGTTTTCAATGTTGGTTATGGTTCTGAGTTTGTTGAAACTGCTGAAGAGTGGTAAATTAAAGAAGTTGACGCATCTTGGTCCAGAATATTCAAAATAGCCTTCCATGGGAATCTATTTACCGCCGATATGGAACACAACTTTAAGGTACTGCAGGGGTGGCATAGGGACCCAGTGAAATTATCTAAGATGTTCCCGGCGGTGTCCCCGTTGTGCCCGAGGGGATGTGGTCAAGCAGGCTCCAGGAGCCATATGTGGTGGCACTGTCCAAAGGCTCAAGTGTACTGGGGGTCAGTGAGGGACTGGATGGCGGAAGTGATAGAGGAACACTTACCTCTAAACCCCCTGACGATGCTACTGGGCCTCCCCCCGGAGGAAGCGGAAATACACCGATACCCAAGGATGTGGGAGACAATGCTGCGGGCAGGTAGAGTAGCCCTCGCACAAAAATGGAAAAGCCTGGAGCCCCCTTCTAAGGAAGATTGGATGAAAAAAGTAAAAAACATGTTTCTGATTGAGTTGAGAAGCCGTCAGGCCCTGGTGCCTTCCACGGTGGGAGGCTCTGAATAGCTCCCAGGACCTCCTGCTCAGAGATCTCTGATTGAAGCGCTTCTCTATCATTGGCCGACAGCTTTGGAAACCCCTTCTGGGCTATGTAATCCATTCCCTGCTCCCTGGGAATCCTGGCCACTATTTCCCTAAAGTAGCTTTCAAGGAGAACCAATTTGGCCGCCTCCTGGGTGACCCACCTACCATTGTTATCTTTCAGAACTGGGATAAAGGTGCGCTGGGTACGCTTGAGAATTTCCGCCTCCAGAAGCCTTTTGGCTTTGTTACCTCTTACGTAATAGTAATGCAGGGCAGAGAGTAGAGCCTGTACAGCCTTATCAGTAAGGTGAACCTCCAACCATTTCTGCGCAGCACGCATCCCTTTAAGGGATCTGTGTGTATGTGCCCTTTTGTGTCTTGCTTCTGCCTGGCAGACCTCGCTCTCTAGCTCTTCCAACCTGGCTTTCTGGGCTTTAGTGTACACCGCCGAGTAGCTAATTAAATCACCTCGGAGGATCCCCTTAGCCACACCCCAGACTATACACGGGTCCATTGTTCCCGTGTCATTCTCGGCAAAATAGTTAGCCAAGGTCTTTTAGAAGGAAATTGTTAAATCGCCAAACCTTGTGCTGCTGGCCTGCCTGGACCGCGAGGGCCAGACAGGTACAAACAGGTGCATGATCAGAAAGGACCCTCGGGAGGATCTCACATTTGGAGACCGTTGGGATAAGAGACCTGGAAACCAGCACCACATCCAGCGTGAATGCCCCTGGTGCACCGGAGAGTAGTGTGTATAGTCCTGTTCCTCTGAATGGAAGAATATCCAGGACTCTATCACTGAGATCTCTCAATAAGTTTGTCAGGACCAAGAAATTGTGTTTATCTGCACTTGTCGGGGGTAGGGTTTTATCCTTGCTGGGGTCTACCACGCAATTGAAGTCCCTGCCTATGACTAGTTTTCCCTCAGAAAAACCCATTAAAGAATTAGTGCGTCAAAGAAGGCCTCCTGGCCCGAGTTCGGGGCATATAAAGAAACCCTGGACATCCTTCGTTCCCCCAATTTAGTGTTCAGAGTGAGAAACCTCCCCCACGGGTCCCTCAGCAGTCCCAAGACCCTAATCAGAAGCCCATTCCTGACTAGGATGGCCACCCCTCTAGTTTTAGTACCACTCATAGCAAAAAAGGTCTTAGGGTAAAATGTATTGCTCAGGAGTGGCTCGTACTCCAGGAGCAGGTGAGTCTCCTGAAGAAAGACCATATCGGGAGCAAGCCTCGCTTGCCTCTGAAAGACGGCCATGCGTTTGGTTGGGGAGTTAAGTCCCTGCACATTCAGAGAGAGGCAGGAGAGGTCAGGGCTGATCCCGGTTGCACTAGTGTTGTGCATGAGTGCCAAAGGCGGGTGTGACAGGGTGCAGGGCACAAAGATATACTATAGCGTCTGCCCCTTACAGAGGGGGAGGGGGGACTTCTCTCCTGCTTAGTAGTGATGTACCTGAAGGAATGGGACTTGGCCGAGTGCCAGGACAGGATAACAGCTTTGCCATTGCCCTTGATAAAGCAAATCCCACCCTCCCAAAAAATGTAGTGGCCAACAAAAAGAAAAAGGAACCCATCAATCGTGAATCCCTCAAACACCTGCTCACCATCAGGCGTTAATGCCGGAACTGCCTCCCCACGGGCCCTCTCCATGATAATGAACTGCCCAACACTCAGCTTAGAATTAACATGCAACATTGTGACCCAACCCAGAAACCTTAACATAGCAAAAGCCTCATGCCCCTTCATCAGCGGCCTACCCCTCAGGCGGTCCCTGCGCTGCCCGCTCATCAGAGTCTTCCTAGAAAGAGGGACAGGTTCAGTGTAACGTCTGCCAGCCCCAAAAAATCAATGATCTCCCAGACGCTGCAGGGCCTTCTTCTTTGAGGACCCCCTCAGGCCTTCCAGGGCCCTCCGCGAGCCATTCAGGTGGGGCTGATGCTCTGCATCAGGCATATCTTGGGAAGAGCGCGTTTCTTCAGTCTCCGGGCTCTGCCTTCCCTCCTCTGCCAACTTCAGGAACTCCCCTGTGGCCTTCTCCATATCGATTATGTGTTGCCACCCACGATACTCAAAGAGCATCTTACACAGGAACCCCTATTTGTATCTGATCTCCCGTTTGCGCAGGCAGGCTGTAAGGGGGCTGAATTGGCGCCGCCTGGCAAGGGTTCATCCATTGATTAGCCAAGCTGTGCAGCTGAAAGCGTGTGGAAATGTGTAAGTGCTTAAACAAGCGAGCTAAGAATCCCAGCACTCCAGCCTGAGGCCGGTCTGCTCTAGGAAGCGAGATTAACGATCACAGAAGCCCGCTGCTGTACAGCCGCATTTCCAGAGGTAAGAATTGGTTGGCTTATAGGAAATACAGAGTTTCAGGCCAGTGAAATAAAGTGTGCAGCATCGTGCTTTAAACTGTGAAGTAATTCTTTAACATGGTTTACAGATTCCATAACAGAAGAAACGGAATGGAAAACATATACTCACAGGAAGGAAGGATACGGTTAGTCTACTAACCCTGTCAGGGGGACACCCCCGGAGCCACGCTTTTCCGTCCGAGTCCTCCCCCACCACACCTTGGCCACATTATTCTTTTTTAAACAGATTGTAGAATGGGTTTATGCGCCGTAGAAGAGCATAATGTGCCACTATTATTAAATTCATGCATTATTTATTTTTTTCTGTTTCTGTGAACAATGTTTTGGGGACCGCTTATGCACGCACACGAAAGAATGGGCCACATCTGAACTACCACCCCTCCCTACCACCATCATAGAAACAAAATCAAGGACAGCCAGGACCGCCTTTCCTGAGGAATACCCTCAGTCCTGGATCACACTCCACAAATCTACTCTCATTTTCTTCTTCCCATGTCACGCCACATAGCGGGTCCCCTGGCACACTGCAGGCAATTGCCTGGTAGCATCGTTCACCTCTTCACTCCAGCAGTGTGGCACCCTGCATAACTGCAACATTTCTATCTCCTACCACACATACAACCCACAACATCCATAGCGCCCTCGATCACGCTATACCTGTCCTCATTGATAACTGAGCTCGTTACTGACACCTGGGATTCACCTCTGGATATTCAGAAACTCCAAATGTCACTACCAGAAATCACATAGAAACAAACCAGCACACAGGAAACTGGTACTTCCAGAATGCAGCGATTAACCCTTCAGGATTCGCCAGTGCCTCTCCCACCCCTCCCACTAATCTTTCCCCACCTTCTCCCTTCAATTTTATAACCATACGCCAAGAGTCTGTCAAAATGTAATCATAATACCACTTTAAATAACATGTAGAGAATGTTCTGTTCCGCTAGTACCCGTGGTGGCTCTGCAGACAATCTGAATGCTCGGAACAATGACTGCCACTTGGCCACACTCCACCCGGCTCCCATTTACAAATGCCTCCTGCCAGAAAAGTATGAACATGTACCTGCTGCCTCTGTTTTTCTCCATTCCTTCAAGTCCCGATGTTTCCCATGAGTATCCAGAAGCCTTGAGGACATTCCTGAGTGCAAAATCCCAGAGATATTTTATGTAAGTAAACTTGTCCAACCAAACCAAGTCTGGTGGGGATCTGTTTGATTAAATATCTTGCCATTATTGATTGGGTGGGGCAGACAAAGTAGACCCCTAGCATTTTCTTTCCAAGTAATTTTTTTTTTATTTTTTATATATTTTTTATTGATTTTCCATTTTAACAACATATACAACCAAAACAAGTCAAACTATAACACTCATAAATGCTACAAAACAAAGATCAATATCCCCACCCTCCTAACCCGCAACTCCCCCCTACCCACCTGAGCTTACTCCGTATCAATCTCTGTCTCACCCTCTGAGAGTGTACATGCCCCTGCACCACCGGAGGAGTTTTCCTCTCCGGAGTCGTTCTTCATTGAATCAAACAGAGTAGCCACTTAGTGTCTCCAAGCCGTCAATGACTCTCCTGAGTCATCCCCTCCTCTATCGGCTGCTTCACTCCACACCACTGTCTCTGCTTCTACCCATTTCTGCAGGTTGCTGCACCATACCTCCACCCTAGGTCTGCTGACGGCTTTCCAGCCCATGGCGATCCTGCGCTTGGCAAGAGTATATGCCAAGTCTTTTAGTTTACTCAAATGTTTCATCTTACGTGGCCTGGGAAACCCCCCCAACCATGCACGCCTACAGGGACTCCACCTCTAGTTTGATTCTTTTCTCATGCAAGCATCCAGCCACCTCTCTCCAGTATCTCTCTATCTTGGGGCATGCCCAAAACATGTGTATCATGCCCGCATTCACTTCCCCACTTTTAGGGCTTTTCTGCGTCCCTGCATTCTTAAATTTCACAATCTTACGGGGAATCATATACGCCATGTGGGTGATATACAACTGTATTTGTTGCAATCTCACATTTCTAGACACCTTTTTATGATACCTCTGGGCCCGCACGCACAACCTGTCCTCTACATCCTCCCAGTCCCTCCTCAATTGAATCACCTCCTTTCCAACTTTAGACATTAACAGTTCATAAATCCGGTAGACCTCATGACCCCCCTCTGACATGTCACAAATAGTTTCAATGGCTGCGTCTGGCTGACTCTCCAGTACCCCCTCTTGCCATTTATCTTTTCTTATCCGGATCAAGCTAGCATAAGCAATATATTGTCCCTGACCCAGACCAGTGCTCTCGACTAACATGTCAAATTCCCATATGTTCCCATCTTGCCACACATCTCCCAATGTCACAACACCATTCGGTTTCCAGTGAATACAAATCACCTTCCTCAACTGGTCAATCTACACCAGTCAACACAACCAATGGTATCTGCGGAGAACATGGGGACGGGATCCCCATTGCCTGACTCGCCCTCTGCCAGACCCCCCTCGCCACTCCCAGCATACTCTTGCCTTTACCCAGCCTCAATTTCGGCAGTCAGATCCATTCTTTCAGAAAAAATGGGGTGTAGTCCGCTCTCAGTAACCTTCACTCCGGTGTTGGGTCATCTGATAACCACCTAGCTACATATTGTAGCTGCCTGGCCAGGAAATAGATCTCGAAGTTAGGCAAGTTAATGCCCCCCCCAATCGTATGCGTTTTGCAATTTCCACAGTGCTATTCTATTTCTTGCGTCGTGCCAAATAAACCCCCTGCACAATCTATGGAGCTTAACAAAAAAACTCTGAGGTATCATGTGGGGTATTTTCACAAAGAAGTGCAATAACCTGGGCAACACCACCATTTTAACAATGCCACTCTACGCATCATAGTCAAGGGGAGCTTAGCCCAAAACTTCATACTACATTCAGTATTCATTATTGCTTTCACTGTGTTCTGTGTATACTCCACCTCGGTCGTGTGATAGACATCTATCCCCAAGTACCTAAAGGCCTCCGTCTACCATGGTATCTGAAGTACTGGTAACTTCTCCCACAATAACACCCTATACCTACCAAGAAGAAACACACAAGACTTTTTGGGGTTCACTGTTATCCCAGAAAATGCAGCGTATCTGTCCATCACTTCCAAAACATATTCTAAATTCTCTTCGGGGTATCTCAGATACAACAGCATATCATCTGCATACAACGATATTAAATGCTGCCCACCTCTGGTGCGAATCCCCACTTCCTCATAATGTGTCCTCAAATATATCGCCAGGGGCTCCAGAGAAAGGATAAACAGCATCGGGACCACGGGCAACCCTGTCTGGTGCCCCTACGAAGTGGCCATCGGTCAGAGATTATCGCACCCGTCTTGACCCTGGCCAGTGGTGCGTTGTATGGTGGTCGGTCATTTTTTTGAAAAAATAATGTCGAATGACAATTTTTTTGAAAAAATAATGTTGAAAAAAAAATGCCGAATTGCGTTTTTTAAAATTATATATTTATTTTGGGGTTCGGAATAAAAAAATGGGTAAAACAAAAATAAAAAATGTAAAAAAGGGGGTTTGGGGAGAACCCCCCCATTTAGAAAAAAAATGCATTAAAAAATAAATTCGACATTTTTTTTCGAAAAATTGACTTTCGACTTTATTGGTTTCTACATTATGACTATAAACCGCGCTGTATAACAAATGCACCCATCTCAAATACACTGGCCCCATCCCGTAGCTTTTCAGAGTCGCCATCAGCCAAGGCCACTTGACAGAGTCAAAGGCCTTAACCGCATCGAGTGATATAATCGCAACCTCCTGTGGGTTCTCTTCTACCTGTTCCATAATATAATGAAGCCTCCTAAGGTTTATGGATATGTTCCTGTGTGGGACATACCGAGTCTGATCAGGATGGACCAACTTGTCTGTGACTGGCTTCAACCTGTTTGCTAACACAGCAGTGAGGATCTTGCTATCTTGGTTAAGCATGGATAGCAGTCTATAAAACCTGCAATCCATGCTTGGTTTGCCAGGCTTAAAGAGCAGAATAATAATCGCCTCTCTCAGTGATTCCGGCAATACCCCATTTTCAAGTGCCTCATTCAACATTGCCAACAACGGAGGAAGGAGTTCCGCCCTGTATGTTTTATAAAACTCACCAGGGAGTCCATCCGTCCCTGGTGTCTTATTAGTGGGCAGGAAGTTAATCACTGCCTCTAATTCCTCTATGGTGATTGGGGCTTCTAGTACCTCTCTATCTGATGCCTCTATCTGGGGAAGACCAATTTCGTCCAGTGTGTCAACGATATCTGTATCCGACTCTCCACCAGCGTCTGCATATAACTGCCGGTAGAACTCCACAAACCTCTCATTCACCTCTCTTTGGGTATCTAACTTCTGCCCGTGTCCATCCCATATCGCTCTAATAGGCTGCCTGGGCGTCTCACATTTGTATAAGCAGGCCAACAGCCTGCCGGCTTATCACCCCCTGCATGCTGTTGCTCCACATATTTTTTATAATTCAGGTTACAGTCTCCTCCAATGAGTCTCACATCTTTCTTTCCAAGTAATTAATTAATTCCCACATAGCCAAATTACACGGGCTGATTTTGTTGAAATTCGAAATCAATAACATCCCTCCAGTCTGGATAAAAATATAGTATGTAAAGTAATTGGGTACTCCTATTTCTTTTTGCCAACCCCAAAATTCCCTAAAGGGAGGGGCGCATTAAATAAATGAAATACCCTACTACTTCTCATTCCCTTGAACCCTGCTTTAAAGCAGAGAGGTTATACATGATCAAATGAATACCTGGGTTTTGTGCTGGGGCAGAAAAGTGTCTTGTCAAAAGTAATAATGGGAAGTAGCTGATTGAAAAGGATATTCTCTACTTAGGATGAGGAAGTGATTTCTGGAAGGAGAGACTCTTCATTGCATTCTTGTGAAGGAAGACGTTTTCTATGTATGTAAAAAGTGTTTTGTTTTTAAAAGTCGGTTGTGTGCATTTCCAAGTGCGCATGGAGATTAAAAAGACAGAGCGCTGCATGTGTGAAATTGTTTTCACCAATAGAAAAGTGTTGCATATTATTTAAATTAAACTTCATATAAAGTAGTGTCCAGCTATGATCTTGTCATGTTTCAAGGTGCTGCATGCTATTAAAAGTGAAACACATGCAAAGTGTTTTTTGACTGTACATGTTGTGGGGCTAAAGAGTTTGTGATCTGTGGGCTTCTGAACCAACTAGTGTTTTCAATTTGTGGAAACAGAATTATTGGAAAATAAAAGAATTTGGGCTACACAGTGAGGTGGCATGATCTGTGATTTTGTACAAATATTAATGTTCATATTCTGTAAAAATATATATATTTTTCTCTTTACACTGGCATGGTTCTTCTTTTATCTGTGGCACAGGGGTGAGGGATCTAAGTGGTACTGTATGACTCAGGACTAGATTGAACATAAAAAACAATATTGGTGTAGCGCTTTTGCTTGGGGGGGGACTAAACTCCCTGTACCGATTGTTGCTGCATAAATATCTCCAAAACACATATGGGGGCTCATGGCGGGATGTGGCTCTCTGTTTTTGATTCATGACAAGTGCTTTGTTCAACAGGCTGTTCAGTCTAGTGCAAAGTCAGTAGGGTGCGGGACAGTTGTTAATGCATTGTTAAAATACAACTGTTGCTGGAACCCTGAGAATCAGGGAGGTGTTCAGAGGAATAGGATTGTGCATAGTAATGCAAAAGTAATCTGATTTGATATTGATTGTTGAAATCTATCAGGAATAAAGTGCACATTTTTTTTGTTCCTGTGTAGAGAGAAGAGAGATATAAGGTTGTAAAAAGCTGCTTTTGAAATTAGTCCCATTAAAATGTAAGAGGTCGGGAAACATCTCCTAGCCAAGCTGTTCATTCGAGGGGACTGGAAAAAGCAGAACGCTGGGTGCTGGCAAACTACAATGGTGCAAGAAATGACATCATTAGGCACTGACATTTGGCTTAATGGTGGGATTTTACATAAAGATCTAGAGGCGTTTTACATGACTCAAAATGTGTGTGAGGAGCAGACTAAAATGGCTCAACTCAAGGCTCAGTTATATTTTCATTTGAAATGAATCGAAGAGAGATTGCAACATAAACTGGCCAGTATGCTGAGCCAGACTGGAGACCTAGTAAAAAGGCCCAGCAATCACTTGTGCAATTGGAAGATAAAGTACTACAAAGCCAGATTTCAGAGCTCAAATATATGAAACCCCCTGGAGCAACTCAAAAATGTGCAAAAACACATCAACAAGAGATTGTTGACCATGAAATGCAGTTCTCTACACTCCAGGACGCACAGTGTGTGGAAAACTTGAACAGACTGCAACACACGTTGAATGATCAAACCACGTATACGTACACCATGTACACTTAGTGCACTGTTGGAGGAGATTGTGGCCTGTAAACAGTCCATGAATTAATTAAAACGTGAAAACAGTCAGTTCATCATAAAAGAGATTACTCACAACAGGAGTTTGATTAAATGCATCAGGATTTCAATATTCTGAAGCAACAACTATCAAAGCTGATCAAAGATAAAGTTGCTTTAGTGTTGAAAATGGATGCAGAAAAGGGTCAGTCAGCTTCTCAGAGACTGACCAGAATCAGGCCAGAATATATAGAGCTTATGGAGCATTTGAGGCAAGCAGAAGCTGACCTATTACAGGTAGCACATAGTAGAGATGCTCAAGAGAGAGAACCTTTCATTTTAAAAGTAAAGCACCGTAAACATGCACACATAACGCAAGACTCTCAGAGAGAATATGAAATCCTTCAAGCGAGAGTACAGAAAATAAAGGGTTAATTGGTGGCTCAGAGCAGTGTGCTTGAAGCTAGCTAGGCTTAGTGTCAGAGTAAAAAAAATCCACTCTCTCAATATAAGGAGGATATCCTGGGAGAGAGAAACATCTGTGAGAAATTAAATACTGAAATCCAAAAATATAAACGGGCATTGAGACACCATGACCAATCAGGGTATGGGATAGGGCCCTATGATCAAGAAGAGATGTCCCTCCCATCAAGGACCTCATGCCAGTTGCCTCTAGCCTCCCATGTACAGATTGGAACTGACCTCATGAACACCACTTATACAGAACAGGGAAACATGAGGTAGGGGGGTGTACCTCTTCCTAGCCAACCTGATCAGGAAGGCCATTCCTTATTTGACATTGATGGCTATTCACCTCTACGTAACAGAAAGGAAGGTGGCCAGACCAGTGTGTCATGGGAGACCAAAAATAGTCCTATGAGTACTTCTGACCCTGAAAACTTATATGATGAGTTAGAATTACAGAACATGGTAGCTGGTAAGCAGGTAAGAATGCACTGCGGGTTGAACGCTCGCTGCTGCAATGTATTTGTGATCTACAGGTCACAGGTTGGAATCCCCGCAAGGCCAACTCAGCCTTTCGTCCTTCCACGGTCGATAAATGAGTACCAACTTCGGTTGGTATGATTAATGTATGTAAATATGTTCTATGTACAGTGCTTGAGCATAAGAGCTATAGAAATATCAAATATCAAATCATTATTGAAAAGAGAACACCTAGCCTACTACGCTCAAAAAGAAAAACCAAAACGTCAGCCTAAAAAAGGCATTTTCAAAACCTCCACCTATTCAGGTGAAAGGGTGGATTTCCTCAGACTACCTGAAAGGAGGGAAAGTAACCATTGATAACAGTCTGGAGAAGAGATTGTGTTCTAAATTGTGCCAAAAAGTGACGACAGGGAAAGTGACCCTGATAGTTCACGGCGGCACAGGTGAAAAGATGAGTCCAGATCCCATGATTCTGAGAGGTATTTGCAATCTTATAGGGATTGAGAGTGCCTAGAAGACAGTGACTTGAGTCTGGAGTGACAGTAGCAGTACTAATTCTGAGGCAGAATGGAATCAGGTTCAGAGACAGAAAATAAATACCAAACAAAGGAAGGGTGTTGTGAAAGACCCAATCGGGCAGATTAAGGCCATAAATAGTTTCATGAGCCCATACCACAATAACACCAAGTATTCAGTGTGGGAACGTATGGAACTCTATGAACAAATGGTGCCATCATTTGAAATTAAAAATGATGTAAATTGCGTAGAGTTTGTGAAATTTACATTTTCCCCAAAATAGGGCAGTTTCTTTGCACGACTGGAAGACCAGGATGATTACATATGGTCCAGCTGTATGGCAGCAATTTTAAAACTCTTCTCCACTCACAGGAACCCACAAGAGGCATGCAAGGCTGCATGTAATTTACAATGTGGGGGTAGATCAGGCACCTAGGGAGTATGCGCAAGAATTAAAATGAGCATTTGTGCACAGCTCCAGGTGGGTGAATACGAATAACAGGGAATATGTGACCACATACTTCCAAGCTCTTCCCAAATATATAATTATCCAATTAGTTTGCAATTTCCATGAGCACAGGTCCCTGGATTGGGTTAATAGAGCAAGCCCACAGGATGAATGAGGTCCAAAGACCCACTGAGAGTAAAAACATCCCTAAAACAACAAAACCGTCTACCACATCTGCCGCTGCGAAGATGGTGGCAGAGATGAAAACTACCTCTCCTTTGGACCTGGAGACGGGGGCTTAAAAATACTCCCCCTGCTGGTAAGCAGAATGAGAAGCAGAGGAGACCTTCCACCCAGGCCATATCAAATGGTATTCAGGCAGTCTATCAGGAAAATGATCCCTCTGACCCTGCAACCTATGTAAGTCCTTGGTATAAGGGTATAAAACCAGTACTGGGGTATGGGTACACTTCCCTGGCACAACGGAGGGGGTCAAATCAGGTAGGTACTTCCCCGGGAAACTTCCCTCCAAATTTCCTGCAGGAGAGAAGTATCACTCCCCCTCTAAACCTACATTTTTCAAACATGTGCTCTCAAAACCCTAACTTCCAAAACAATACTCCTCCTTCTCCCCAGTTCCGGGACAATATATCCCTGAACCAAGGAGAAGGAATAATCAGGACTGAAAATGATGGGGGAAATTTACAATACTGAGCTACTTCACTCGAAGGGACAGTTACCCTTTTAGGTAGCAGCAGAGGTATGAGCAGAGACCTCCCTAGAACTCAGGGGCCCTCATTACGAGTTCAGCAGTAAAGAAACTGTGTTTATGTGATGCGGGTCCCACCATTTCCGGCAATCCATAGCACCAGAATCAAGGGAGCATCACGCTTTGTCGGCTGCGCGCATTACAGAATGCCAGAAACAGTGACACCGGCATTACAGAAAGACCGGAAAAGGGGCAAAATCCGTCCGCACCGCCACTAAGGGAGCCAGTGCCACCGTTTCAGGCATGAGCATGCCGGATGCAGTGGAACCGCAAACATGGGCACCGGAAACACTGGTTCCGGAAATAAAATGATCGCGTAACAGGAAACTGGCTGGTGGCCATCTTTAGAATCACAATCCACTCCAATCTGCTGGTGCCAGTAGCCTTCCACCCCTCTTAACTGCTGAATCACATCCCACAGCATGACTTCTTGCATCCTTGAAAACCACCAACGCAAGCCACGCTTCTCAGAGGCGGAGCTAAACATGGTGGCAGACACTATAGTCCAGCATGCTGGGGAACTGCTCTCAACAGACCAGCGCCACAGAACATAGCAGAGGAGGAAGTTGATCTGGCAGGAAGTGGCACGGAAGGTGTCAGCAGTGGGCATGACCGCACGCACAGTAAAGGACTGCCACAAGCGGTAGGATGACCTCTGCATGAGGGTCAGAAACCTCCTGTTTTCACACCGCAGGCAGTGCATAGGCACATGTGGTGGACCATCCTACCCGATCCAGCTCATGCCCTGGGAGCCGCTGCAGGGGCCAGAGCCGGGAAACCCATCGAGGCCGGTGAGTACACAAAGCCCCAATAAAAACCACACACCTGTCCACCCTGTCCCCGCCCCCATCTGTATCACTACTCCACCGAAATGGCTATAGCACAGCTAACATCACCCAAATCAGAGCCAGCAGAGCATTGCCTCCCCTTCCCACCTTGTCAAAACAGTGCAAACCAAGTCACATGCCCTGTCTCCCATGCAGGCCCCATTTCCAAGCACATGACAAGGCACCTCACAGTGGGCCTCATTCCGAGTGTGGTGGTCCGGAAACAAGGGTGCCGGTAAGTTTAGTGGCACCCTTGTTTTCAGGCTGCAACACTATGACTCTGCCTGCCAAGCCTGCTGCCCCCGACAGGTCTGACCCTGCCAGGTGCAGCGGCCACGTCAGGCAGAGTTGCCATGGAAGCACTGACACCATTAGCAATGGTGCTGGTCCTTCTGAGTCCCCATTCCCATGGAGTTCTAAAGGACTCCATGGGAATGGGGACTTAACAAAATCTGCTTGCTGACTACCTGCTCCGCCGTGACTTGTAACGTCCTGGTGGCATTGTGAAGTCAGGTGGCGGATACAGTGTTACGGGGATAGCCGCAATCTGCCGGACGCGCCCTCAGGAACATTATCTGACAGCAATGGGGGACAACGATCCTCATCAAGGGGCACAGACGTTGAAGGCAGCCAAATCAATGCACAACCACCACCCTGGACATGTCAGCACCCACTGTGACTGTTACAGCTGCTCTTACCACCCAAGCAGCTCCTGCTGTGCCCACTACAGCTGCCCTCACTAGCCAGGCAGCCCTACACATATTTGGCTGACTCCAGCGATGGGGAGGCACCTGATGATACAGATAACACCACTGGGGACACCACAGACCAGGCTACTTATGAGCAGCCAGAATTCAGCCCCATGAACCTGTCAAACCCCCCCATGCCCACCCTTCCCCAGTGTCAAGGACATGGATGTCAATATGTGCTGCATCGAGGAAAGGCAGGAGGGATTATCTGCCCTGGTGCAACAGCACCTTGAAGAGTCCTGCCTGATGCGGGAGGAGCAGCCCTGTTACGCATTGAGGCCCAGATGATGCAGGAAAGTGTGCAGGCCACTGTGCACCGTAGTGCACGTGCCCTTGGACGTGCTACATCCGCTATAGTACTCAATGGCAATATCCCTGCAGGCGGCCCTGGATCGAAGGGCCAGTGTGCCTTCACACACGTTATCCACAAGCTCCACATCTGCTATTTCCCACCAGAGCAGCCCAAGTCAGAGGTCTATGCACCTGTCTCATACAGGGCACAAGGGTGGCCAGGTGGTAAGCAGCCAAAACATGTGCTATGGGTGTGTATTGACTGAGACATAATTGATTGTGACACAAGATGTGGAGGGTTAGTTGGGGAGGGGGAGTGGGGAGGGATAGTTAAGGAGGGGGTGTTTGTCCACTTGTTAATTTCCTTCATTAATGTTAATACACAGGGTGTTGCATTGACAATCAATACTGGACAGTCATTATTTTCGCGAGAGTGTGATTTGTTTGCTGTACAGTGTTTATAGTGGTTGATGGACTAGGCCATGTGCATGTGCTCTGTGCCAAAAAGTAGTGGGTAATCAGTTGATGGCGTGCATCACGCCCATCCATGGCATGCCCGCGATGGGATGTCATCCTCACTGTCACTGCCGTCGTCCACCTCTGCTGGAGGCATGGCCATGTCGGGGGGAAGGGGAATGTTGCGCCTGATGCACATGTTATGTAACATGGTACAGACCAGGACAATCTTGACAAACCTTCACAGAACTGTACATGAGGGCACCCTCAGATCCACTCAGGCAGCGGAACCTTGCCTTCAGCAGGCCACAAGTTTGTTCAATGGTGCCCTGTGTTCGGATGTGTGCACGGTTGTGTGCTTGCTGGTTTTGCGGGTGCCTGATGGGGTTCATGAGCCATGGCATCAAGGGGTATCCGGCATCACCTTCATGGGTGGGACACAAGGGAGGAAAAGTCATAGTGGTGGTAGTGTCAAAGGAGCCATGTCTGTAGGTTGGTCTCTGTCACATGGGATTGCCATAGACGTGGCGAATGGCATAGATGACCCTAGCATCCAGTGCATTGTAATGCAGGGGGGGCGGTTTGCGGCCACATTCCCGCAATCATATCATACCCACCTTGCCCATCACTGCTATGGCGACACATGCTTCTACTTTGTCCATGTCGTGTGCCACTTTTGGTTGAGTTATCATGTGGTACATTGCTCATCTCTCCCTTTCATAAATCTGGATTTAAACATTGTTTGGAATCATGGCACATGCATATTGGTATGTGCACTTGTGACAGGCAGGTGATCTAGCTTCATGCTCTGGGGTACACTGCTGGTGGAGGCTAAGTTAAATCAGTCTGACATGGCAGTGATGCAGGTGGTGGGAGATGTGCACAGTGTGTAAATGCTGGGGTAGGTGGCATAGGTGAAATGCATTCTGGTACCTGTAGTGCATGTGATGTGATTGTCCATCTGTGCACAAATTGTGATGCAGTGTGCTCCATTAGCCTATGCACCACATGCCAGACATGCACTCCCGCTCATGCATGCAATCGGTGTACATAACATGGCATAACGTACATGGACTGGTGACAGTGGACAACCACTCCCCCCCTTCCACAGTACACATGCTATGCTAGTTTGACTCACCCAACAGCCAGGTCCGCTCTCCTCTGTGTCATGCCATGTACCTTGGGAGCATGGAGTTCTGAAGCACCATGGAATGGTGCGTGGATCCGGGGAAATGTGCGCTGCAATGGGTTATGAGTAGATCTGAATCCCACACAACCTGCACATTCAGAGAGGGGTACAGTTTTCGGTTTCGGTATACTGCCTCATTGGCATGTCTGGCCATCGGGTCACCATGCGTGCAATCCAGCATACCTATCACTTTGAGCATGCCTGCCAGGGCATGGAACCCCCCTTTATTGGCATTCACCTGGGTAGGTGTTCTAAGGTGGGCAATGTGCTCAGACACGTGCCGCAGGATGGCATCCAGGACCTGGAATATCACCCTGGAGAAACAGCGTTGGGGTAACCCGTGCAGCTCTCGCACTGTGTGTTGGAAGGTGACGGTGGCAGGAAATGCAGCACCGATACTACCTTGAGCAAGGGGCGTATGGCAGTCCTGATGTTGATTATACTCTGGATGTCATCCTGGATTAAATCAACTATGTAAGTTATGGTCTCCCTTTCAAGCCGATACAAGGTGTGGATCTGTGCAGCGCTCAGGTTCCAGGGTGTCACCATTGAGTGGGGTATAGGGGGCTGCGTGCAGGGTGCTACCTGCTGGCCATTATTCATGTGCATGGCCATCATCATCCTCCTTCTCTTCCTGTGCCTCTGCCACCTCCTCTGCCTCTCTGCCTCTTCCAATTGAAGCTCATATTGGAGCACTGCATGCAGGGCCGCCAGCTCCATGACTGCTACTGCAGCTGCTAGCATGGTTGTGTTGGAAGGTGTGTGGGGTGTTGATGTGGTCCTTTTGAGCATTCACAGTGCTCATGGTGTGCAGCTGGACTGATTATGGCCACCTGTGGCCTGCTGCTGCACACCTGAGACTGCTCTACACCTGATCCGCGATGCTGGTGTTTCTGGCGCGGTTTTCACGGTGGCACCGGCACTTTTATGCCAGTGTTTCTGTATTGTCTGAACTCAGGATGTGCCCTTACTACCGCTATGTCAGTGTTTCAGGCACAGCCTCTGGGTGCAACAGCTGTTCGTGTTCATGGTGCTGCCGGCAACGGTAGCACTGTGGGTCTCATTTGCGGACACTGAGTTTCCGGCATCGTGACTTTGCAGTGTGTTGGTCCGTAAAGGAGTGCCAGTACGGTGCGACCGGCACTGCTATTTCCGTACCGCCACACTTGCAATGAGGCCCAGGGAAATTTACACAGCTGGAACGACAAGTCAAACAATTGACTGATGACCTGGGGCGCATGCTGGGGGCTCAGCCAAACCCACAACCTAATCATGCTTCCCAGAACCCCCAACATGGGCTAAAAGTACAGCGATCCTTTTTTTTGTACTTGGAAAACACATGGTTGACTGGCAGAGAAAAGGGCCAGCAGTTCATTTCTAACTGGAAAAAAACATGAAAATGATGTGTCATTGAATATTACATCAGGCCATGGAAATGTGTGCCTTCTGCAGATTGAGAATCAGGAAACTGGAATATTAGACTACAATGCAGAAGGGAATTCAAGGCACACTGTTGGCTGACAGATCAAAAAGGCAGTATTTCACCAACAACTGCCCAGTATCAAAAAGCTGTTTTTAGAAAAAGAGAAGTAAAAATGTGCCCATAGGAACCAAAGTTATAATCTGAAATGTGAGGGTAGCTTCTCTGAAAATGTCACGAAGCAGACATTATGGAATATAGTAGCTTATGGAGTAAAGAACTGTGTGTAGAATGTTGTGGAATTTACTTTTATCTTTTTTGAGTAATTCCCCAAAATCCGGCATTGGACCTGCAACATCATGCCGAGATGAGACATGCTTCATGGGAAGACGATTTTAGTCATGTGAACATTATTATGTTTAACTATAAACTAGAAATAATTGCCATGTTGTGACTTTTAAGTGTCAAAATTGAAATGTGTAGAAAAGTTCATTTCAAGTGGGAGGACTTGCCGCTGCCGAATTTGGCCTTGGTAAACTGAAGGGACCAATCGACGGCTAGCTCTTGAATAAGGGGGTGGAAAAGAGTTGTCCAATCAAAACTAAAGGTCAATAAGCTGCCATCTCATAATTGAGGCACTTTTGTGTGAGTGGTGAAAGATTCATAAGGAGGCGTACAATGGAAATCAGGGAAACTGTCGGAAATCACCTAGGCTGAAACTGCTGACAAAATTTATGGAGAACCAGGCAAGGAATACAATCTGGCTGGGATCTGTAGAGAAGGAGAAGCAAATAAAGGGATTAATGAGGGATGGCCATGCTTGACTGAACTTGGAGAGGCCTCTAACCCAGTTCTGATGTTTCCCTCGAGTATCTGGTAACCTTGAGGACTTTCCTGAGCACAAAAACCCAAAGATATTTTATGCAAGTAAACCTGTCCAACCAAACCAAGTCTGGTGGGGATCTGTTTAATAAATAGCACATGGCGTCCCTCTAAGGCACAGGGAGCAATGGACCACAGAGAGAAATAGATAGGAAGGAGCAGACAATGATAATGTAACTCCACTACCTAAGCAGAGATTAAGCTTGCCCCCTGGGTACTAAGGTCAAAACTTAGATGGAGGCCAGCCTCAACCCTGGCCCTGAAATTAGACAATCAGGAAAGGGAAGAGAATATTATGCCACCCAATGGACCACCGACAGTAAACAGATAGAAAGGAGCTAGTTAAGGATAATATAACACCACTATCTGACTAGTGACAATGCTCACTGAACCTGGGGTACTTAGTCAATTTAATCTGCTGGAACCAGCCACGG
Source organism: Ambystoma mexicanum (assembly GCF_040938575.1). Classification (NCBI taxonomy): domain Eukaryota; kingdom Metazoa; phylum Chordata; class Amphibia; order Caudata; family Ambystomatidae; genus Ambystoma; species Ambystoma mexicanum. The sequence continues at coordinate 937,662,478 of NC_090934.1, read as the reverse complement.
TATCACCACATAAACTAGACAATCAGTAAACCAAGAGAAATAATATACCAACCCAGTATGACAACCTGATACATAAACTAAACTACAGGGATTATGAGATATACAACCCACTAACCAAAACCTCAAATTTCTGCATACTTACTTCACACAAACCCCACACGACCTCCTCTCTCACAGCAAACTGCACAGACTTCACCACACTGCAACAACAATCAAAACATAGATCGCAACAACAGCACACAGGGACCTGCTTCGATCCTATATGCACACCCAAGCCCAGCGCACAGTGAAAACCGAACTGAAGCTGCCAACAGTACACCGCTTCTCACTTTCCTAAGCCCTCTTCACCACTAACCCACCCCCAACCTTTTTGTTTACAGGTCCGCCTGAGCGCCTGAAGACCAACTCCGTTGGTGACGGTGCATTGTATAAATACCTTTTAATATTAACATGAACATCTTCTCATTATTGATTGGGTGGGGCAGAGAAAGTAGACCCCTAGCATTTTCTTACCAAATAATACTGTAATTAATTACCATGTAGCCAAATGACACTGGGTGATTTTGTTGAAATTCGAAATCAATAACATCACTCCAGTGTGATTAAAAATATAGGGCCTCATTACAAGTTTGCCAGTATGGGAACTACGGGACCGGTAAGCTTGCCAGTACCATAGTTCCCGGACCCGCAAACTACGAGTTGTGCTCGCAGGTGCCTTTCTGCCCGCCAGGTCAGATGTGGTTGGCAGAGAGACACCCGCGAGCACCACATGTCGGATGCACCGGCATCATTCTGAATGGTGCCGGTGCATCCGACCTCCCCATTTCCATTGAGCCCTATGGGGCTCAAATGGGAATGGGGAGCATTCCATTCCGGCGCCCATGAATGGGCAATTACACAGTCCAGCAAGGCTATCGCCAAACTTATAATGAGGCCCATAGTCTGTAAAGTAAATTGGCACTCCCATTTCTTTTTGTCAACCCCCAAATTCCCTAAAGGGAGGGGTGCATTAAAAAACAAAATTCCGGATTCCAAAATGGCCACTGACACTAGATAGAAGTGCTGGCAGCCGCTCCCGTTGAAATAAAAAAAGCAATTCCACCACCCCCGGAGCCTTGAGAAGCCGTGTTGGCAGTAGCAGGGAGTAGGCGAGACACCTGGTCATGGTTGCAGGGACCGGGAAAGCAGAGACACAGGACCCCCGCAATTGAGGCAGGTGAAGGTGTGAGATCCCCATGGCCGAAGTGGCAAGGAAAACAGCATGCCTCCGGTGAGTAGAGAGAACCGCACAGAGAGGAGCGGGAGCGCACTGTGCAGATCGGATGATCCTCCACCCCCGCTCCTGAGCAATCAGAGTGGGGACAGTCCTGGGAAATGGCAGACCCGGCATTACTGCGCGAGACTGGTGGGTGCATGGAGCAGGGCCCCTGGGCAGAGACAGCAAAACAAGCGGGAGGCCCTGCTGTTGCCCAGGACAGGTGGCGGCCACCCCGGAGGCAGGAGAGGGAGTCTGCTGGGCAGTCCCGAGCCGCAGTGATGGAAGAGGAAGCCCACCCTAGCCTACGCGGGAAATCAGAGCACTAAGGCACGGCAAGCCCACGCAGGACTACAGCGGCATGCCATTAGAAGCTGGGTGGTTACAGTGAGGAGGTGAACACCCCCCTGGGCCTGAGTAGGAGTACCAACAGCACACCAGGGGCCACTCACAGCACAAGGGGCACTTGCAGCGGTAAGGAGGGGGGCTGCCTGCACAAAGACCAGTCATTGGGCGCCCAGGGGAGAGCAGCTGGGAAAAGCAGCCGGGCAAGTCTGGGCAGCACAGGGGGCCGAAAGTGGGCAGGCCTACATCCCCAACCAACACACTGCTTTGAGGCTAAAGCCGGGCCACTCAATTATAGGCCTCACCATACACACACCGAGCCAATAAGGAAGGGAGGTGGTTTGTGGATGCCCCAAAGAAGTCAGAGCATAACCCCGGCCGCCAAGAGGCAGTGGCTGGACCAGGTCTAGGGTGAGTGGACACTCAACTGAAACACCTCTCCTCATAGAGCGGCCAAACAAGCAGACGACGGGTAAGCTAACATAGTGGCAAGGAACAAGCAAAGAGGGAGGAGGGAAAGTGCCTCAGCCCCCAGTGGGGGGTCTGACATCTGAAGCAGAAGAGACTCTGGGGTGGGACCCCCTGTGCCATCCAAAGCCAGGGAACTAGCGGGGGATAGTGGACAAGAGATGGAAGGACCTTCATCAGTGACAACGGTCAGGGGCCTTCGCCTGGGACAGTGGGCAGATGTCCAAAGCCAAAATGAAACCCTCAAAGCAGGCATTATCGATGGGGGATGCGTCAGGCACCCACCCCACCATGTGGGCCCCAAACGAGTTGAGGGACCCGAGCAGGACCGCTTCTGACATAACGGATCACAGGGAACCCATGGACATAGGAGTTGATGAGCCCATAATGACCCTCCAAACGACGCTCGCCAAGATCTTTCATGAACAATGTTACTAATGTGAACACACCTTAAATACAGCCCTGGTGGAAATAAGGCAGGAGGTAGGTCCACTGGAGGAGAGGACAGACCGCCTCGAAAGGGATCTCCAGGAGGTGTACAAAGATACCCCAGCAAACAGCGAGGCCATAGAGCGTCTCAATGTAGCAATGCAAAACCTAGAGTTACAAATGGAGGATATGGATGACAGATCAAGGAGGATCAACATAAGGATTAAAAGCTTACTGAAGTCAGTCACGGACAAAGACCTGAAGGGGCAGATTCAGCTGATCTTCGCTGACCTACTGGGGGACACTAGATCAGAATGGATAGAGCTGGATCGGATCCACAGAACTGGCAATATGGTGAAAGGTCAGTTCGACAGATGTCCTAACTGCGTTCTCCCGATACGGGCAGAAGGAAGTGGTCTTGTGTGCTGCTAGGGCCCAAGAACCAGTGATGTATAAAGACTCCCCGATCTCCCTCTTTCAGGATCTAGCAAGCAGCATCCTTTTCAGAGACGGCAGATGGGTGCAGTGGTCAGGGAGCTGGCCCAGCAGGGTATTCAGTATAAGTGAGCATTCCCCTTCAGTCTGGTTTTCAAATGGGAGGAGGCCCAAAGGTGCATCACATCACCGTAGGAGGGAGCTAACCTCCTGCAGTTGGAAGCAGGTCTGGACCACCAGGAAGAAAGCACCTACCCCAAACAGAGAACTGCACAAGGGCTTGGCCCTGGGAATTGGCAGCGGCGGGAGAAAGGCGCAGAAGGAGGGCCACACTGCGGGGGCCCCAACCAAAACCCAGAGGGGAGGCTAAAGCAGGGAAACCAAACATTGGATAGAAGGAAGGAATGAAGGGTCCCCAAGAAGTTTTGATATAGGAGGGGTGGTGGACTATGTGGCTTGAACTAGGGCTGTGGAAGTGCATGAGGAAGCTCCATCTTGGTTTCAGTGAGGGCAGGAAAACCTGGGGGAGCAAAGTTGGGAGGAGGAGAGGGGGGATGGAGGGGTAGGGGTCATTCTGGAGTTGGGGAACGAGGTGAAAGAGGGAGGGGAGTGGATGTTGGGCATTGGGGGCTTGGGTTCGAGGCCAATGGGTGCAGGGAGGGGACTGACTGGAGGGGTAGGGGAAGGAAATATAAAGGATCTTAGCCGAAGGCAGGGGAGTGAGGTGGGGCTGGGGAGGAGGGAGGGACGGAGGGGCAATTACACACTGCAGAGAAGAGGGGGAGACCGTGGGTATGAGTCATATCCATTCAAATGGTCTACGCATAATGTGAGAGGGTTGAATACCCTCCTCAAGAGGAATAAATTGGAGCAGTTTACTAGAAATTCGGGTACAGACTTTTTGCCAATTCAGGAGACTTCACTCCTGAAAAAGGACCAGGCAAGAATTAAGCTGCAAGGTTTCCTTCAAATTGTTCACACCTCTGGCTCAACTAAGACATGTGGGGTGGCATTGGCTGTTTGGAACGGAATGGACCTCAGACTTAAGGATACTAAGGTAGACCAAGGAGGCAGATACGTCATAATAGTGAGGGAACATATGGGAGCAACTTATATGCTGGTCTCTGTATGCGCGCCTAATTCTGGGCAAGATGCCTTCTTGAGTGAACTCCTAAGCACACTTGAGGGATTCACGAAGGGACATATAATCCTAATGGGTGACTTTAATCTGGCCTGGCATAGGGATCTGGATAGGTGTTCGGTAGGGAGCTCATATCGGGGGGGGGGGTCGGGCGGTGGCATCTATCGCACTGCAAGACAGATTTGAGGCCCTGGGTCTACGGGAGGTGGGTGAGGTGGGACAGAGAGGGTTACACATTTATGTCCAGCATGCATGGAACACAATCGTGCGTTGACTATATATGGGTTTCAGCCCGTCTGCTGGGAGCAGTCAAGGCCATAGAGGTGGGGCCCCTAGGAATAGCAGACCATGAGGAGGTAACAATGAAGATGTGTCTACCAGGGCGCAAGGCAGGGGTTTGGGGTTGGAAGGTCCTGGGGGACTGATGCAAGACCCAGTTATCAGGGAGGAATTGGAGGGAAAGATCAAGGTCTTCTTTGAGTTAAACATCGAAGGCCACAATAAGGAGGAATGCATAGCTGCAAAGGCCCAAAGGGAAAGGCAGATGAGGCTTCTTGAGGCCCAACTGGAGAAGAAGATCGAAGAGGCCAGGAGGCGAACAGGGTAAGCCACATTTAAGAACTCAATGAGGGCATATGGGCGGGTGGTGGGCCAACTTGGCATCCTAAGGACAAAGAGAGCAGAGGGCTCATTGTTATACGTCCTGCAGAAGAACTATGTGAAGGTAAACATGGTGGACGCACTTTTGGCGCGACTACTAAGGGGTGCAGCGGCCAACAACACCATTGCAGCTATAACAGATGACCAGGGAATCCGCCACTCTCGCACAGAGGAAATTCAGGACTGTTTCGCTAGCTACTGTGCTGGCCTATACTCGACCCAGAACCCCTTGAGTCAACATCAAATAGATTTCCTAGACAGAATTTAGCTGCCCAAGGTGGGAGGGGAGGTGAGGGAGGCACTAGGACAGGAGGTCACAATGGAGGAGATTAGGCAGGTCATAGCAGCCCTCCCCTAAATAAGGAACCCGGGCCGGATGGCTTCACTGCGTCTTTCTAAAAAACCTATGCAGGAGCTTTAGTTCCTCACCTAACTAGCCTATTTAACCATTTTCTGGAGACTGGTTGCATCTCAGCCTCCATGGAAGAAGCTAAAATAACTCTCATCCCCACATACTAAAATTATGGCCAATAGTCTAGAGAGACTCCTTCCAACCCTGATCGACCCGGACCAGTCGGAGTTTGCACATGGGAGACAGACGTTTGATAATATCGGGGGCGTGGCACATCGGTCCTCCTCTCCCTTGATGCTAAGAAGGCCTTTGGCCGAGTGGAGTGGGCCTTCCTGTTTAAAGTGATGGAAAAGATGGGGTTGACAAGACATTTTTTATGAATGGTGCAGGCCAACTATTAAGACCCAGTAGCGCATCTCCTTATTAATGGGTCCCTGTCCCGGGTCATCCAACGGAGCAGAGGGACCAAGCAGGGGTGCCCTCTGTCCCCCTTGCTTTATGCAATTTACTTGGAACCACTGCTGCAGTCCCTATGGGAGTCCGGGTAGGTACACGGCATACCATTCTGTGGAGTTGTGCACAAAGTCGCCGCCTTTGCAGACGACATGCTTCTCTCACTCTGAAGAGCGGGAGAGTCGCTAGGGGCATGCAGAGAGATACTCACTGGTTTTGGGGTAGTCTCAGGCCTTAACATTAACATCACCAAGTCAGAGCTGCTTAACCTCACGGTGAGGGTTAAGGCATCTTTGCCTTTTGTATTGAACCCGGGGGGGGTGAAATACTTGGGAGTTCAAATCACGTCATCGCTTCCCGGCTGGTCTGCAGCTAATTGCCAAGCCATGCTATCAGCTATAAAGGCAGACTTACAGAAGTGGAAGAACCTTAGGCTCTCTTAGGTAGGCAGAATGGTAGAATGGCAGCAGTCAAGATGGTGACACTCCCACGGCTGCTCTATTTGTTCCAGGCGATCCCATTGGCGGTTCGGAACAGCTTCGGGGAGTTGGGAAAGATGACAGGCAATTTTATGTGGGAGGGAAAGAGGCTGAGGATAAATCAGTTCCTATTGACATCCTTCAGGAGGGAAGGCGGGATGGCACTCCCCAACTTTCAGCTGCAGATAATACGGGAATGGTTCTCAGGACACAAGGGGAAACAGTGGGTCGCTATGGACCGGGCGATTGTATGGCAGGACCTGAGGGAGGTAATGTGGCTTCTGCACCAACACAGGCCAAAGCATATGTACCTGAGCACCATAACGAGGTTGATGGCAGACACATGGGACAGATTGGCAGGGAAAAGTGGGATTACGACCTTTCCATCCCCTTTCACTCCCATCTTCAATAACCCTGAATTGACACCAGGAGCGGAACAGGGGGTGTATGGCCAATGGCAAGACGGACGTTGCCAGGTGCTGCGAGACATGTTTCAGAGCTCCATCATTCATAGAGAACAAGCAATGCTTTGTGGTGGGCGAAAAAGAGAGGTTGGGATACTTTCAATTATGGCATTGGCTCCAAAGAAAAGAGATTAAGAAAGCAGTCTCCCGCCAGCTTACCCCTTTCTAAATGTTTCTGGTAACACACAATGGATCTAGAGGTCTGGTATCGAATCTCTATAAAATTTTGGACGAAGCCACTCACTGAGCAACGTGGCCATATATGGTCCATTGAGAAAGGGTGATCTAGAGGTCTGGTATCGAATCTCTATAAAATTTTGGACGAAGCCACTCACTGAGCAACATGGCCATATATGGTCCATTGAGAGAGGGTGATCTAGAGGTCTGGTATTGAATCTCTATAAAATTTTGGACAAAGCCACTCACTGAGCAACGTGGCCATATATGGTCCATTGAGAGAGGGTGATCGGAATGGAAAACAGCAGGGAAGACTGGGAGAAATTGTGGAGACTGATACCTAAGGTGGTCAGGGCATCTCAATTACAAGAATGTTTGTATAAAATACTATTTGGGTGGCACTATACGCTGGCTCGCCTCCACAAGATTTACCCTGAGGTTACATGGGATTGTTGGAGAGGATGTGGGGAGGTGTGTACCTGGTCCCACACCTGGTGGAAATGTACAAAAATCCAGTCGTTCTGGAGGGAGGTGCAGGAGGCACAGGTCCAGACCTTTGTAGAAGGAGCAAGGGGATCTCCGGAACTGGTTCTGTTGGGACAGGACAGAGGGGCACAGGAGAATGAATGCATGGGATGGGCGAAGGCACGGGTGGTGCTTACATTGGCAGCAATGCTGCTTATAGCTCAGCGTTGGAAAGGAGAGGCAGTTCCCACTCTCCAAGACTGGCTTTGTAAGGTCAGGACTTTGTGGTGCTGGAATGGGCAACCTATGCTATGAACAATAACCGGCCAAGATTTGCCAGGGACTGGAGTGAGGTCCTGGCCTTCCTACAAGATGACTATAGAGCCCAACGGTGCCCCAGCATCTAAGAATTCTGGACTTGCACTACGAGGAACCCCACAACTGGAACTTATATAAGTTAAGTGGCTATCCTGGACCCATGTGGTGGGAGGGCAGGGAGGAGGAGGGAGAGAGAGGGGGAAGAATGGGAACAGAAAGAGCAGGGAGATGGGGAGATGGATGGGAAATGTTATTTTCTCTTGTTGAAAATTAATTTAAAAGATTTTGAAAAAAAATACGAAATCCCCCACTGCTTCTCGTTCCCCTGAACCCTGACTTAAAGCAGAGGGGTTCCAAATGATCGACTGAATACATGGGTTTTGTGCTGGGGCAGAAAAGTGTCTTGTCAAATGTAAATAAAGTGAAGTCTCTGATTGAAAAGCATATTCGCTACTGAGGGTCGGAAAGTGACTCCTGGTAGGAGAGACGCTTTATTGCATTCTGGTGAAGGAAGGTTTCCTTATATATAAAAACTGTTTTGGTTTAAAAAGGCGTTGTGTTCATTTCCAAGTGCGCATGGAAATTGAAAAGATAGAGCGCTGCATGTGGAAATTGTTTTTGCCAATAGAAAAGTGTTGCATATTATTTAAATTGAGATCCATATAAAGTAGAGTGTCCAGCGTATGATCTTGTCATGTTTCAAGGTGCTACATGCTATTAAAAGTGAAACCCAGGCAAAGTGTTTTTCGACTGTATGTGTTGTGGGGCTAAAGAATGCGTGATCTTTGTTATCCTGAACCAAATAGTGTTTTCAATTTGTGAGAAAAAGGATTATTAGGGAACAAAAGTATTTGGGCCAAGGTGTGAGGTGGCGTGATCTGTGATTTTGTCCAAATATAAATGTACTTATTCTGTAATAAATATATATTCTTTCTGTACACAGGCCTGGTTCTTGGCTTATCCGTGGCACAGGGTTGAGGGATATATGTGGTACTATATGAATCACAGACAGGACTAGATTGAACATGCAAATAAATATTGGTGTGGTGCTTTTGATTGGGGGTGTGCAGAACTCCCAGTACTGATTGTTGCCGCATAACTATCTCCAACAACAGCCTGCTTCATATCCCAGAATTTTGTAGTGGGTTTGTGTAATGGGGGCATTAGATCAGAGGTGCCGGCTTTCTAAAAAGAATGGTATGGCTAAGATAATAGTCTAGAAACCAATCAAAATGACCTTATATGGGCTGAAAGCCTCCCGGCCAGGAGAAGACAAATGCTTTGTGGTTAGATATTCCGACGTTTTGTGGGTCCAGTGTTAACGAACAAGAGCGAGAAGTACCTTTCAAATCCAATTTCAAAGCTTTGCTAAAGAAATGTGCTTTATCTTCAGTACCATTTTGCAGGGAAATTACCACCACGCGTCCTCTGGTTCAAAGTAATGCGTATTCGCACGCGGGGAAGGGCGCTCAGCCAATCAGGTGGCTGGACCGGCGGGCGAGAATACACAATGCCCGCCCGCTGCTATCCCAGCCATCCAAGGCCCTGCCCCTGGTGGCACCTTTTTTCTTCTTTCAGTGCAGGGGGGAATCAGGGAGCCCCAGTCCCTATTTCATGTCTGGAGTCTATTATGCCACTTTGTATGGTGCTTTGGGGCACATGTTAATGGTGGATCATGTTATGGGGGACATTGCAAGTCTTTCATCAAATTCTTTGAGAGCGCTCTTGTTCTGTCGGGACAGTTTATGATTTTGACTCATAGCCTTCTTCCTCTTCATGTAGAGGTCTGCTCTTTATGCATTCATGGGACCCCTGCGTTGTTTGACAGCCAATACCTCTTTAGCAGTCAGGCTTCCATAGTTCTCAGAGGTCTTTATTCCGCTCTCAGTGGTCTTTGGTGTTCTGGTCCTTGTTGGTGCCTCCTTTGACCTTTTGGATGTAGTCACTTTAAAATGTGTTATTTTAAAATACTATTTTTACTAGACATTACTTCCGAGCAGACCAAGACCAATATATAAGAATCCTTTTGATATCTTAAGGATGGCTTCCCAGCCACCTGTTTTGCTGGATCTTCCTGGTAGAAAGGGCTGTTTGGTGCACTTGCGGCCTGGAGACCTGCTGATCAGCTCAAATTGTTCCCTGGGTGTTCAGAAAGTTGTTTGTTGCATTTGCTTGGTCAAGGTCATTGGCTTTTGGCTGCTCAATGTACCGAAAGGGGAGTTACTTGTGCTGTAGTTGTGTGTGCTCCTCTCGTACGTTCTGTGGCCGCCTGGACACTGGAAATCCTGGGAACGCAGCGTTTGGGATCAGAATCCTTTAGGTCGTTGACAGGTGTGTGTTTTATTCAGTAAAAAGCTCACCAGTATTGCAGTGCTGCAGTTCTGTGGCTTTATTCCTGTTTGACTGGTCCTTCCGCTAAGGTATTCTTCACTTTGTAAGGACTGTGACAAGGAAAAGGTACAGTGGGGGGTTGCCTAGATTACTTGCCGATAATCATCATTACAGCCAGGGGTGGACTGGGAACTGAAAGAGGCCCTGGAAATATTTTTCAAAGTGGCCCCATGTTACACATTTTCAGCAAGTCCAACGCTTTTCCTAAAAGAAAATTTGAAAATAATATAGGTTACCACACAAAAGAAGCCCGGTGTGCAGAGGCCTACCAGGAAATCTCCATAGTTCCCTATAGGCCAGTCCATCCCTGATTACACCTGGTCCTGCTCCTCCTCGTTAAAGCCCTTATATCCCCACCCACCTTCCCTAAGAATCATCTGCATTCTTGCCACAACATGGCCAGGCTTCCATAATACTCTGGTGGATTTTGGGTACTACAGGTCCTTTATTCATCATCCGGAGATGTGGGTGAGTCTGGCCCAAAACCCGCAGACACTTCCAAGTTTGCTATTTAGGATTTTTATTTTTAGGGGAAAGACATATCCTTAAGTTCGAAGCCCGCTAAAAGCACTTGCTTTTGGGAATCTGAGGTAGTAGTGGGCAGGTGTTCTCTTTTTAATGTGTCTTCAGCTGTTTGCTATGTTTGCTATTTCAATAAGGAAACACACCAATATTACTTTTATTCATACAAAGTTGTCCAGGAGCCTCATGTCATTGGTAACTCCTTGATCCAGTCCTGGATTTTTCATCCAGGAAACTTTGGGGGCTGGGTCTTTTAGGCCAAAGTGTATAATGGAAAAAGCAAAACGGCACGCCTTACAACTCAGAGTGGTTTTGTCTAAAAAACAAGGCTGGCAGAATGTGCCATAGTATAGACAGGGTAGGGCCTGAGCGGGCAAGGCTCACCCCGTACCTGTAAATGCCCACTCAGCAGCGCTGTGTGGGCATTCACAGATGTTAATGTCACCACGGTGGGCCCAACTACATTAGCTTTAGACCCCATTTGTTAGACAATCCTGCCTACGCCTCTTCTGCTCCGTCCCCCATGGGAAGTTAGGCGGGTGGTCTGGTCTGCCACTGGGATGGCAGCCGCGGACTTTATAGGTGGGGCGGGATATAGGTTCAAAGTTTAACACATTTCGCTAAATTATGTCGAATCATTGTTGGGTACTCTGAAAGATATTAGCATGTTCTCAGGCAGATAGGCTGGTTCTGAGGCTTTTGAGGACTGGTAGATCCAGGAGTTGTGTGCCAGGTGGTACCCGCCGAAGATTGATGAATCAATGCTGGGCTCATTTTGAAGGCGATCGACGGCTTGAGGATCCAGGGGACTGAAAGGTGAGAAACAGTGGGTCGGGATACAAATCGGTGTAAGTGTGGGGACAATAACCTTCGTATAGTGGCACCCTGGTTAGTGTGTTTTTGTAATCTGCAGAGCCAGGAGGCGTGTACGCTTAGCCCTGCCACTTTGACACAGCCTTTCACACACTATTTTAGTGTCTGTGGTAACTGCGACATTCTGCCAGCGGTAGTCGCTGTCGTCTTGATCTTTCATCCAGAATTCCTTCGCCTGCCACGTTTCGGAACGTGCAGTCAAAGTATACGTGTTTTTTGTTACGACGAAGAAATCTGCAGCTGGTGTGGGGACCTCGCGGCGCCTTTTGTCTAAAAACAGAGAAATAAATGTGCATTGCGGCAGCTTGTCTCTGGTTTGTTCCCATCCTTCGGTGCTGCCTGCCTCCCCTTCATAACACGTTATAATTATGTGATAACTGAACAGCTGAAATGCTATTTCAGGCTGCGTCGTGACGCCTTCATTCTTCTACGCCCAGCACATCGGCGCCAGCAATGACTGCGATTACACAAATGGCCTGACTTCCAAGAATCAACAAAAATGTGCAATTCATCCACCTCTGTTCTGCCATGTACAAAATGGCACCCGGAAGTGCGGCAGGGCGAATATGCCCAGAAGTCTCAGCAGGGCCGGCCTTAGGGCAGGGCAGGCCAGGTGACTGGCCGGGGTGCCATGCCCCCTCACCATGCCAGCTCGGGGGAGTCTTTCTGGAGTAGTGGGAAAAGGCGTGGCAGGCGCACTTTTGTTATTAAAATGCGCCTCCGGTGGCGGGGCGCATTTAATAACATTACCTCCCCACTCTGACGCAGGAGCAAGGCGGTTTTCATAGGAATAGGGTGCATGAGCGCCCTATTCCAGTGATTAACTGCCATGCGCTGGAGCGGAGAGAGATAGAAACATTTTTTAAAAAGTGCCATGCCTGCCCCAACACCCTCTACCCCCGTTGACCAGGGGCACGCAACGAGGGGGGAGGGCGCCAATTCACCCAAGGCACTGCTGCCACTAAGGCCGGCCCTGCGTCTAAGATGTGTCATTGTGCGGATCCTTGATGATGAGACAGGAAACTGGACCGAGGGTAGGTTACAGGCCTCTTCTAGCACACAGACGCCCCACTGAGCAAGTCAGGGAGCAAGTGTGCCTTACTTGTGGGTGCTAGATCATTCTAGTCTCAGTCTTTCATGTTTCAGAGGCAGGGGTGGGCTGGCCTATAGGGAACTCTGGGCATTTTCCAGGAGGTCTCTGCAACCCGGGCCTCTTTTGTCTGGCAACCTATTTTATTTGCATTTTTTCTCATAGGAAAAGGGTTGGGCTTGCTGAAAAGGTGTAATATGGGGCCACTTTGAATATTATTTGCAGGGCCTCTTTTGGTTGCTAGTCCACCCCTGTTCCGAGGTCGATACAATGAGTATTTTTTAAAAAAATTTTCATTGCCCATTTGTATGGCACCTATGCACAGGCGTTTTCAAGTGCCACAAGACAAGCAGGGGGATGGGAATCAAAAAAGTAGAACAATAATTATTAAAATTGGGTAATAATAGCTTTAATACTGTGCATAGTAGTGGGAGGAATCCAATAGAAATTCTATGTATGAAAACCTGGTATTATGAAGCCTGCATGGGATTTGTAAAGTGCAAACCTTGCTGGGCAGCAACAGAGCTCTGTGAAAGGGGACGCATACAGGAGGTTACAAATGGGGTGCAGGGTTGTGGCGGAGTTGGCATGAATAAGGGGAGTATGGGACGGGGGTACTCCAGAGGGTGAGAATAGGGATGAGTGAAGCGATCAGCGATTGGTGAGATGTTCTTTGAACAATAGAGTCTTCTGGTGATTCCTGAAGCGTAGGATGGAGGGGGCCGGTCTCATCTGTGTTTGCAAGATGTTCCACATGCAGGACACGTCGCAGTAAAAGGACTGTATCCTCTGTTTCCCTCTTGCAATTCTGTGTTTCCAGTCTGGTGATATTGTGGCTTCTGGTGGACCACTGGCCTCTGGAGATGGCGAGTTTCAAGGCCAAGACGAGTGGTGATCTGGTTGTGATTGCGTTGCAGGGGATGCAGGCAGTCTTAAAGGATAGTTCCGGGACTTTTTTTTTATTGTCCCTACGGTTCGGCCATGTGTTTTTAAGCATAAATCGGTAGATCGTAGAAAACTTTCCTATGGACCTTACCCGACTTTTCGTCCATTAACGCACTCGAAATCAGCCGCCATTTTCTGATAATCCTATCATTTCCCCCCATCGACCTGGCTCACCTGCTTTTGCGGCACTAAATCAAATCCCCCGCCCCTGAAACAGACTTTATCAAAACATTCATATTCCCCGCCTCTATCCGTGACGTGACTGTGCTGCGTAGGCAAACGCGCCCAGGCGTCTTCTACGCGACTCCACACAGAACCCGGAAATCAACACAGATCAGCTCACAACACAGCGCGCCACAATTGGGAATATGAAACTGTACTTTTAAATCAAACCGCAAGATTGTAAATTTGGTAAAGTACATTTATTTGACATCAAATGTTTAGAGAATATTCAGCGATTTTCATTTTTATTTGCTCACGTTCCAAAAAATTCGTTTTGAGGCACGCGATGTTCCTTTGCTGTACACAGGGTCTTAGATCATCTCACAATACAGCGCCACAATTCGGAATATGAAACTGTGGTTTAAAAGCAAACAGCAAGATTGTACATTTGGCAAAGTACATTTATTGGACATCAAATGTTTAGAGAATATTCAGCGATTTTCATTTTTATTTGCTCTCGATCCAAAATAGTTCGTTTTGAGGCAAGCGATGTTCGTGTGCAGTACACAGGGTGTTCGTTTACGATAAAATAAGCTCTTCGGTCGCACTGATAATCGCATGGCTGTTCCAACAACGAGGCACTAGGCCACCACAACGGTCTGTATGTTGCATCTAGCCGTTAGTACCGCGTAAGGGCATACTTGTACTTGGCGATCGTCCCATAAAATGGTCAGGGTGGTAACGTTGTTCACGCGGAGAAGCAACTGGCGGTTGAAAAAGCCATCCGCCGGTGTCTGGTACTTGTGACACATACAATAATGAAGGATGTACCTGTTTTAAAAACATAAAAAATGAAATTAGTCTCACCATCAGATCTTTATTAAAATTATTCATTTTATATATTAGGTCGGGAAATTATTTCATAGCTAGGACAGTGCAACTGGGTTTTATACGTCACGGGGGGGCTATAGGATACTGAGACAGTCCCCCAGTGCAGGGGTTGACAGGGAGGCAGTGCAGGTGGAGAGTGGAAGGGCCCAGGACCGAGGTCGCAGACAGTGGACCAGTTGTAGCAGGGGAGAGGGAGAGAGAAAGCAGAAGCAAAGAGGAAGGTTTTGAGGTGCTTCCGTAAAAGGAGATGGTTCTCCTCAAGATAGTGCACGGTACAAAACAATATGCCACATAGAACAAACAAGTACAACTTAACCCGTCTTTAAAGCTACTGTATAGTAATTAAATTGCGGTATAAACTCATCTAAAGAGTTACTTACATTATATTTGCATTTTCCATTGTGTCTGTGGGTAGGGCAGCCCCGAAATACCACTCCTTCTATGCCGACTTTATTTCTTCTAATGAACGAACATTAAATGGCTTTCGTTTCTGAAATTATATTCATTATCGTTTCTTACGTTATTGCCCCACACCCCCAAAAAGAAGTCTTTCGGGATGGTCCCGGCCTGTCAAGGTCAAATAACAATAGAACCTTATACTGAGTCGTGGGCCATTCCGGCACCCGAGAAAAAATCAAAGCAGCTGACCTTCACTTTGAACGAGCACACATTCCTAGTTAGCTACATTCAGTGTAAGGCCATCTCACAGGACTCACAGAGCAATCACTTTTATTTACACAATACATAGCTACACATATTCAATGGGCCTGCGACATGAGGAGACTCGAGAGAACAGACAATCAAATTACAATCATTTAAACCGTGATGTGTATTTCTCAATGAGCTCTTCTTTAGGTGGACATGGAACAGAGGCAATGTTGGGTGGCAATGCAGTTGTCCCCTGCACAGGTTCGTGCACAACTCCATGTATGTGCCTATCTAGGACATCAACAATAAGTCTCTCAATAAAGTCATATTGTATATCCTCAAACACTGGTTTGATAACCCATTGTTTACTTCTTTTAGTGAAGGCCTTATTGTAGCGAAGCGTCCCTAAAGTTCCGGTCGTCCTACTTTGTTGACGGCCAACATTATGGTTATGTGCCAAGACCGCTAGAAGAGTCCGATTTATCATGCCCTCCATGCCAAAATGCAATCGTTTTGGCCTGTACTTTAGGCACATATTGTGGAACACCTCCAAATCTCCTGTGTGGCAGAATTCCGTGAGTCCCCTCAAATCTCTTGTTATAGTTTTATCAAATACAATCTTTTCAATGGCTTTGTGAGTGGGTGATGAAGGAATCAACCACTTCTTCTTCCGTGCCTCCTCTGTGGACAAATGGCCATGTTCACAATTGTGGAAATGTTGGTTTGTGGTCCAGCGGTGAACGTTGCTACAGTGTAGCATTACTGACCGCCATTTTTCCAGTAGAATTTCCAACGACCCTCCACATGTTTTTGAGCTCCACCAAAGATGGTTGCTGATTGACTTGGACCACTGTGAAATACCTTGCATATCTTTTTTTTTACCTGCAGCCGACATTTTTTTATTGATTGTTTTTGCAAGATGCCAAACGTCAAATTGGTGATTTATATTTTTGTACTCTTCTCTCATTGTCTTGGCAATTGAAACGTGTCTGTCCGTGGCTATCAGGTCGATCACCATTCCCCGCGATTGTAGTTCTTGCAATGATGCTACAAAGCCAACTTTCTCCATGGCCACTGAGGATGTACTTTGTGACACCTGCACGACCACCGAACTCACAATTTTCTTACTTTCCATGTCCTGAAAGTGGTAGGTGCAGTACTTGGCTGAAAATCCTGGGCTGTCGCACTGTCCATCACCGGCTAGCCTGAACCGTTTGCCCGCGAATGTACTATCAATAGACATTTTTTCCATTCTCCAAGCTTCGCTAATGGCTGGAAATAGATAATCGGTTTGGTATTTGTAGAACTGAGTTTTCGCAATGAAATGGATTCCCACAAACTGAAAGAAAGACTCTAACTTTTTAAAACTTGAACCACTAAAAAGTGCAGCCGCTGCACAAGGTAGATTGCCTGCTGGCAGTTGCCCCAGCATGGGTTGTGCAGACCATGAGAAAGGATGATATTTTGTACAGGTGGCATGTATTTTAAGGTTAGTGCCTCGAATTGCACGAGTCACATTAATCAATGGCTCCCCACATACTTCCCCACCAACCGAATGCCCACATTTCATCCGAATAATAATATCAATCAAACAACTATCGAATACAATGAATTTGGTCTCTTTCCTTATACTGTCACTCTGCATCCCAGCTGGTTCGGCCTGTAACGATGAGGACATGTCACTCACATGAAAGGTAGAATCTCTGATATCGTCTTCCGCTATGTTCAGTGATATTGATGGTGTTTCATTGTCGTCCACTTCATTCTCTTCCATTGCAACATCTGTTCCTTCTCCGGCGATGGGTGAATAAAACAATTTCTTCAACTTTCTCGCGGTCTTAGTTTTTGCGGGTGTGGATTCTGTAAATTGATCTCCGACTGCATCCGAACTACCAGGAGGACATTCACTATCAATGGCTGGCGGTGGTATAGCTCCGTTGTCAATCACTTCATATTCTTCCCATTGGCACGATGCATCTCCAGTCTCAAGTCCCTGCCAAAAGGTTTGACAAGCAACATCTCTCGTTCGCTTCACTGTCTGTGTAGATCTAGTTCGTACACCCACTCACAACTAGAGGACAGATTGGAAAAGGGATGTTCAGTTTAAACACAACTTACAGTATTGAACTATTAACAGTGAAAAACAACATAATATAGTGACCAGGACACTAACCTTCTTTTGCTTTCTTTTCTTTGAAACTTTCTTGCCTCGAACTTCAACATCAGGACGCTGTTACTCCGACTCGTGTGTGCATGTCTCCACTTCCTATTGCGCTGCAACGACTATATTTCATGATCAACAACTATATTTTCATGATAAGCACATCCATCACGCACTGACGCTCCATCGACTCCCTGAAACATAGAACTTTCATTAGTATGTATAATAATATTGAAAACACAAAATGTACTTGGGGACCAATACCCACGTACATCTCAATAGCAAAACACGAATGAACGCTTTGTGTAGAACATTCAAACGACAATTATTCACGCATTGTTGATCTAGTTAGATGGAACTGTCAAGATCCATACCTCGGGCTCCTCATAGACTTCCATTGATGATATTATTGAAGATGATGCTTCAGTAACTCCCTGAAACACAGTAATTGCATTAGTATGGTTTTCTATTTTGTTAAAAAGAACATAAACTTTGTGCAGGCGTCAACGGCTCATCTAAATAGACTGCACAAATGATCAGTTGTCTAAAATAAATAATGGATATGTAAATAAGATTCGATTTGCTTGATCGTTGGAAGTGTCACCACCCAGAGATCTGCATCAACTACTAGGGGTGATGTTCTTGTAGAAGAAGCTCCGTCATCTCCCTGAAACATAGTACTTGCGTTAATAAAGAAGGAAGTATAGCGGATGTAATCACGTCATATCATTTCGCTTGATCGAACTGTCAGTATCCATACCTCGAAATGCATAAGAACATCAAGGGACGATGTAACTGCGGTGCACACTTCTGCAAGCTGTTGCGCCGACCCGTAACTGCATGCTCCCCCTTTTTCTTGGACTAAAGCTCCATCGACTCCCTGAAACATAGGACTTTCATTAGTAATGAACACAATATTGAAAAAAGAAGACACATAGGAGGGCGACGACAGAAGGACATATCAATGGCTAAAAACGAAAGAAACATTGTGTGTAACAATCACGCTACAAGAATGCAAGATCTGATGATCTCCATCGATGGAACTGTCCGGAAACGTACCTCGAGCATCTGAGTGACATTAACGGTTGTCGTCAATATGTTGGACTCCTCAGCATCTCCCTGAAAGACAGTACTTGCATTATTTTGGATAACAATAATTATAACTGAAAACAAAGACTAGAGGACGAGTACAAGGGTGTACCATTAGGTAAAATAATTACACGATAAATTAAAACTATTGATTTACATGCCTAAAACAAGTCAGTGGCAGAATAGCCAAGTAAGATTACCCGATAGGCGCTTGAAGTGGCTGATGACTGCAATAACGACACGGATGGAGAATCTTCCGCCTTCATATTGAGTGGATACATAAATGGGGAAATTATTGTTAGCTAATGCTACACACTACTGCAAGGCCGAGAGATAAATACGTAAACTTGACTCACCAGTGGAGGGATGTGGACGAATAGAGTGGGAATAGCGGTTGAGAGCAATTTTCGCCTCGCTCGCGGTGTGTTCTTCTTTATTAGCAATGATGTGGAGTACATGTCTGAGCTAAAGTGCCTGCTGCAGATGCGGTATCGATCACCCCTCTTGTCCGCAAAGACTTCTAGGACTCTACTTTCAAGCTCAGACGGTGGATATCCGCAATATCGGACCCATTCTCTTATCTGATCTATTGTCTTAGGGAAAACATGCATTATAGTACCTTCAGATTTATTATGGGTCTTCGAAGGGCAACCGCCAATGGAACAGGCAGGCATTGTGGAAAGTTCTGAAAAGTAAAGATCAACAATTCTCTATGAATACCAATGTGTTAAAAAATTAAATGACACATGCAAGGTTCGTTTTGGTTCTTGGAACTATACACGTTATTCACATGCGGATAAGTATTTGAATAACTTTAAAAAAATAGAAAGATAATTTGACTAAACTCAGAACATGTGACTAGTTCCTTGCATGCACTGTCTTGAACGAAAAGAAATTGGACGCAAAATGATTATGGTACATGGCCTTACCTTGACGAACAAACAGTTAGATGCAGGGATCAGAGTAGTTTCTTGTCGTAGAACAGGGAGAAGTTCACAGGTTGCAAACTGACGAGTTTCCTCGAAGTGGTCACGGAAGTTCACAGAGACGAAGAGCAGATAACCAGCACCTTCACGGGTTGACTAGCAAAGCGCAAAGAAGTTCTCATTAGAAATATGAAGTGGGTTATAAAGAATTCAAAACAGGGGTGTGTTTGTGAATGAATGACGTGTATATGTCGTGGCATTATGCGGTTTGCAGGGGGCCGTCCAGCGTGAGGGGGGATGCTTGGCAGGAGACAAGGGGTCTGGAGGTAGACATGGGAACAAGAACCCATGCTCTATAGACCACTTTGAAGTGCACATGGTCTTTGGCACCTCTTGGCCTTTATCGCTCCCTGACAGCTCCACTTGCCAGCACAAGTACCCCGGTGCGAACTGCCTTTGATAGGGCCGGGGGGGGTGGATTGGGGCGGTCGTTTGCCGCAGGGCCTCACCAAGGAGAGGCCATCTAACTGCATGTAAGAGGCAGGCTGCAGGATCTAGTACATGGAAGGCAGGGGGGTGAGTTTATAAATACCTCACCCTCCCAGGAGAATATATGGGTGCAGTTCACCCTGGAGACCCTGGATGCCTAGGCAGTTAGTCAGCAGCAGGCTGGCCTGTGGTGGCAAGGCGGCACGGGCCAGAGGGGGTCATCTCTGTACCCGGTGCCCAAAAGGATGATTTATTATGATCAACCATATGGATTATTTACCTATAACCATGTTTTGTATCAATAAAATCCAACTGCCTTCCTTTTATTGCCAACGCTTGAACAAAGTGGTGTGGTAAGTATTTTTGGGGGAGGAGGCAAGGCCGGGAGGTTTGATGCCAACCCGCAAAATAACATATGTATGTCTGCTGCATATGGGTTCAACGGTTATGTGGATTGAAGGTGGGGGGCCAGCGTGAGGGAGGATGCTGGCCGGAGACATGTGGTGTGACAAGACAAGGCACAGGAAGACTATTCAATGGAGACACACTAGATTAATTTAAAAAATCAAAACAACCATTGTTAAAATATATGTTGGGTTTTATTTTAGATCTTAATTTCAATTGAACATAAATAATAAACATTACACATTGTAAAGTTCCGGTTGCAGCACATCCAGGGAAAATCCGCGGTATTGTCCACTGTCGCTGGGGAAATGTTGTCTAATGGCAAGTACCGCACAGGCAGGTATTACTCTCCGAACGCGGTGTCCGAGCCTCCCGTGAAGCCACCAAGTGAAGCAACGATAGGCCACCAGCCTGTACCACCTGTGAAAATGAAAGATGCAAACTGTATTAAAATGACAAAACTTTCTTATCACTGTCGATTCAGGTAAAAAATGTCATTCTGCTTTGAAAAAAATTCTATCTAGAAAATGCACAATATGGAACCAATTTACATGCATTCGAATGATATGTAGATGTAATTTTATATGTGGGAGACGACCATGACATAGTAGTGGCATCACTGACATCACAACCAGAGTATACTTACTCGTTACTCGGATTACGCGGACGAACAGTGCCGCGAAGTTCGTGCATGAGCACCATCATCATCCTCAACACGGTCCGTGAGAGGCAGGCTTCCCTGAACTCTGGCAGCTCGGTGATGCATTGCAGACTTGGCTCGCCTTCCGAAATGTAGGCCAAGCACCCGGAATTTTCACGGCAGCAGCAGTTCTCCTCCTCAGTTGGCATTAGCTCGCACCGATTGCACGTGCACCAGGTGGAGACGCCGTCCATGCGACATGGTCCAGACTCTTCATCCGTTGACTGGTCCTCCCAACTGCCGTCCGAATCCCCATCGTTTTCGCGTGCTTGCCTTTCCAGTAGTTCTTGCTCGGTGTACTCGGGCTCGTACATATACGGCATTATTGTAGCCATTGTGTGGTAAAGAAAGTAAAATAATTTACAGAGATGGTACAGGTGTTCACAAGGCCTAGAAGCGGCGAAGGTAGCTGACCAGAGCACAGAAACGAGTCACAGAATACTCAAAGTCACACAGAGAGAGTAATGGAATCGAAAATCTGCTGCTGTGTGTTGTGAAACGGTGTGTTTATACTTATTGAGGAAAGAGGCGTCCTGCCATTTCCATGGCGACACTTCATTAGCTGAGGCGCAGCGATTGTTGACACGAAACGTGCTTTGGCGTTGGGAAATGGGCGGTACGCGTCTGCTGATGTCAGGCTCAGGGGCGGGGGATTTGATTTAGTGCCACAAAAGCAGGTGAGCCAGGTCGATGGGGGGAAATGATAGGATTATCAGAAAATGGCGGCTGATTTCGAGTGCGTTAATGGACGAAAAGTCGGGTAAGGTCCATAGGAAAGTTTTCTACGATCTACCGATTTATGCTTAAAAACACATGGCCGAACCGTAGGGACAATAAAAAAAAAGTCCAGGAACTATCCTTTAAACATGATGTTTGCTTGAAGGTGTAGCCAGTGCAGCTCCTTGAGGATGGAGGTGATGTGATTGATCCCCTTAGTGCTGTGATGGGGTGTGCTGCAGCCCGCTGGACAGCTTTCAGGGGGGCCAAGGTGGCATCTGGGACTCTGCTCGTAAGGTGTTGCCACTATTCAATTAGAACATGGTCAAAGCCTGGACACCCGCTCTGAAAGGCTTGACTTTGTGGAGGAACGCAAGGTGGTACCGTGCTGCTTGGATCTGTGTGTTTTGATAAACATTATTATTCCCACTTCAGAGTCAGTCAGAGAACTTAGTGGATTAATGAGGGCTGGGCAATCTTCGAAATTCCCATTCGTATCGTTGTGAATTGACTCAGCATGTTATCATCCTGAATCAGTAAGTTGAGTACTACAGTGCTTATGTTGTGCTTTACTGAATTGATAGTAATAACTTTTGGGAGCCCTATAGTCAGAATCTATTGGAACCTTATTTCAGAGCTACCATGTTGAGTGTCTGGTTGCTTGTGCTTCTTTTGGCAGGGATCTCGTCATCCGGCAGATCCTCTTGGCCCATCTGTTTCCTTGCTGAGGTTTGGGAAAGGTCTTGTGTCCAGAGACTCATGACTTGAATGTCCTCACTCGTCTTACACTGTGAGTGAAGGCATTATTACTTGTCCCTCCTTTCATTACTTCTCTCAGTAGTCAGGTCAGGAACATCATTTGGAGGTCGCCAGGAGTCGCAACTGTGACCCCTTAGGTCTCCCTTGCTACCCCTGTGGTCTCCCTTGCTATCCCTAAATGTTTTATCTTAATTGGAAGCTCCTGGGCTTTGGCCAGCGCCATGTGGCTCTTTGTTTCTGGAGAGGCTGGCTTTCTTGTTCAGGCCTCTTAAAAAAACAGGGGGTTACACAAGGGTAACACTTTGAGCAGTGACCCCAAGTAAGAAAGAATAGGAATAACAAATAGTCTTTTTGGAATTCTATACAATGATTGCTAGACTCATTAAAGGTTGTTTATTTTAGGCACATTTCACGGGGTGAGTCACAGATTTTGTTTGATTTGGTCAGTACTTAACACCTCAAATTCACAATGCAGATACAAAAAAACTATGTATTTTGCTTTTCACAAGTTGCAGTTATAGCATGTTTTTTTCTGCTTATGTCTCTGTTACGATCATCACAAGACATTCCATCTCAGTGTCCTCGGTCACTTGACAAAATCCTTGTGCCTAAAAGCTTGTGTACTGTGTAGACATGTTTGACCATAGCACATCAAGTGGCCCTTGATTTCATTGTGCCACAATTAATGCTTTGTTGTAAGGGGTCTATCTTTCCTATCTCCCTGGCATGCTGTTCAGGATGTTTGTTTGCATGTATGAGGTAACAAATGCCCAGAATACGGATTGCCTTGTGAGTGCACTGCTTTCCCTGCACTACTCTAAATTCTTTGATACATATTCATGAACCCTCCCAATGGTATGTATTTTGCCAATCTCTGAAGCCTGAAAAGTAGATCCATGCAGGTTTGACGTGTGGCCAACTTTGTACCAGACCTGCAGATGAACTGGCCTGCTGTAAGATCTGTTACCAGTTTATTGGTATCCAGTACATAGTGTAATTTGCTTTCTGACTTTGAGAACATTCAGACATTTAATTGCTCATTTTACTATAGCTGGTAAGATAGCTCAGTGGTTTGAGCGCTTGCTGCTGTGATGTGTGTCTGATCTGCAGGTTACAGGTTCGAATCCCGGCAAGGCCAACTCAGCCTATCATTCTACTGTGGTCTATAAATTAATACCAACACAGGTTGGTTGATATTGCATGTATGTTTGTTCTATATGAAGCGCTTGAGTGTAAATGCTATATAATAACACATCGTTATCATTTGACCTTTGACGTCTGCTTGCACTTACAGTAATTGGGTAATATGGGCCTACACACACTGATATTAACGATACATATGGTGGTCCATTCTTGTATGTAATGTATATCACATCACCGGAGAAAGGTTGCCCTCTACAAACCCATATCATATTCTACCAGTGATTCTTTCATATGCAGTATTCCTGTTACCTTTTACTACAGGAATTCTTCTTGCTTTGTACAGGTGTGTATTAATTGCTGCATTCATGTTTTTTTCTGATAGGTATGTAAAACAAAAGAGTTGATGGCTGGAAGGTTTGCAATTAATCTTAACCTCTTGCATTGCTCTGGGCAACCCTCCAGACCATCGTTCTTGAGCCTACCAAGCCATTACAGAAGGGAAAAGACCATATGCAAATCAGGGTTGGCCCCACCCCAAAAGGGACAGTCCAGCCCGAACTGCTAGGTCACATCCCTTCTGCACGAGACCACAAGCATCTCCAAACATGTTTCGGCCTTGTTGGGCCTCATCAGTGAAGAGTAGCTTGGGTCTCTAGGCCCAGCAGGCACGGGACCCACGTCTGGGCATACCTGTCCCACTTGGGGTGACAAAGCAAAAACAAAGAGGTGATGGCTGGAAGGTTTAGAATGAATCTTAACCTCTGGCATTGCTCTGGGCAACCTTCCAGACCATCGTTCTTCGCCTGCCAAGCCATTACAGAAGGGAAAAGACCATATGCAAATCAGGCTTGCTCCCACCCCAAAAGGGGCAGTGCAGTCCGAACTGCTAAGTCACATCCCTTTTGAACGAGACCACATGCATACCCAGACAAGTTTCAGCCTCATTGGGCGTCATCAGTGAGGAGTAGCTTGGGTATCTAGGCCCAGCAGGCTATGGACCCATGACTGGGCATGCCCGTCCCACTCGAGGTGACTTATGCAAAACAAAAGAGGCGATGGCTGGAAGGTTTGGAATGAATCCTAACCTCTGGCATTGCTCTGGGCAACCCTCCAGACCATTGTTCTTCCCCTGCCAAGCCATTACAGAAGGGAAAAGACCATATGCAAATCAGGCTTGGCCCCACCCCAAGAGGGGCAGTCCAGCCCGTACTGCTAGGTCACATCCCTTCTGCACGAGACCACAAGCATCCCCAAACATGTTTCGGCCTTGTTGGGCCTCATCAGTGAGGAGTAGCTTGGGTCTCTAGGCGCAGCAGGCATGGGACCCACGTCTGGACATACCCGTCCCACTCGGGGTGACAAAGCAAAAACAAAGAGGTGATGGCTGGAAGGTTTAGAATGAATCTTAACCTCTGGCATTGCTCTGGGCAACCTTCCAGACCATCGTTCTTCACCTGCCAAGCCATTACAGAAGGGAAAAGACCATATGCAAATCAGGCTTGCTCCCACCCCAAAAGGGGCAGTGCAGTCCGAACTGCTAAGTCACATCCCTTTTGAACGAGACCACACGCATACCCAGACATGTTTCAGCCTCATTGGGCTTCATTAGTGAGGAGTAGCTTGGGTCTCTAGGCCCAGCAGGCACGGGACCCACGTCTCGGCATACCCGTCCCACTCGAGGGGACTTATGCAAAACAAAAGAGGTGATGGCTGGAAAGTTTGGAATCCTCCTTTAGGTACCCTTGCATCAACATAGATTTATCCGACAATTCAGAGTGAGGGCATTCTATCTGTGAAAGATGTGCAACTGTAAGGTATTGTGTAATTCAGATGTAGAGGGTCTTTGCAGTGTATTTCTGGCAGCAGCCTACTGAACCTCAGTAGTACCAATTTGCAAGTTAATGACTTTTCTTTGCAGTTATTGTCAGGCGAACCATATCAAACACACCCAGAATCCCTTATTTTCTCCAAACCCATTAAAAATAAACAAAAGTTGCTCCAGTATCTGCTCCCAGGACTGCCTGGCCGGGGGTTCTCCCCTTGAGCAACTCCTAAATAAATGAAATGCGCTGGCTAGGTCCTCAATCTTGGCCTGGAGGATATTGGTGGAACGTTCAACAGTTCTCTGGGGTGAGATGGGTCGGCATGAGGTGCTCCTGCAGCACGCAACAGCTACCTGGTGATTCTTCTGGGAGAGGAATTGCAAGATATCTGCACTAGATCTGTGCATCTTGTGCACACCCTCCTGGCCCAGTGCCGAGCACTGGGATCCAGGGTGGCGAACACAGAGCTGGGATGGGTTAAACAATGGCATTAGCCATTGTTGCTCCCCACGTACATGATGCGTGGGGCATCACACCCAGTGGGAAGATCATGGGTATGGTTTCTAGGGTTTCTTGCCAGGGATCTCCTCAAGTATGCAGAATATCCCTGATTCACATCAGCGTGTAGTGGATACACAACAGAAACCAGTGGGAGTAGCCCGACAAGAGGTTATGGTAGCAGTCTGGCTGTCCCTAGTGGCTTCTCCTGCAATTAAAGAAATAGGCACCGATGTGATGAACAGATCAAGTAAGTGTCAGCCCTGAACCTCTTTTGGAAGCTACATTTTCCAACAGCATCAACCATCAGTAACTCCTGGTCTAGATTTTGTTGAGGAGACTGGAAGAATTTGTATAGTGGCGGCCCGCATACCAGCTTACATGACCTCACATTAGATCATGATCAGTGGGGAAAGTTTGAAAAAGTAGAAGTAGTAAGGAAACCCTCATGAAAGGCAGTATGAGAAAGAGCTTGAGTCATCCACCCCACTCAGCAATCTGAAACCAGTAGGCCAGGCTGTAGTATAACCCTGAGGGCACTCAACATGGTACCAGAAGAGGCATCATCCCAGCTTCTTCTAGCATCTTAACAAGAACAAATTGGGCCTCATTACAAGTTTGCCGGTCGGGAAACAACGGATCGGACCGGCAAACTATGAGTCTGCTGGTGGGTGCCGTTTCACCGAGTGCCACCTGCCAGCAGACTTTGACGGACGCACCGGCACTGTTGCGCACAGTGCCGGTGCTTCCCTCCTCCCCATCCCCATTGAGACCTATGGGACTCGAATGGGAATGGGGAGTAACAATTGCCACCGCCTGACTTACCGGACCGTCAGGGCTGTAATGCCCTGGTTATTCTGGCAAGTCAGGTGGTGGTGATCATCACGAGTCTGGCGGCGCCCTGCCAGTTTTACCGGCACGGCTACTGCCGGACTCGTAATGAGGCCCATTGATAGTGTTTGGAAGGCCATTGGTTCAGCTATAAATCCACAACAAAAAGGCAGGCCAACTTTTGCACCTGTCCCTCCGCTCATGCATGTGCACGCTGTGAAAGAGACTATAGAGGCTCATTATGAGTTGGGCAGTGTGGTAAAAATGTGGTGGTAGTAATTCAGATGAAATTTGGCAGAAAGGTGGAGTATTTACCTCTAGCTCATGGCTGGAGGTGAATCCTCGAACTTTCCGCCAAACTCCTAGTGAGAGGTTGAAGTGTTAAACTGCACCCGGGATAATTGCACAGGGAGATGTCAAATGGCGCTGTGTGACAGTATTATGCTCTGTGGTGCTAAACTGCACCTGGGAATATTGCACAGGGAGGTGTGAAATGGCGCTGTGTGATAGTATTATGCTCCATTGTGCTTAAGGGCACAGGGGAATATTGCACATGGTGATGCCAAATGGCACTGTGTGACAGTATTATGCTCAATTGTGCTAAAGGGCACAGGGGAATATTGCACAGGGAGGTGTCAAATGGCGCTGTGTGACAGTATTATGCTCCATTGTGCTAAAGGGCACAGGGGAATATTGCACATGGTGATGCCAAATGACGCTGTGTGACAGTATTATGCTCCATTGTGCTAAAGGGCACAGGGGAATATTGCACATGGTGATGCCAAATGGCGCTGTGTGACAGTATTATGCTCCATTGTGCTAAAGGGCACAGGGGAATGTTGCACATGGTGATGCCAAATGGTGCCATGTGACAGTATTATGCTCTGTGGTGCTAAACTGCACCTGGGAATATTGCACAGGGAGGTGTCAAATGGCGCTGTGTGATAGTATTATGCTCCATTGTGCTAAAGGGCACAGGGGAATATTGCACATGGTGATGCCAAATGGCACTGTGTGACAGTATTATGCTCCATTGTGCTAAAAGGGCACAGGGGAATATTGCACAGGGAGGTGTCAAATGGCGCTGTGTGACAGTATTATGCTCCATTGTGCTAAAGGGCACAGGGGAATATTGCACATGGTGATGCCAAATGATGCTGTGTGACAGTATTCTTCTCCATTGTGCTAAAGGGCACAGGGGAATATTGCACATGGTGAGGCCAAATGGCGCTGTGTGACAGTATTATGCTCCATTGTGCTAAAGGGCACAGGGGAATATTGCATATGGTGATGCCAAATGGTGCCATGTGACAGTATTATGCTCTGTGGTGCTAAACTGCACCCGGGAATATTGCACATTGTGATGTCAACTGGAGCCGTTTGACAGATCCACTTGCATTATACATTTTCCACTTTTCAAATGTATTGTTCAATTCCGCACACATTAGGCCTCATTTACAGAAAAAAGTGCCAACAGCGCGCACATTGATAGCACAAACATTGCGCAGTGTAAATGTATAGCGCTGTGAGCCAAGTCACTGAATGAAATGCGCTCACAAACCTGCAGCGCAAAGAAAAAGTTTCAACCTCCAGCACGCCCACAAAAAGCCCCATTTCCTTAAGAGCATAGCGCCAGCGAAGCATGTTGTGCCAAATGTGAAAGGAGTAAACTAGGATAACCAATCAGCAGTCACCATTATTCCCACTGCCACACATCGGTGCCCCCCAAGTCTACATTGAGCCTGCACCCACACCTCGTCCCAGTACCCCGACCTATCTGCACTCCTCAATTCTACATTGAGCCTGCACCCACACCTCGTCCCAGTACCCCGACCTATCTGCACCCCTCAATTCTACATTGAGCCTGCAGTCACACCTTGTCCCAGTTCCCTGACTCTTCTGCGTCCCCCAAATTCTACATTGAGTCTGCACCCACACCTCCTCCCACTACCCCGATCAACCTGCGCCCCAATACTACATTGAGCCTGCCCTCACACCTCCTCCCTGTACCCTGACCTATCTGCGCCCCAATTCTACAATGAGCCTGCCCTCACACCTCCTCCCTGTACCCTGACCTATCTGTGCTCCCAATTCTACATTGAGGCTGCACCCACACCTCCTCCCAGTAGCCTGACTGATCTGCGCCCCAATTCTACATTGAGCCTGCACTCACAACTCGTCCCTGTACCCTGACCGATCTGCGCCGCCAATTCTACATTGAGCCTGCACCCACACCTCGTCTCAGTACCCCGACCTATCTGCACCCCTCAATTCTACATTGAGCCTGCAGCCACACCTTGTCCCAGTTCACTGACTCTTCTGCGTCCCCCAAATTCTACATTGAGTCTGCACCCACAACTCCTCCCAGTACCCCGATCAACCTGCGCCCCAATTCTACATTGAGCCTGCCCTCACACCTCCTCCCTGTACCCTGACCTATCTGCGCCCCAATTCTACATTGAGCCTGCCCTCACACCTCCTCCCTGTACCCTGACCTATCTGCGCCCCAATTCTACATTGAGCCTGCCCTCACACCTCCTCCCTGTACCCTGACCTATCTGTGCTCCCAATTCTACATTGAGCCTGCACCCACACCATGTCCCAATACCCTGACTGATCTGTGACCCACAATTGTACATTAAGCCTGCACCCACATCTCATCCCAGTACCCAACCGATCTGCACCCGCAATTCTACATTGAGTCCGCACCCACACCTTGTCCCAGAACCCTGACCAATCTGTGCCCCCCAGTTCTACATTGAGCCTGCACTCACAACTCGTCCCTGTACCCTGACCGATCTGCGCCGCCAATTCTACATTGAGCCTGCACTCACACCTCATCCCAGTATCACAACTGATCTGCCCCCCACTTCAACATTGAGCCTGCACCCACATCTCTTCCCAGTACTCCGACTGATCTGCACCCCAATTCTATGTTGAGCCTGCATCCACACCTTATTCCAGTACCCTGACCGATCTGCGCCCCCCCAATTGTAAATTGAGCCTGCATCCACAACTCATCCCAGTACCCCGATCGATCTGTGCCCCCCTATTCTACATTGGGCATGCACTCACACTTCGCCCCAGTACCCCGACTGATCCATGCCCCCAATTCTTCATTGAGCCTATACCCACACCTCATCCTATTGCCCTGA
This sequence comes from Ambystoma mexicanum, assembly GCF_040938575.1. Taxonomy (NCBI): domain Eukaryota; kingdom Metazoa; phylum Chordata; class Amphibia; order Caudata; family Ambystomatidae; genus Ambystoma; species Ambystoma mexicanum. The sequence goes on along the minus strand of NC_090934.1, from coordinate 937,632,819 downwards.
TCGATATGCGCCCGCCAATCCTACATTGAGCCTGTGGCCACTCTCATCACACCATACCCACTGTACTTCCACACAGTAGCTGCCCTAACAAGGTGCCAGCGCACATCGATGCAACACAAATACACATTCCCCAAAGCCCACATTAAAGTAGCACAGCACAGCACCAGCTGTGCCATGAAATGGTTCAATGCCTGAATGAAATCATTCAGAATTAGCATGACGAAGATCCAGCCCACCTTTGTAGGCCATCCCCACTCCCATGTCATGTTTCCTACAATACTCTCTGTCCCCTCCTTACCCCTTGCTCCTAGGAACACAACAAGTGGACTCCGACTGCCGTGCATAGCTAGTTGGCTGGAGAACACAGAACTATATGCTGGCCCACACTCAGGATCACTTGTGCAAAGAGTATAGTCACATACACAACAGTAATGGATCCTCGCACCCACTCACAGACTCTATGAAGTTCATAACAGTTTGGGAATCTTGCTCGGCATGATGGAGCTGTCAGCCTTACAATGCAAGAAATCGCAAGGACACTTGCCATCTATGCACCCACTTTACCCATGGCCCAATTTAATGTGGAGCACTTAACTCCCTCAATCGTTCGAGTCTGCGTCTTCCATGAACGACATCTTGCTGAAATCATCATTGATCATCATCATGTGGATGCAGTGCTGGTGTTTTGCGGACAATCTTCTTCTCCATGGCTTGCCCTTGGATCACACTCTGCAGCACAACTGCATGGTTTGTGCTGCTACAGTGTGGTCATTCACCCTTCAGGTGACAATCCAAATGTGAGTTGGTGAGGCCATTGAATCAAAGGGATCCAACATCCATTTTCATCATCGACAATGCTATGAAGCCATATCTGTTGTGGAAGCGTGAGCGCATCCATATGGACATGAAAGGGGCAAAGGGGCACCTAAACTGCCGTGGTAGTACAAAGGAAAACTATGTAGAAGAAAAGCATTCCGGAGAAGTGAATGGCCAGCGGTGAATGATCCGTCTCCTGAATCCCAAAATAACCCAGGGATGGAGAACATATGGGCAAACACAGAAACAAGCATGTACCACCCACAAAATCAGATGCACATCTCCATGAAAATATCGCCTTTTCAAAATATGTCCAACCACATGTCCCCCCAGTAGACACACAATAAAAACGTACTCATACACCACAAATGCATTGAATGAAAATATCCAATGCCCTAGCACCATAAATGCCATCAGTCAACCATAGATGCTACCCACACCCTTGCAATGCTCCCAGCACTAGGGGTGAAAACCATGTCCACATGGCCATAAGGGCAAGTCGTTACAAGTAATGACACCTTGCCAACCTCAAATAAACCCCACCATTAATCAACAATCCTGAAAACATTTACAAAGGAAATGCCATGGGCACCACAGCCTGCATAGCTGACACACCTACTTACACAATGGACATGAATGAACTCCATGCCTGTACGACAAAGCGCGGTGGGCAGTAAGCAACAGATGTGTTGGAGACACACGTCAAGATGGTGCAACAATGGAAATGTCCCCTGCCAACATCAACCATTATCACTAAGCCAGCAGACAAAACATCACACTGACATGAAGTATGCATACATGTCCCCCAGAAAATAGGGCAGTTACACTATGAGCCACAGAGTGTGCCCTAAAACCTCCTGACAGACAGCCATAGGACCAGCTCTGCTGTAGATCATGTGACACATGCACAAAGAACCACACAAGCACACATACAACAGCAAACCAAGACATGCTGCAAAAGGCACAAAGAGACTGCAAACAGATGGATAGAAGAAACAAATATAAATGTATTGATAGAAACAGAATGGTAAACTATGCACAAATATGAAAATGATAAATTGTCAACAAATAAATAGGATGACAGGAAACTTACAACTAAACAGTTATGTGCATGAGTCAGTGGGATGTCTGACAATGCCTTGTCCAAGGTCAATTCCCCCTCAACATCGGCCTCTTGCAGGCGGGCCTTTGTAGTTTTATGGAGGGCTTGTAGGGTATCCCTCATCCTGGACTCCATCTCCTCCGCTGCGCTCCGAGACTCCTCCAGAATGGAAGCCTGCGCTTGAACCACACTCGCTGTAGCCTCGGCCCAGGCCCTGGCAATTGCTGCCTCACGTGCCCGCTGCCTCTCCTCACCATGCTGCCTCAGGAATTGGACCTGAGATGACACCAGTGTATGCACCCGCCGTCTTGCCTCCTTCCTTACCTGCTGTACATGTAATTCTTGTTGCCTGCTACTGGCAGCTATCCTTCCAAGGATTTGCTTCCTCAGCATCAACATCTCCTGCTGTCAATGCATCCCGGGCACAGGTACTCCCTCCAATTGGATAACAGTCTGCTCGGGGGAGCACAGCACCTGCACTGAGACCACTTGCTGGGACTTCCACCACAGCCTGTTCCCCTGTACGTTCCCGAGCAGGCCCTGTGATCACCTCATCTGCCTGTGTACCATCTTCCACCAGGAACACAGGCACATCCAAACTAATCTAATGGCAGAGCATGGGCAGAGAAGGCTATGGTGGTGGCTAACATGGAGGCCTCAGTTGAGGTTGACTGGGGCACAGATGAAGAGAAGGAAGAGGGGGCCATTGCAGTGGCCTATCCAGGGGGGCCACTGCCAAGCACTGCTGGTGCCAGTTGTGAGACAAGGCGGACCACTTGACCGTGATGCTGTGGAAGCAGCTCAAGAGTAGCATGCATAGCATCATGGAGAGATGCCTGTCACCTCAAGCCACCCACTAGCAGTGGTAGCATTGCATCACGGATGGCCTCATCGGCCCGAAGTGTGGGATCTGTCTGGCTGGGTAGTGCAGCAGCAGTTGGCCCTGGGACAGGAGGATGTGCTGACCACTCCATGGCGGACTGCTCAGCCTCCAATCTCAAGGCCAGGTGTACAGCCTGCACATCCCCCCGCAACTGCACCTAACACCATGGGTAGGGCTGCAATTGCCTCTTCCTCCTCCTACCTCTCCATTAACACTGACACCTCTAATGAGGTCTTCATGACATGGGGCCCCTTTGTAGTTATGCCACCACTACCCTGGGTCTTGGCTGCTGAGCTATCCTCCATGACAATGGGATCCAGGGGCTCCTCCTCAACAGCAGTGCCATATGACGTTGATGCTCCCCCAGGCACAAGGCTCTCTGAGGAGGTGGATGTAATTGGCCATGCCTGTGGTCTGCAGTGTCGTCTGGAGGTCTTGGGCCTGGCATGCAGCTCCACAGCACATGTCATTCCCTCTTCTTCAGATGATGCCACTGTGAACTAGGGATGCTACAACAAAGGAATTAATCCTAAGTGTTTATGCATGTGTGCTCAATTGTATAAGTAGCATGCCTTCATCAGAAGTCAAGATACACAGACACAGGCCTATGCATTTACATCTGTATGTAACCTGTCATGAAAGTGAAAGAGAAATGACAACTTACAGTGATTGGACATTCAGATGTGAACATGGTGCATTGAAGTGTGCGGACATACCCATGACAATGACTCATTTGACATTCCAATACCAATTAAGCAGCGACCCAATTGTAACTTGCAGCCAGGGGCATGAAAAAGGCCACCTGGCCACATGTGTCAGTGGCATCAAAGTTACATCTTCATCACACCACATCTTGCTACATGCATCCCTGACACTCCTGCATGTAAGTATGCAACACCCACATGCACCCATTTCTGACGATCAAGCAGCAATGCTGCTGGTCTGAACACATATGCCTTATGGGATGGCATACCATGTATGCCCCCCATTCAGTGACCTGACTGGGCCAGATGGAGAACCAGATTGTAAAATTCACAAATGTGCCATGACCAGAAATGTTGCCACATGTGTCAGTCTCTTCTGCTGAGAGGGTATGATGCAGTCATCATTCCCTAATCGAACAACCCACTGAGAAGGTGTGTATCATTGGATACTACATGGCCTCAAAATCCCAATCTGTGTTGTGTTCCTGTCCGTGGTCTTGCTGTCAGCATCTCACGTTGCAAGTAAATGAGGCTTCGAAGTCACCCAGAGCTGCCTGACTTCACCCCAAAACTTGGCCGATTCACCAATGTGTGCTATGACACACTTTCAGTGTGTGCATGAGGCTGCATGCCAGTCATCAATTTTGCTACATATATGCCATGAAAAAACAATGACTTGCTCAAATAATGGCAATCAGGCGAAGGTGGTGATGGCGATGTTGGCAACAGAAGCTCCAGCATGTATGTTTTGTCAGTAGGAGAAGGTGTGATACTTTCACATGTTGCAAGTATGCATGGATGGAGTGGAGAATGGGCTCAGCAATGGAGTACAGAACTCCATTTGTCTACCATTACATCTTACAATATCATATATGTATGTTTGTACGGTTGGTTACCTACTCCTCCAATCTGTGGCTTGATAAGCTCCTAAGAAGCAAAAAATAAATACATTGATGCAGGTCCTAATTTGCACTGCATTGAAGTTTAAGGACCTGTCCTTTCCACATACGCATGTTTGTGTGTGCAGTTGAAGATGGCCGGGACTTGCACACACACATTCATACTCTTGCATAGTACATTGTGCATGTGAAACCAGTACAGTGTTAGTAGTCAATGAAAGGCAATGTGTGTTCAGTGATGTTCCCACAGTCAGTGCAGGCCTTTCACGGAGGCAACACTCTCATATAGAAATAAAGTAGCAACTTCAGTGTGAAGGTGGTGTGCAGCACATGTAATTGGTTCTGTGAATACATAATCATGAGCGTCCTCTAGTCTTGAGTTTGCTGAGTCTGAGGAGGAGAGCCAGGAGACCCTAGGCCTCGCAGTGGAGAGGCCTGCATCATTGGTGGCCTACAGGTTGATAGCAGTGGGAGGGTTGTAGACCGCCAGCCAATGTCAGTGTGTTCACTGCGTCGGGCCCGGCCTTTGGCATCTTGGCTTGGTAAGCCAAACACACACGTGAGGGACATGTGCCTGGCGGACACTTGGAATGGCAGGGGAAGTTGCTGCATGCAAGTGCCCAATGGGGCGTGGTCCTGCAAAAGATGGCCAGGGACATCCATCGTCAGCCCAAAAATGTAATCTCCAATGCTGCACACACGGCCAAAATCCGATCTATTGCAGCAGGAGAGGAGAGAGGACATGCAACACCTGAGGCAGGTGATTTGTGAGGAGGGCTCTGCCTTGAGGCAATCCCTGAATGAGTTGTTGGCCTCAATAGACATTCAGTGGCAAGAGATGTCCTCCTTGAGGGAAACCTTGCATAAAGAGATGTTGTCCTTAAAGGAAATCTGCCTGCAAGGCATTGATTCCATGAGAAAATCTCTGAATGAGAAGATGTTGCCCTCAAGGGAAAGCTGCTGTCAGGACACGGATTCCTTGAAGAAATCTCTGCAGGAGGAGATGTTGGCCTCAAGGCACATCCACCGTCAAGAGATGGCTACCTTGAGAGAAACTCTCAACACGCAGTTGGAGATGTCAAGGGTCAGCATGCATGCTGACATATTGGCCACACGTGATAATCATCATCAGGACCTTGTTGACATTGGGTCACTCATGTATGTATCCCTCTCACGAGTAGCCCTAGACTAGGCTTTGACCATGCGTGGTCAGAATGCCTCTTACCTGGATCCACCACAGGATGGGGTTCCAACTAAACCACGCAGGTGATACCATTGGCCATGTCCCCACACACCCCTATCCTGTTGCCACTGCCACCCCTTCTTCATGCGCCCTGTTGTCCATAAGCCAGTGGGTGGAGTGTGATTATTTTGGTTGGATTATTTGTTTTGTTCCCTTCCAAGGTGGACTGTATTATTTTCTCCTGACAGAGCCATAGTGTTCTATAGGGCAGTGGTTTAACTGCCTGTGCTACTGTGCATATGATTGAGTGAGGGGACTGTACACAAGGACCTGCTCAGTGAAGCCAACAGACGTGGTCATCTGAATTGCAACAGACTCACACATGCAGGTGAACTTTCCATTGAACAAAGATGTGTATGACATGTGCTGTGTGTCAGACAGACTCATTTACCAAGTCCTGACAAATGTCCAATGTAATTTCAAATCTCTGGGTTCATTCAGCACACACACTCCCTGGGAAGACACACCAAGCCCTCTATTTCCACAAGTCCAAATTCCCTCTGCTGGACACCTCCTAGCACCAATGCAGTTTATAAATGTTAGGTGGCGGTGGTGAGGGATTGGTGAATGATTGTATGCATGGATGACAGAAGGATGGATGAATAGAACGTTTCTGGGAATATTGATTACCCTGTCAGGATAGGTCATTGTTTCACAATAAACTGCTAATTGAAACACTTTTCCTTCTGATGAATTGACTAACAGAGAATCAATGCACTTGGTAACAGAGTGTTGTGTACGTTTCTCTTGGGATAATAGTGCCTAAAATATGGAAAATGTTCAAGAATTGTTCTTAGTAAAGATGATAAATATATTTCATTGAAAGGTTTTTTTTAAAAAATGGAAATAAATCGATATTTTTGATAAGAAACTGTTTGAAAGAGTATGTTGGAATTTAATGAACTAACAACATATATGACTGAACCAGATGAATAAGGTACTGGAGAAGGAAGGGACCCTTTAAATCATACTGTTGTATTTTTAGTCTTTTTGACTTTCAGAGTGTTGCTTTGAAGTGGTTCAGATAAATATTCCCTCTAGTCTCTCAAAGTTGTGTGGGTGGTGAGGGGTGGATTCACAACACACCAGCAGCACCAGCAGGTAAGGTTGTTCACTGTCATGCATTGGCATGGCTGTTGATCCGTGCATCTCAATAGTGGCATGTTATGGCACACGTAGGATTGAGCATGAATAATTCCATCTCTCTACAGTCACCGTCACTGAAGATGGGAGTTGTCCTAGATCCTTATGTGTGGACATGTCTCTTTCATCATGTATGCATGCGCTATGTGTTATTGATTAAACTGCCAGAACATGCTGCTTGTAGTCAGTCTAGTCGGGTTGTTCATGCGCACATGTTATTGGTGAGGGGTGATGCAGTAGCTTATTTTGTGTGCAGAACTACATTTGCAATACTGTCATGAAAGCCTTGCATGCCATGTCATGTCAAGTAGGTACTCCATTATGCATGAACATGCAACAAACCTGACTCTCAAAACCCATGAAAGAGGATAATCTAGATGACATGTTTGCATGTAGATGATGAGGGAAGTGTGCTGTGCATGGTGCGTCCCATAGAGAACATGGTGCACTTTGTCACCCAGGGATATTTGGACACTGCACTGGGGGCAGGGGCTGCAGGATGGGGTGTGGCCGAGCACCGCTGGAACATGTCTGCTGTGCAGACATCATTTTTATATCAGTTCAGGCTGGGCTGCATAACCTGTTGAACATAGCTTTGCAATCACAAGCTTCACATGACGACTTGACGACATGATAGAGGGCCTGTGGAGCTGCAGTACTCAGCTTTGGTGGGAGGTGCTTCAGCAACCTGCTACAGTGCAGGCAAATCCACGACAGACAGGCCAGCCAAAGTAGGCACGCATTGGCTGGTCTACGGGAGAGTGTGGGGGCAGGCCTCCATTTTTCCTTTTCACAGGGCGCAGGGCAAGGGTACACACCATCAATCTGTGTTTGGCAGAGAGAGCCAACAAGGGGGTTACTGGAAGTAGGGGGCGAGACAAGGGAAAGTGTCATAGGATGGTTGACACCCAGGGGTGGAAAGGTTGTGTTTGTTCCTGGGATTTTACATGGGGAGGTTTGCCTTCACAGACCTCTGACAGTTGTTGCCTGGCCCACTGGTCAGTGGTGTGTAGTAATGGAAGGGCGGGGCATGGAACCTGAGGGCTGCTGAGGGTGGCCCTTGGTCTCATTGGTACGCATGCACGTGGCAGCTGGCTGAGTTGGTGGCAGCCATGACAGCTCAGGGGCAAGGGGATGCCTCAGAGGTAGGTGTACTGACAAATGGGTTACCAAAGTGATGGTATGTCAACCCAAACGAGGAGGGTGCAGACAAATGGGGTTTATACCATTACTGTGACCACTTAACTGCGACCACTGATAATGTCAACAATTTTTTATTTCGACCCGCTTTATAACCCATATATATGTGGGGGATGGTATAATTTATAATGCATGTGGGGGTGGGGCTGCAGGGGGTCTCCCCTGCATATTTATGGGGTGACAAGGCATCAAAATAAAAAGAAAATCACATTTTCCGGTGGTCGCGGTTAATTGGTTGCAGTAATCACATAGATCCGACAAATGTAGAGGGGAGTAGGTAATGGGTGAAGGTTGAGTAGGGGGGATTTGGCATGGACATTGCTGCTACTGAGGGCCGTGATAGAGGGCTTGTTTGCTGACAGAGGGTGTGGATCCTGAGATGATGGCACATGGGGGCAGAAGGGCACACAGGGAGCAGTAGGGGGTTAAGGGTGCCAGAGTTAATGCAGGTGTGGGGGTTTATGTGGGACATGGAAAGGAGCTGTAGGCTCATGTGCCATGACTGTTCATGTAAAGGGGAAAAGGGTTCACTCTGGGCTGGGGAGGAGGAGGGGGAGTGGATGTATGGGGTAACCTTGCCTGGGGTGGTGGCAAGGCAGCAGAGGATGAGTGGGGACACCACCATGGTTGTAGACAGAGATGGGGGCATCAGGTGGTATGAGCAGCAGGGCAGTGGGTAGGCCAGTCCCCATCCAGGGAGGATCATAGATGTGTGGGGTGCCCCCCACTGGTAAGATGATGTGGAGGAGGCGGTCACTAGGGATATGGGGGTGTGCAGTGGTATAGGTTACTACATGAGTCATGAGGAGGCATTCATGGATTCAGAGGAAGGGCTTGAGGACGACTGGAGGGATGCAGAGAGCATTGAAGAGAGTGTCAAATAGTGGGCATGGGGTAAGTTGATGTAAGTTGCGGGTTGGGGATGGGATTTGGGGAGAAGTGGGGAGAGGGAAAGGAAGGTAAACAGGTACAGTGGGTGGGCAGGTGTTGTTTTTTTCCAGAGCAGGAGCACGCACATGGCAGAGGTGAGCGGAGGTGAGCAGGACCAGCAGACATGGTGCTGAGGGACCCGGCATCAAGGTGGCACTCAGGTGAGTGTGAAAGTGAGTTGTCTGCTAAAGGAATGGGTGATGCCTGTGTATCAGGGCGCAGGTCCTCTTCACCCCTACTCGTATGCCACGACGTGTGCCTATATTATGCAGGACACAACATTCCACAATGATTTGGCAGTGGTGCCTATAGCAATACGCCACCTGAGTGTTCGAGGGAGCGGAAGTGAGACATAAGCACTCCGAATATGCAATCCACTATACCGTAGTGGCTATGCGTGCTACGTTGTAGGTTGCCTCACCTGGGGTGACTGAATTTCTGATCAGTGCCATCAAGAATGGTGACATAGGTAGGCACTGTCCACTGCAAAAAGAGTACATGGTTTTTGGTTACTTGGAGTATCATTTCTTGTGTTTCTGTGTGGCGTGTGACTGCTTTTGGGTGCATGATGGTTAATAATCACCTAGAAGCCAACTGTTGCCAAAGGTTCCCGATGCCAAGGGCTAGTGTATGGGAGAATGAAGCAAGATGTAGCTATCATGCATGCATCCTGGGTATTTTGCATTCACATGAAATATGTGTCCCTTGGCATCACAGATCAAATGCACATTTACGGATTGCCCATTTTTCCTGTTACGATAAATGCACTCTGTCGCCCTGTTCCGGTTTTTTACTTATTAAATCTGGTCTCCTTATGTGAATAGCTATAAAAAATATATATCATGCCAGCTCGTGCAATAACAAGGAATGACTCCATGTCACCAGGGTCACCATCCTACTCCAGTCCGGCGTTTTGCTTTACTTTCATTTTACTTCAGTTTATGTTATTGAATTGTAGAGACAAGACTACAGCTCCCACAAGGCAATTGATGGAGAAATGACAGCTTGGCAATGGGACGTGCCGACGTAGTATCCCCCCTGCCCTGACACGGAGTCATCTGGAAACCCCCCCCACTCCACCCGATGCTAGGCCCCTTAACGGGATCAGGGTATCGCCTGCAAAGCAAGCACTGGCTAAACCCCAACATCCAGGCAGACTCTGGGAAAGCCCCTGGATTAGGGGAGTCAGGGCAGGGCCCATGCGCCTGTCTTGATTTGTATGTGTGCGAAGGAGAGTGCGCGGATTAAGGTAACCCGCTAGCATGATCATGGTAAACCGTGCAGGTGCAGTCAGAGCCGGCAACACAGCTGGGCGGGATCCTGGAGGAGCTTATGATCAGGTGATGGGGCTTTAAGAATTACTCAACCGCGCTCCTCTTTGCAGAGACGGAGTCGGCGCCAAATTCCCTTTTAGCCCATGTTTGATAAACAGTTAGTTATCTGAATACACAGCATTAAAAGTCTAAGAGTGATTACCATTCTGGAAGAAGGAATTCACAACCAATGGGATGCAGGGAAAAAATACTGAGCCCACAGATTTAGAGCAGGTGATGAAACAGACACTGGTGCTGCCAAAGGAAAGATAACCCACAACATTTGAGATAGCCAGTCCTCTGGAACTGTCTGCCCATCACCTCTGGCGGTGAGGCAGATCAGTGGGTTGCACATCTAAAACAAGTATCTATTTGTAAACTCCAAGGCCATCTCCTTAAGCCAAGGAATGCCAATTTAAAGGGCTACAGATAAATCACATCTGTTTTGTACACTTCTTCGAGGATGCAAGCATTTGGCGTTATGCACTCTACAATTACATTTGGGATAAAGTAGCCCCTTACCTATATGGACATTGCAAGTCACCAATTTTGTGACCAAATAGAGGACCAAGACCAAATGCCATGTTCCTTTATATGGTCCAGGAACTCTAAGGTGAGTTGCAATTTTCTTCTAACTATCAATAGAGGGTATTTTATTCCTTATAATACATGCTGCACCATATCCCCTTTAATGCTCTCTCTTGCTTACTGTAATGCAAGATATATATATATATATATCTATATATATATATATATATATTACAGGGCCTGCCACAGCAACCCTGTAGTTATGGTTAAGTCGCTTCTCCCATAGGAAGAGCACTTTTTGGGCAGCTTATAACTTTGCACCCCCCACCCCCCGGAATAAATCCTCACAAAACTGTGCAAAAAGAAGCATATGGCCCTGTCAGATTGATTCTGAGAACTTTGGTGAGGTTTCGTTAAGGGGGAGCAAAGATAAAGGGGGTCCTAAAATTTGTGGTTTTTCCCACAAATGCAAAGGAAATAAATGTTTGCTCACACCTACAGCCCAAACCATTGGACTGATTTTCACCAAATTTGCGGCAGGAGCGGCAGTTTGGTCCCGAAAGCATGCTTTTGTAAATTTGGTGTAAATCTGTCCAGTAGTTTTTTTTAAAACAACCAAAAAGTAAGCCAAAAAGAATTAGTGATATCTGGGTTCAATCTGCGGACTCACTTCCCTGTTCGGTCCGCAGACAGGTCTCCGATTGGTCCAGAGGATGGCGTGAGGTCCGCGGACATTGGACACACCCGCTGATTGGATGGTGAAAAGCATGTGGTGCGTCAGATTTTCCAAAAACGCCTGCCATGTTGGATTCGCGGACAGCGGCCTATGTCCGAGAACACTGCGGTAATAACATATTAAAAAACACAACATTGCACTTGTCAAACTAATGAAACAATCTCTGCTGTGATGAGGGGTGATGAGAATGGGATAGGATATGGCCATAAAAAGCCCAAAAACAAACGTTTTTGTTCTCCGAGGTCCGCAAACTCCGGGTCAGTCCTGTGGTGTTCGCAGACATCTGAGATGTTCAGGCGTATCTATGCTTATTTCTGCATTACAGGCTTGGGGAAAAGCAGTTTCTGGATGGCTTAAACCTTTCGCACCACTCAATGAAACTGCATGAAATTTGGAATCTAATTCTAGACTTGATCCTGAATGGTCTTGCAAAGTTTGAAGCGGGGGCAAAATTATAGGGGGGTCTCAACATTTTTATATGGCTTATAACTCTGTTGCCATTTGACGAATGTGGACACACATTTTCAGAAAGATTATAGACCCAACATTGAATGTTTGTGCAACGTCTGAATGAATTTAGTTATATGACTATTGTATTTACATAAATATTGAAAAGAAATAAAACATGGTTGGAAACAAATTGTGATATACCTTTGGTGACTGAGGTATAGCCTGTGGCCATTGGCAGTGGCCAGATTGTCGTTGGAAGTATGTGTTGCAAAAAATGTTTCTTAAAGGAGGTTTATAATTCTTTTATATATGTGAAAAGAGGAATTATTAATAATTTATATATAGTGATGTAACAGCATGAAATATTTTCACTTATAAAAACCTATTAAACTGACAGAAAAATCTTTGTTAAAGGGATGCTATGGTTAAGATGCATCCCACCCCTGTGACTCCTGTGCTCCATTAGTTACCCAGTGGTGTCTCACCTTGGCATTTCCCTCCTGGGTTCTCATCAGCATTTGCCCATCCGTACTGTCTGCTTTCTTTATGCACTTCTCTCATTGCACAATGCATATGTGCATTTACAGGAGCATTGTGTACAATTTCTTTGTGTAAGTAAAGGAAATGTAGATGCAAAGGATTTTTAAAAGATTAAGTGGCGGATTCCAAGATGGCCGCCGGAGCAGGGAGACGTGAGTGAGACTTGCTCCCGCCGGGCCTTTCAGCAGCACCGTAATTAGCAACGTTCCGGAGGGTGGCAGATCCTACATTCGTCCAAAGACACAGGACGCACACGGAAGAAGTCTCCCCGAGCTCCGACATCCAGAGACGCCGCGGAGAGGAATCCCTCCTCCCCCCACCGCGCCATCGATCCATCCGACGAGGCCCAGGGCAGGGCCGGGGCGCACCGAGGGATTGGAGCGAGGCGGATCGCTGCGCAGTACAGAGGAGGCCGACGGCACGGACTGCCCGGGTGGGAGTGAACCCCAACACAGCAGAATCAGCACCTCCAGACGCCAGCAGAGCGCGCGGATGGAGCGGGGGAGCAGTAAGAGACGCATCAAACCCAACCCGATGCCCAGAGCTGAGGGGCACCAGCAGTAGTCCCCGGCCCGGTGGATTGGAAGGTGAGACCCCCCAACCGCTAGATCTCCCCCCCTGCGAAGCGGCGGGCGGACCCCGAGAGCGCTAGGGGGAATCCCGCATCCCCCCCACAAGGCCAGAACGGGCGGGAACCGCAGGACTCCCTGACGAGATAGCCACAACAAGGGGGGCCCATTCCCCCCTCCCTTCTATGCTCGATAGAACTGGACAGGGGACAGAGAAGCGCAAAAGGGAGAGTCAATCCCCCCCAAATCACCAACAGCACAAATCGACGCAGCAGGCCCCTCCTAGGGTCGCCGCTCAGGCCAACACCGCGCAGCCATCAAACAGAGAGGGATAGTCATGGACGAAAACCGCGGCGGGTATCGTCTGTGGGTACTATGTCTAGAGCGAAGGTGAAGGGAGGGGGAACCCAACAGAACCAGCAATCCGCTAAGCAGGACTCCAGCCTGGTACAGATGTGGGCAGTGGAGACCCCAGTATCGATGAGAAGTAGGCCCCCGGAGCCCATGCCGTCATTGCCCGCATTGGAAGCGGGCCACATCGCCCCCAGCGACCTACCCCCAACAAAAGAAGATATGCACTCCTGGTTTAAAGAACTACAAGACAAGGTCATGTCGACAGTCCAGGACCAATTCGCCGCAATTAAACACGACATGCAGCAGGCAATCCATGATGTTAAACACGACATTGCGAACCTGGAAGAAAGGACAGATACCCTGGAAAAAATAGTGCAGAACGCAGAAGAGGAGGCTCTACAAAACAGCGAAACACAAGAACATCTTGTCCGTTTGACCCACAATCTGGAAATACAGTGCGAGGACCTAGAAAATAGGTCCCGTAGATCGAACATACGCATCAAAAATATGCCAGAATCGGTCACGGACAGGGATCTACGGAAAGCGGTGCAGGAGGTCTTCAGAGATATCATAGAAGCACAAGACCCGGAGGCAGTGGGGATAGACCGCATCCATAGAGTGGGCCCAAAGCGCACTGGGGCACCATGGGAGAGACCCAGAGACGTGTTGGCAGCTCTAACCTCCTACCCGCAAAAAGAACTCATACTACGGAGAGCGAGGCAGCTAGAACAAATCAGGATGAACGGGGTGGAAATTCAGCTGTTTCAAGACCTATCTGCCATAACACTCCAGAAAAGAAGAGAATTGGCCCCACTCACTCGAGAACTGGTCAAGAGAGAGATAAAATATAAATGGACATTCCCTTTCGGTCTACTGTTCGACTGGGAGGGTCAGCAAAGGAGGGTGACCACCATGGAAGAGGGGCTGAGCATCATGGACATCCAGACAGATGAGCCATCGACCAAAAACGAAAAAAAGAAGGGGGAGCGGCAGAGCAGACCAGGGGGTTGGGAATGGGCCCGCCAGAAAAGGAAACGGCAAGGAAGGAGAATGGAAGTGTCAAATAAAACAATCGAACGAACGTGAATCCACAGCTCAAGATACTCGGTGCCCAGAGGCTGAACACTCAATGCGGAACAGTACCCAATGATGGAACCCAGACTGAACAGACTCAGTAGGCCCGGTGTGGAACCGGAACGACTTACATCAAGGCCAAGGGATGACGTGGGGTTTAGGACTCCCCGCACTGTTAGCCTCAAGTCTACAGAGGGCAGGGAGCGATAGGCGGAATGCCAGAGCTACCTTAGGTACCCGGGCCCTCCTCGGGAGCACAAGTTTGAATAAAGTTAATGGTTGGGAACAATCTTACAGTTTGGGGGGGAGGGTTGGGTTGGGGGCCGTTCCGGAAGAGAGAGGGGAATTTTCAACTCGGGCGAAAGGAGCACCCAGAAAGGGCATCTGAAATGGGAAAGATAAGATTCGTAACCTTAAACGTAAGGGGTCTGAACTCCCCCGTGAAACGGAAAAAAGTGGAGAACATGTTAAAGAAGGAAAAGGCTGAAGTGCTACTGCTCCAGGAAACACACATCAAAGCACAGGATAGGGGGAAAATTCGCCTCAGAGGCTATGAAATACTGGCACAATCCAACGCAGCGGAGAAGAGAGCGGGGGTGATGATTGTAGTTAAGGAGGGCCTGGAAGCAAGCCTGATCGACAAACTTTCCGACAAAGAAGGAAGGTTCGCCTTTGCCAATATCAAACTCCACAATGCCACACTGACACTAGCCTCCGTATATGCCCCTAACACGGGCCAAGACGGCTTCCTGAGAGACACGATGGGGAGGCTGGAGGAATATGCGAAAGGTGAAATAATCATAGGAGGGGACTTTAATATGGCCTGGCACCCCCAGATTGACAGGAGCACGGGTGGGACCCACCACCAAGGCGCCCCGTCGGAACGACTTAAACGACGGATGGAGGGCATGGCATTGTGCGATGCATGGAGAGAACACAAAGGTCAAGCCAGGGGATACACGTATTACTCACACGTCCACAATACGATGTCAAGAATTGACTACGTCTGGGTGTCAGTGGGGAACTTAGGTAAAATACAAAACATGGAGCTGGGACCCATCTCTCTGTCAGACCACGCACCCCTCTGGATGGATCTGTCGACCCCAAAGAAAGAGAAAGTGGCAACTTCCACAGGAGATACTGTCAGACCCAGTGATGGGAGAATCCATTAGGGACAAGATCACAGAATTCTTCGAACATAACGATACAGGGGAGACTGCCCTGAGCACGGTGTGGGAGGCATTCAAGGCAGTAATCAGGGGCCACTTAATAGCCCTCAAAGCAGCAAGGGACAAACAATCACAGCAGTTGGAAACCGAACTGGAAAAGAAGCTGTCCAAAATCCGGGAGGAACTACTGGAGAACCCCACCAGAAACTTAAAAAGGTCACTTAAACACACAGAGGGGCAACTTGAACTCCTTCGTAGCAAGAAAGCCCAGAGATCCCTCTTATACCTCAAACAGAGATACTATATAAAAGCTAACAAGGCTGACCGATATCTAGCCCGATTACTCTCGTCAAAGCGGAAAACAATGACCATCCGGAACAGTAAAAATGCACAAGGAGATCTGCTGACGCGCACCGAAGATATAGGGGACACGTTCAGGGAGTTCTACCAGAGCCTTTATGCTACTGAACACCCAGATGAGGCAGACCAAACCAGATTTCTGACATCGATCCCCTTTCAAAAAATACCAGAAAAGGCCAGAACGGAACTTGAGGCCCAGATAACGGAAAGTGAAGTGAAGAAGGCTATAAAAGATCTCCCACTCAACAAAGCGCCAGGCCCGAATGGCTTTACTGCCCCATTTTACAAAAAATATGAAGATCTCCTCACCCCCTTCCTCACTAGACTGCTAAACACCTTTAGAGATAGTGGGAATATTACCCCATCCATGAATGAAGCTAAAATACTGGTGTTCCACAAACAAGGGAAAGACCCCACCCTCCCAAGCTCATACAGACCGATAGCCCTGATCAATTTAGACTCAAAAATATACACAAAAATCCTGGCTGCCAGGCTTTCCCCACTGCTTCCCTCCTTAATTAAACCGGACCAATCGGGATTCATACCAGGGAGGCAGACACACGACAACACAAGAATGCTAGTTCATCTAACAGAAAAAATTAACATAACTCTCACCCCTGCAGTCCTGTTATCTTTAGATGCAGAAAAAGCCTTTGACCGGGTAGAGTGGTCAATGCTCTTCAAAACCATGGCACATATGGGATTCGGGAACCAATATATTAATATGATCAAGGCCACCTACTCCTCCCCATCGGCTAGAATAGCGGTAAATGGGGTGGTCACGGAGAGGGTGGAAATCTCTAGGGGAACGAAACAAGGCTGCCCTCTATTGCTGCTCTTATATGCACTGTTCCTAGAACCACTACTAATTAAAATTTGAGAATCGGACCAAATCAAGGGAATCGAGATGGCGGGTAAACAGCATAAGGTAATTGCCTACGCAATGACATGTTACTGGCACTCGAACACCCATCCCAGTCCATCCCTGCGGCATTCCACCTACTTGAGTCATTCGGGGATATCTCGGGCCTAAAAATAAACAAAAAAATGTCAGAAATGTTACTCCTAATCGGGACCAGAGAAACACTGAATAGAGAAGCAGGGCAATTTGGCCTAAACGTCGCAGAGGAAGGCATAAAATATCTGGGTATAACTCTCACACAGAAGGTAGAGGCACTATATAAAAGAAACTACCCCCAACTCCTGGCAAGAATACAAAAAGAGCTAGAACGGTGGTCCCCCCTAAATATCTCATGGTGGGGAAGAATCCAATCGATAAAAATGAACATCCTCCCTAAACTGCTATATCACTTCCAATCCCTCCCGATCGTGATCCCAGATTCCTTTTCCAGGGCACTGGCAAAGTCAGTCTCATCATTCATTTGGAATAGGAAACCCCCCAGAGTAGCCAGATCAGTTCTCACGTCTCACACCAAAGAGGGGGGCCTGGCGCTCCCTCACTTTAAGAACTACTACCAAGCGGCACAACTTTGGATCCTGAAAGAATGGCTGGGAGACAATCAGCGAACGATCTGGGTGACCCAGGACAGAGCGGTCGCAAGAACACCATTGGAGAACTTGTTGTGGAAATCAAAGCAGCATAGGCACCCGAACCTGCGCATCAGCGAGATCATGAAGGCCACATTGAATGCCTGGGACGAGCAGACATGGAAAGGACACATTACCACCGCTCCGGCCCCGTTCCCTCCAATCTGCAGGAATCCGCAGTTCCCACCAGGGACAGAGCATGGCGCATACGAGAACTGGGAGGAAGCAGGTTGTAGAAAAATCAGGGAAATGTTTGTGGACAAGGAGCTGAGATCCTTCGCCAACTGCAAAACACTATGGAACCTCACAAATGCGGATAGATATAAATATGAACAGCTCAGACACTGGCTGTCCTCACCCGAGATAACACACACAGCGATGAGGGAACTTACCGCCTTTGAAAAGTTTCTCCTTACCAACTCAGGAGACAAGAAACTAGTCTCCACTCTCTACAAGTTCATAAATACGCAGGAGGAAGGCATAAAGTGGGCATATATGACAAAAATGGGAAAAAACTCTGGGAGAGGACATCACACCACAACAGTGGCACTCGCTTTGGGCCGATATCCCCAAATTAACCCGAGCTGCCCAAACCAGAGAAATGTGGACTAAAATTATTACACAATGGCACTACACCCCAGAGATGCTATATAGCATGTTCCCACACACTTCAAACCGCTGCTGGAGAGGCTGCACAGATGTAGGCACGTGGAGACATATTTGGTGGGACTGCCCAAAGGTCAAAGGCTTCTGGACAGAAGTAATATCCAAACTAAAGACGATATTTCCTGAAGCGGAACGATTTCCAGAAAAACTATGGCTTTGCGGACTTAAAGGGCATCATGCCAAAACACTCACTAAGGCGCAATGTAGGAGTCTCATGGGCCTAGTCATAGCGGCCTGGGCCACGATCGCACAGGGATGGAAGAAGAAAGATCCACCATTCGTATACACATGGCTATATAAGGTCTGGTCCCAAAAGACCATGGAAAAGATAACACACAATATCCAAGGAACACAAGGCGCCTTCACAAAAGAATGGGGAGGGGTACTAGAATATCTCCAATCAGACTATATGGCACAGTGGTGCCCGCACTATATAAAAATATCAGATTTTTTCACGTCTTAACCGATACCGAGGACATTTGAACATGGACTTCTCTTCCGAACGGGGTGGGTGGGGGGGTGGTATGGGAAGGTTGGGGATTGTTTAACTTTGTACTATCTATGAAAACAATAAAAATATGTTTTAAAAAAAAAAGATTAAGTGCCAGCTTAATATGGTCATATGCACAGTTTCTGGAAGTGATTTGTGGATGGATGTGTGACTGTTTGAAAAGAGGCATTGAGGGAGTGTTACAAATATACAATTTAAAAGGGTAGCAGGGATGCTGTGTGTGATGGTGTGCATGTGCCATCCGGGTCTTTTAATGATCCATGGCATGGAAAGGGGACTGTGGAAATCATGGATAGTTATAAAGGCCCATTGATTATGGACCTTATTATATGCTAGAGAAATGTATTCGGGACAGAAAATTGTTTCTGTCGTTTTATATTTTTCTCTAATATACAATTGTACATTAGCACTCTGGGCGCGGGAGTCAGCCAATCAGGTGGGTAGGAAAGTGGGCTTGAACCGCTGGTACAAACCCACGTTCCAAGCGGCCTGAAGGATGGCTGTCCCTGCTGCCATATTCCTCCCCACCCTCCGTCCTATTTTGTTTTTTCACCCCTACTTTATTTCGGCAGTGGCGGGTGCTGCCACCGTATTTGCTCCTTCTCTATGCCTCCCGCAGGCCGCCATGGAAAGGGAATTACGGAGCTCCGCCTTCACTTTCAATGGTGGCCATCTTGGAAAAGGATTTTCCTTCCTACAGCGGGATGCCGCGCTCTGCCCGCTGCAGGGAGGAAAATCCTTTTTTTAGCACCCCGGGTTACCGCTTTGGCAACCCAGGGTGCTAATGGCCTTTATCCGCCATTGCAGGGGCTAACACGAGGCATAGCAGTCCAGAGCCCTCGTTATCCAACCTTGCTTCGCTTTGGGCCGATAATTTGCATTAGCAGAACACAAAATGCTAATGGAAGTGTTGGAAAATCTTATTGGGTCTATCTACTTTACTGAGAAGAAATGTAAAGTAGATGTAGTCTATAATATTATTTTTTTAGTTCTATTTTTTAACTGTGAAAGGTGGTTCCTGAAGGAACCTTTTTGTGGTGGTTGCTTTTTTTAAATTAAATGTTTTTGTTGCAGGAGAGGTCAGAAAGTAAGGTGGGGAGGGAAATGAAGGAAGGGGCACCAAGCAGTAATATGGAGGGGCAGTTGGACAGAGGAAGATGTTGTGTGTGTGTTTCATCTAAGGTAGGGGGCAGTGTTCTCATTCTCCTTGATTACAGCTTCAAAACCACTTTGAAATTGCACGCCCCTGCAGAGTGGTGTGTTGCACTATATATAGAGTACTGTTGTCTTCGAAAGATATGGATCAACAGCCTCTTTTATCGCTTCCAAGGTAGCTGGTGGGATTTTGTGTCCCACAGAAGTAGGCTGTGTGGTTACAGTATTGGTTGTGGAAGATGAGGTGGAGGAAGGCAGCCTAGTACTTGCTAAGAAAGGAACAACCTTCTGTGGCGGCGCCTGGAGGTGGTCCTTTAGGAGTACTGTCCAGGTGGTCCGCGATTGAGTACTCCGTGCATTTTACTTTTGGTAGCTTTAGCCTTTGGAACATTACCAACAATGGCAAAGAACTGCCACACCCATGATTCTCTGTGGGTGCTAGAGGTAGGCACTTCCTCTACCTCATCTTCTTGGTCCTCTTCATTGTCTTTTGAAGTACTGCACTTCGTTTGTTGTGTAGGTCCTCCAGCTGATGCCATCTTTAAGATAAATAGCAGTTTTGCTAATATTCTTCGAAGTATGTGTTCTGTGCTAGATTGTTAATGGATAATGAGTAAGAATAGGTGTAGGAGTTGTGCAAGGGTACATTTTGATGTTGAAAGTTGCTAGATCCGCAGAAATTGCAGTTCTGAACTGTCAGCGAAGCACGGAACCCAATCGCGAAGTCCGGATGCATTCACAAACAAATCATCATGCGCACACGCATGAGGTCATGTGACACTGGCCCTCATTAGGACCCTGGCGGTAAGGGGTTTACGCTAGCGTTAGCTGCGCCGACCCCTTACCGCCAATCCCGAGTTCCCAGAGCGCCATGGTCATTTTTCCGCCCGCTTTTTGCGGGCGTAAAAATCCATGGCGCTATGGGACCTTGGTGTTAATTACGCCACCGTAATTTACGGTGGCGTAATTAACTCCTTCCCCACTCCCATTATACCCTATGGGGCCGAAATGGGAATGGGGATGGGTAAATGGGTCAATGGGGACTTACCGCCCCGCCGACCTCGGAATGGGGCGGTAAGTCCACCATCCGCCATGGCGTAAACGGACTTTACGCCATGGCGGAAAAGTCCGCCGATGGCGGAAAAAATCCGCCAGGGTCGTAATGAGGGCCACTGTCTGTAAAGTCTGCAATGACGTTAGACGTTTGCGGACGTTGGCAAATGCAAAAACAGTGGAAAAAGTTGCTAAATGTGTATAGATGTCTTAAAAATGATGCTAGAAGGTGGGAAATGGCAAAGGGTTTAAGGTGAAAAGTTGTAAATTGGACACAAATGTTGCTATATTGGGGCAAGTATGATATTAGTAAATTGTAGGAAATTAGTGTGTACTGGTAAAAACCCATGAAATTCACTGAAAAAACATTGTTAAAGGGACGTTATGGTTAAGTTACACTAATAAAAACCTATCAAGTTCACTGGAAAAAAGTTGTGATATCATCTTTTCATGTCCTGAGTGTTAGTCTTAGTAGTGCACAGTGGTGGCGCGAGTTATGGTTGCTTAGCTTACCATAACTGGCGAATTACAGCGGTTTTTCGGTTTTACTTGTAACCATAACGTCCCTCTAACAAAGTTTTTTCACTGAATTTCAGCGATTTCTATCAGTGCAATTTAACCATAACGTCCCTTTAACAAAGTTTTTTCAGTGAATACATATATATATATATATATATATTGGGAAAAACCTTTGTGCTGCAGTACAAAAGACGGATTGCACTCCCAGGAGCAGCCGGGCGAGGTGGAATCCTCTGCGCTGCCTAGAAAATGACACCAAAATGCAAACAGCTGAAAATTCCAATTTTAACAAATGTGTGCCGTGGACAGAGGAACAAATGAAAGAATTATGCGTTAGCAAACCGCATAATCACGTTACAAGGTAAACTACGTCAATGTTAGATTTAAATAAACAGACATTTCTCTAAGGGTTTGGCAAGAAACGGTTTGAAATTAAACCTCTATGCTAGAGGCACATAATCTCTATGGTACAGGCACATTTCTAAATGAAAGTAGGACATCTTGTAAGGTTCAAAACCAACGCAGTTCTATGCATGTGTATGCAGGCCATCAACTATTAATTGTTGAGTAAATATAGCTATTGCTCAAAATCAGTGAAAGCCGCCGTACTGCAGATATACCAAACATAATAGCTGGAGTGCAGAGCCGTGGTGCCCCCGGTATGGGCACCTCGCATGATGTACTGACTCTGTTGCTTGTGCTAGTGACGATAATAGAGCCAGCCATTATGGTATTGGAACGGATCATGCAGCACTGGTATGAAAAATACATCGCAAAGTGCGATCAATGTGATGGTTTGGCTTATAAAGCAATGGGCCTCATTACGAGGTTGGGGGTAGCCATGGAGCTATTAGCTCCATGGCTGAATCCAAAACCCTACCGACTCCGCCCTGGTGAATGGAGCAATTACCGGTCCATTCCAAGGTTGGCGGGACCGGTAATTCCCCATTCACCAGGGCCCTTCCCCATTCCCATTTGAGCCCCCGTAGGGCTCAATGGGAATGGGGAAGGCGCTAATAACGGTACTGCAAATTGCGATACTGTTATTCGCTCCAGAGTCCCTTTGCGGGTCCCGTCCTTAACGACCTGGAAAAACCAGACGTTAAGGGAGGACCCGCAAAGGGAACTCGTAGTAGGGCGGTAAGGGATTACTGCCACCAGTGCCCTTACTGGTGCCGGTAATCCCTTACCGCCCACCTCGTAATGAGGCCCAATGCCTATGATCCATTATGTACAGATAAGCAGAATAGTGCTGGCCATGCAAATTCTAAATGACATACAGCCAACACGCTGTGCGGTAAAAATGTGCAAAATGCATGCAATTCATAAATCACCATGTATGCATTGGACAACCTGTCAATAGCATATACAAATATATTTCATTAATTCCGCACAGACAATATTAATAACAAAGTGCATAATGCATGTACAATAATATGATAAGAGTGCAAAATAGGCCTCATTTTCGTTTGCAGGGTTCTCACCATTGTAGCAAATGAGAGATATATTGCAGGACAGTTATAAAGTGCATTATGCATGCTATGTGTACAAATATGCAATAAAGTGCATTACGCATACTGGATGTGCAAACATTGCAATAAAGTGCTTTGCGCATACTAAATGTGCAAAAATGCAGTAACGTGCATAGTGCAATTGAACAAGGTGCACAAATTGCATAATATATGTTTAAACAAACAACATGATAAGGTGCTTAGTGGAGGTACCTGAATACATTATATGTATGAGGTCAAAACGTGACGTATGTTTACCTCTGAACAAACAAATCTAAAATATGAAAACCAAGTAACATTTAAAAAATCCCCAAAGTAAATATGAGAAAAAAATAAATGAAAAGGGAATTCATAAAAAAGAAAAAATAATAATTAAGACTGTTAGTGAAAATATGACACAGGTCATCTAAAAGTTTCCCTAAATGAATTAAGAAGCCAGCCAAAAAACAAAAAACAAAAGAGCAGATACTGATGATAATGCAGAGAAGAAGATAGAAGAAAAGAAAGGAAAAAACAAACCCTCAGTACATCATTGTACACCCTATATAGATCTAGAAGACCTAGGTATATGTTGTAAAAAAGAAACAGAAAATTAATACAGTTAAAGGAGATCCAAAGAATGCCAAAACATAGCAAAAGTCAATCCAAAGAAAACGTTTTTGTTGAGAACCATAGATAAGAAAAAAAAGGAGGTGAGGCCAGGGAATGCAATGACCTCAACAAATCTCTTCCAGAGCAAGGCTACACTGTAAACACATCAAATGATAGCTTATGTACCCAAAAAAGGTTTATAACTCTTCTTCCAGTTGATGTCCCATGGGTTGTTTCGTTTCAAAGTCCAATATATATTTTGTTTCCCATTGTCTCAGTTGCAATTCTCGATTGCCTCCTCTCGGTAGTTCAGAAACAGCATGTATACCAAAAACATCAAACCCATCTAGTTTGCCTATATGTACCAATATACACAAAACCAAGAAAGTTATGGTGGGTTTAAAAAGGTTTGAAAAAAAAAACCTCTCACCTGAAATATGAAAGTAGGAAAGTCCATTTGAGCCAAATCGCACATTCCACAACGCCACTTAGTAGCCATCGCTGGAAGTTCACCTCCAGTTCTGAGCCACAACAGCAAGGCATTGTGGGTATGCAAATGAGCTCAAATGCAAACCTTTTTCTCCAGGAAATTGGCTCTGTCTAAGAGGACAGTTCTACTTTATACACATCTTAATCAGCCCAGAACAGACATTTGAAAGGCTGCCAAGACAGCTACATACTGGTTTCACCCTTATTAGGGATCATCAGTGCAATATAGTCCTGACATCCTTGTGGTTGGAGCATGTGGCCATGTTTTTACAACACCAAGAACCTTATGGTGGGTTGAGAGTGAGACGTTCCCTGCAAACCTAACGACTACAGGTACCATAATTACTTGCAGCAGAATCAACTTTGATTGATGACAACTGCACTGGTTCTTTGCTGCAAGTGAGACTGCCTCCCTGATGATGTGATAAGCACAGAAACCGGTCGGAGGAGACCAACAGTAGCTGTGGAGGTGAATTGTGCAGGGAACCAGAGTGCGCCCTTTCCATCTAATGCTGTTTATGTTTAAGGTACTCTGGAGGGTGGAAGCTCCAGGGTCTTAAAGTGTGCTGCACCAATGTGAAATATGCCTGTCGTTGGCGTGTCACACTGTAGGCTACTCCCCTCCCTCCCCAACTGTGGGTGCTTGGGAGTGAGCAGGTTCCCTGCAAACCTAATGACTACAGCTACCATCATTCCTTGCAGCAGAAACATACACTGTGTATTGCTTGAACTGGGGAATCTGACCCAGTTTCTGGCCTTCTCAGTAGCAGGAATAACCGAATGGTGTCCGGGTCCATGCATAGTTTCTATGAGAACAGCTTCTATACAAAATGTACATGTACATTTAGAATATGTACATTACACACTCTAAGAATCAATGTAAAGCTTCTATTCTAAATGTACATGCATAATATATACATTACACCTGCTCAGAATCAATCGACTGCTTTGTGCCCAATAAAATCAAATGCTAGACACTTACACACCATACACCCATATGCCTTACGCCACACAGTCTAATGACACACACTCTTACGGCACCTGGTTCTATGACACATGTTCCTACGATAGAACCTCCAATGACAAACACTCTTATGATACATGTTCCTACTACACACAAACCTACAACACATGCTTCTATGGCACATGCTCCTATGACATAAGTTCCTATGATGAATGCTCTTATGATCAACACATACTCCTTCGACAGACACCCCTACAACACACGCTCCTACTACAAACGCTCCTAAGACATTCGCTCCTAAGACATAAACTCCTATGACACATTCTCCTCTGAGACAGGTTCCTACGCACCAGGGTCTAACAGCACAGGCTCATATAATACATGATCCAATGACACACACTGCTACTACTCACACCCCCTACAACACATGCTCTTATGTCACACATCATATGCTCTTACAACACACAAAAATGTATGACACACACACTTACAACGCAAACTTAGGCCACATGCTGTAATGCAACATGCTCTTACGCCACACATGCTTATGGTACCTGTTCTTACAGCACACACTTGTATTACAAAAACACTCTGAATCAATGTACAACTTCTATACAAAATGTACAGGTACATGAAGAAGATGTACATGTTGTAAATGCATGCTACTGTATGCATGAAAAGTACTGCATGCATGTGGTAAATGTAAAGTGTATGGTTCATATGACATATGCTCATTCGCTAATACAGTCATACTGAAAACACTCATACTGCATTCACTAACACTGCATACACTCACATGCTCTCCATTAAAAAACTCGGATAGATAAAAAAAACTTTTTAAACAAGAGTTAAGGTTAATCTAACAAAAAGTAAAGTGTACCAAGAGTGAGAATAACAGTGTTATAGGACTGATACTCTACCACTACAAATTCAACCATGAAACTCAAAGTACAAACACTCACTTCATACCACTACACATCAAGCATCACACTAATTTCAACTACAATATAACACAAACATATTTAAGAAATTTAAATTTAAAGTAATATATTAATGTATTGATAACACGAAAGTATACTTGTACACACTTCCTCAATTTCTGGTGATTTTCGTTATGATACCGAGAAATATTTTGAGCAAGTACATAAAAGTATTCATGTTATAACATGTAAATTGTGTTGGTAGTTTATTTAAATCTCAATATGCATAAAGCTTACACCACTGAACTTCTAGGCAACTTAAAGTTTTGCTTTTTTAATTTAACTCTTTTGAAAAGGTGTCTATTAACACTGGAGGTAAGGGACAGCTGTATGATGTAGAGGCTGTCAAACATATTACAATAACATTTTCAAAAAGATGTATCATGTATATTTTATTTAAATAAAACAAATAACCATAACACAGTTACATCCTACATTAATATATTAAATTCATTAATATAACTACATATATAAAAAAAACAATAGTACTTCAAGTCATTTAGGAAAAAACCATGTAACTGTACAAAAAAATTGAAATTATTTTGAAAAAAAACCCTTTACAAACGAGGTAAGGTTAAAAAACAAAACCTCAAAGTCTGCAAACATTAGAAATAATGACCCTAAGTCAAATATAAATGTAACCTTAACTCACCCCAAATTTAAAACTACTAAAAAGTACATTAAATGTACACACACATAATACATTTTAAAAGAATGCATACAATATTTTTGGAATACAAAATTACTATATAGCAACACACTTAAATGATAATGTACACAAGCATAATTCCTCCCAAAAAGTGCAGAACATTTTATAACTAATACATCAGAATTAACCATAAACCTACAATTACAATATATACATAAACATTCAAATGTCATACTTTACATAATATCAATTAAAAGGTCCATGTAATCATGGACAATAAGCTATTAAACTTACAGTGGTGATGTAATTTATTTTACAGGTGACTATTGATGTGACCACTAGACTGTAAGATATGATACAAAGTACCTGATACGTACTTTATAAAGATTTTGTAGGTAAGAAAGGAGTTCCGTGACCAAATAGAGGAAGGAGGCTGAAGGTCCTTTATAAGGCCATTGAACTCCTGAGTGACTTGCAATATCCTTTTTATGTACAGTAGGCTTCTATTTCTCCAAATAATAAATGGCTAGACACTGTTATCCCTTTTAATACTGTCATGAGGAGAGGTGAATGGAAGGTTTGGTCCCGTTGGAGAAGCCATTAGATTGTTCCATCACGTCACTCAGAGCAGCAGTCTAGTGGTTACGTTCTTTCCTCTTTATACTCTGGGAAGTCACGCCCCCCCTCTGCGTGTTGCAACTGTTCGCGTTTCTTTGCTCTGTTGGTTCCCTCACGTTCCAGCCTACTCCCTCTTGTGACATATCAGTCTTTACCGATTCTTTCTTGCTTTTGCCTTTCATTCCTTTGTTTCACCGCCTTGTCTCTTTCCCTTGTTTTTCTTACCGCAGGTCCCCTCCGCTCCTGCTCTTTTCTCGCCATGCTCAGCATCTTACGTTTCTGCTTTACTTTTGCTTGCCCGCCTTGCGGTTCTATTCTCTTTATCTCTCTCTCACTATCAGTATCCCTAGCTCTTTCGTTTGTCTACCTTTCTTTCACATTATTTCTGCTCTGTTCCGTCACCATTTTTGGTAAGGTTATTTTCCTGTTTACTTTCCGTTTTCAGTGCTGTTGTTAGCTGGCACACCTGCCATCAGAAAGCTCTGGTTTCTCCTGCCTTTTACCTTAGGTGAACTGAGCCTCTTGGGAAGCTTTCTTTATTGGTTGATGCTTTCCTATTGGTTTTTCTGGTCCTTACTACTTACGTACTTGTTTCTTTGGTCAGCACTGTCCTCTTTGTTTCTCCATTTCGTTTCTACCATTGCCTCCTTCAATACTTACGATGTTGGGCTCTTCATATCCATTGAAGCCATTACCTGCCAGTCCACCTTTGGATTGTTTCGAGGACTCAGTCTTCTGTGAAGGAGAGGATAAAATGAACTCCTCTACTTATTGAATTAATTTTCCAGTAAAGGACAAACAGGGTTTTTTTATGCCACCGGCTTTTTCCCCTCTCTGGGCTGCGCAGAGGGATTGTCATTCTTGTTGCATACTGTTTCTCAGCACAACGACAGTGCGAGTTCTCGGAACGGAACAAGCCTCTTCTCCAAAAAAGGAGCTCCTGACAAGAACACTACAGAGCCTTCCGGATCGGACTTATCTTCCAGTGACACTGACACTGAAACACAGGTGAGCCCCCCTTTTGATGACAAATACCTCGCCTCATCTAATGTAAGAGATCTTCCAGTTGTAGGTACATGCAATCAATGTAGCATCTGTTTGGATTTAAAAAAAAGCACTAATAGGAAGCTTGAAATGTTTGTAGAAAATACATCTAAAAAATGTGTTATGGTTTGAAATAATGTATTACTTTCAGATGGATTTCCCCGCTCCCATGTGAAATTAGAACAGTGCACATAAGAAGCATGCTACCATGAACAGTACCTTATCAATTAATGGCTGTAAAGTGTCAAAGGGATTTTAAAAGAAAGGGATCTGAAAAGCTTCTAACAGCTTTAATTAAGTGCTGCAGTGATAGCTGGGATTTTGCACCTCCAACAGCAGGCATTGTGCTGTCACAAATGAAATGCAATAACAGATTACAGTATGTGATGAATCTAGTGAGATCATCCATAAGATCCCGACATGGGCCTCTTTTCATGTGGCCAGGGAAAGGCAGCAGCTACCTGATCCTGACACTGGGGGTGGTATTATGCGGGAGGATCACATAGGAGGGGACTCGTGTCAGGGGGAGCGGGACACCTCTCTAAATGATTCCCATAATATTTCTAAAGCCTAAATGGCTTGTTGTAAACAAACTGACAATTCTGCTCCAAAACAACTAGTTTTCAAGTCCCATAATGCCCATAGTACTGGGATGAAGAAAAGGCACTCAGAGTTGATGTTGTATTATGAGCGGTCTATTGGTTATGGCAGAAAGCACCTGAGAGGGACCTTTTATATATAAATGGGCTTCAGGTGCAGAAGCAGGAGGAAGCTGATGGTGCAGTTGTGGCGGCAGCAGGAAGCTGTGCGGGAGATGCTGTTGATGCTGGGGCACCATGGCCATGCAGAGAATGCGCAGCGGGAACAGTTCTGAAGCAATCCATGCCGTGTGGGAGAGGAGCTCCTGACACGCCGTGATCTGCTCTGGTACTGAAGTAGAACCAGAGATCACACAGAGCTACCAGAGGTACTCTGAAGGACTGCACGGACCGCAGTAGTCAAACCAGAGCTGGCAGAAGCAGGGGCAGTGGCGCCCCCAGACATTTTTCATAGGGGTGGCCTGATGAGGCCACAGGAAATCATGGGGTGGCACACAGGGTGCAACACAGGGGCGGATCTAGTCTCAACATTTTGGCAGGGCTAGATGGCAGTTTGAAAACTGTTAGCGAGACGGGACATTAAACCTATTGCGCTACTGAAACCCCCCACTTCCAAACCCCCATCCTCCAAGCCCATGAGGCTGAGTAGATATCTCGCCTTCCTTTGGCCCATTAGATCCATCTTTCAACCCAACTCACCAGAGGCATAGCCATTATTATGTAACAAGTGGTGCCTGTGCTAATGGCGTAGGGGCCACATTAAGAAGAGCCTGTGGAAGGAAGGGCACTTGTTCTGCCCCCAGCCAAATGCATAGGAGTGACAAGAGAGAAGTGAGGGAGGGCAAAATAATCAAGGGGGGTTTGTCCCCTTGAGAAAAGGTTTTAAATAATGGGTTAAAATAGGGCATTTTACAGTACACTTTGTGATAAATTAGGTAAAAAGCCACACAGTTTACAATCGGTTTTGTAGGGTAAGACATAAAAAGTATGTTACATGCCAAGCCACCAACAATGCACAGGAGCATTTTCAAGCACATTTTCATAATGCCTTTGTCCGCTATATGCCAGTACTCTGCAAGTGTAAAAAAGCATTTTCATATTGATTGTGCTCACACATGTCCATTCTGGTGCCCCTATATATGCCAGTATTCTCACATGGGAAAATACTAGTGTTTGCTTTGACGATAATGCCAGTAATGATACTATAACAAAGCATTTTTATGCTGGCTCTCCCAATACATGCCAGTATCCCCATGTAAGAACATACTGCTGTTGGCGTTGCCTTAATGCCAGTGAAAAAAAAGCCATGCCACAGTAAGAAAATATATCCTTGCTGGCACCCCAAATCCCCCACTCCACCTATAAGAACACTCATGTTGTAATCATGTTGTATTTGCTCCCTAACGGCAGAAAAAACTGTCATGACA
Source organism: Ambystoma mexicanum (assembly GCF_040938575.1). Classification (NCBI taxonomy): domain Eukaryota; kingdom Metazoa; phylum Chordata; class Amphibia; order Caudata; family Ambystomatidae; genus Ambystoma; species Ambystoma mexicanum. The sequence continues at coordinate 937,602,482 of NC_090934.1, read as the reverse complement.
CAGTAAAAAAACATAGCCTTGCAGGCAGCACAAATGCCCCCACCCCAATGTAAGAATGCTTATGTTGCCTTTGGCCTTAACACCAGTAATAAACTGCAATTCCACAGAAAGAAAACATGCTCTTGCTGGCTAGCCGGTAAGATAGCTCAGCGGGTTGGGCACATGCTTTTGTAAACCGAGTGTGATTCGCAGGTTCAAATCCTGGCAAGGCCAACTCGGCCTTTCATACTTCAAACTGGCCCTCCTCCACAGACCTCGTACTATTATGTTGCTTTTGCACCTTGTTAACTCTTACTGTGTACTGTAGTGTTTTCCCTGCTCACCAAGTTGTACCACCGCTGTCATACTTACGGGTTTGGGCGATGTCAATAAATGCAATAAATAAATAAAGCTCATTAAATGAGTGCAAACTTCGGCTGGGTGATACATCTGATGTAAATATGTTTTCTGTACATCGCTTTAGCGAAAGCGCGATATAAATAGCATATCATCACACAAATCCCCCCCATATAAGAACACTTATGTTCCATGCATCATGTTATATTCCCCCATGTAAGGATATGTATGTTACCTTTGACCTTAAACACCAGTAAAATAAAGACCCAAGTCAAAATATGGATACATACCCTCCCCATGTAAGAACACTCATCATGTTGCCTTTGACCTTAATGAGACTACAACATTCCATGCCACAGTAAGACCCAGACAGGCAAGCACCACTGTAGCATTCATTTAGACTGTGCGCTCATTAACACGCACAGTCATACCATTCACACAGTCGTACTGCATTCATTCATAGGTGTGCACTTGCAGACACCGCATAGCATACAAACATACAACCATTTACATACTCCCTCGCATGCATAAATTCATACATGCATAAATTCATACATGCATGCATACATACAATCCCTGCATGCACACAAATATACTTTTTTTTGTTAATGGTAATTATTGAAAGCATGGGCCATGTAAAGGCTGAGCCAGCAGTTATGATTCAAGGTGCAACATGGGGGTGGAGGGAGTCCTACTGATGGGGTGGCAGGCTTTTGTCCTCAGCCTCTACCCTTCACTTCAATGCCTGTTTTCTCACCTTGGAGAGCAGTGTATTTGTTTAAGTAAATACACCGCTCTCTGAGTTGAAAAATGAGACAGGTTCTTGCCGGCTGGGCCCGGGCTGGCCATAACAGCAGTGATACCTGCTGCTAGTGATAGCGCCGGAACTGGCAGATCGGATTCTAAGCTTCTAAATGTGATTTGAAAACTCTACGCCTGTAGTGTAGTGTTTGTTTATGACATCAGAACTGGCCGATGGCATGGTTCTCCTTGAATGTTCATATCACATGTAATCCTTAAAGTATGAACACTTACGGACACATGGGAGAAGCTTGTAGCCCCCATGGATCCTTTATGTATTGTGTGGCTCCGAATTTCACCCGCTCTGTATTCTAAAGGCCTAATTCACAGAAGTGTTTTATAATAGGAAAACCCCATTGGAAAATGCTCTGTGAAGGATGTAATAACCCAGCTCAGGTGCTCATTTTATGGACATTGGAGCGTGGTTGGCCGGCCCTGTTGGGATTTAAACCAATGGCTGCAGGTTGCAATCGGATCTCCGAGGCGAGTTGGCTGAACACATTTAGGGGAGCCATAGGGGACCTCTTGCTCCCCCTCCTCTGGAGTATCTGAGCAATGTTTTTAAAAGCAACATGTGCATGTGTCAAGAGGAAACCATCAAAAGGTGTGCTGTTCATATACAAATCTATGGTCTACATCATATACACGTGTAATTTTTCCATCTCCACTGTTGTAAAATAGTAAATTGACTTTGTTCATGCAACATAATAATATAGACTTGTAGCCGTACAGGCTCCTTTAATATATCTATATATTGCCCGTACAAAATTCCACTCACTCCTCAGCTATTGCTACCCCTAGGGAATAGGCTGGGAGCGGCATAGGGGATAACGCACGCCCACTGTGCGTTATATAGGCAGTGTAAGTGGTGTAGGTATGAAAATCCAGGGTGCTGGATACGTGTGGGCATTATTCATTGTAAAGCCAAACTGCACATTGCTATTCCTTTGAAGCAGTCAGCGGTAGCATTGAAGTTAGGGACATGGAGAAGCACATTAGACTATATCTGCAGGTAGTAAGGTGGTTCATATAGTTTTCTATGCAGCCACAAAACCCCCGCCAATCGCTGTTATGAAGCCTTTGTTTCTCTGCAAACTTCCACGATGTTACTGTTTAGCACAGCTCATCTACAATCGCAGTAATACATACCATGTCCCAACGGCTGTTTAGGGTTATGTAAAAAAAATCCAGATTTGAAAACCAGTTTGTAATCTTGCTCAGAGAGAGCATTCATGCAAAATCCAGTGGCCTGTGCACTGCCGGCGCCCGGATGCAACACAGCCTAAGCCAGCACGAGCCAAAGCAGAAATGCACACGCTCAGGCTGTGTTTATTTCTGGGTCGATCGACTGGCACTGAGCATGTGCGATCATCAAAAGGGGACAGGGCCACCTTTGCTCTCTGACTCTCCAGTTCAGTCCATTGCGGGCCGAGCTTGCGCCAAGAAAAAAGCACACAAAAAATACTTTTTTTTGCACTGAACTGGGCATTTTATTACTGTCCATGCACAGTTCAGTGCGAAAAAAAAGAATTTTATTTTGCTTTTTTCACAGGGTGGCCAATGGGGGGGCTAGCCTTTTTATAAGGGTGGCATGGCCCCCTTGGCCACCCCTTGGAGGCAACCCTGAGCAGAGGTGACCCCAGGGTGCTCTGAAGGAGACCGCTAGGGGAATGTAATACTTTTGAATACCAAATGAATTAACTGATGTAAACTGGGCGCAACCCTCCTAATAAGGGATACCAGTTAGGGGACCATTGTAACCCGCATTGCCAAAGCCAGAGAAAAGGGATATCAAGGCAAACTGGGCGCAACTCTCCTAACAAGGGATACCAATTAGGGGACCACTGTAACCCGCATTGCCAAAGGGATATCAAGGCAAACTGGGTGTGACTGTCCTAACAAGGGATACAATTGGGATGGAGATAATTGTAACCCACATTGCCAGCAACCAGGAGGTTGCATAACCAGAAAACAAAGGCCGTAGGAGCAAAGCCCTCCTTGTATGAAAGACCAAGGGAAGAGAACTGAAAATTGCATTGCCTTCAGCCAAAAGGCAAGCAAAAGAGCAATTATCCTTTTTATGGAATACCAATTTGCGGAAGAGATGTAACCCACTTTGTTGAGAGTGAGGATACTATAAAGAGAAGCAGTTGTTGATTCAAACCTCCTCATTTATGATCATGGTTTGGAGAGTTTTGGAACAAACATTACCACAGAGTACAATTGTAGTAATAGGAGTTTTATCCTGACAGGTGAGTGAACCGGGAAAGGGACCAATTGTAGTTAGTTCTGGCAGGTGAGTATACCAGGAAAGAAGAAGATCATTAAGGGGGTAATTCATAGAATTCAGCGGACAAGTGGCGCACGCGGCTGGCGCACAGTGTGCGCGTGCGAATCCCTGCGCCAGCCGCGTGCGCAAGAATCCATTTCCGCGCACAGCGTATTCATGGATTCCAGCCACCAAAACCAGCAGTGGCGCACAGTGGCGCAGCGACCCTGCAGCAGCGCCAGTTACGCCCCCAAGAACGCCTCTCGCGCAGGGAAAAGCCATCAATATACCCAATCCAGCGCAAAGGGCTGCGCTAACCCTGTACCAGCACAGCAAGCGGGCTACGTGTATCACTGGGGTGCGCGGGAAGTACCTCATGCGATTGGCCCCGTGCAAGCAGGGTACGCGTATTTCAGGGGTGCGTGGGAAGTTCTACACGCGATTTCATCATGGTATGTGTATTTCAGGGGTGCGCGGGAATTTCCACACGCGATTGGGCCCGTGCGAGCAGGGTACGCGTATCTCAGGGGTGCGCGGGAAGTTCCACACGCGATTCCATCAGGGTACGTGTATTTCGGGGTGCGCGTGAAGTTCCACACGCGATTCCATCAGGGTACGTGTATTTCGGGGTGCGCGTGAAGTTCCACACACGATATCAGCAGGGTACGTGTATTACAGGGTGCAGGGGAAGTTACACACGCGATTCCAGCAGGGTACGTGTATTTCAGGGGTGCGCAGGAATTTCCACACGCGATTGGGCCGTGCGAGCAGGGTACGCGTATCTCAGGGGTGCGCGGGAAGTTCCACACGCGATTCCTTCAGGGTATGTGTATTTCGGGGTGCTTGTGAAGTTCCACACGCGATTCCATCAGGGTAGGTGTATTTCGGGGTGCGTGTGAAGTTCCACACGCGATATCAGCAGGGTACGTGTATTCCAGGGGTGCGCAGGAAGTACCACACGCGATTCCATCAGGGTACGTGTATTTCAGGGTGCAGGTGGAGTTACACACGTGATTTCATCATGGTACGTGTATTTCAGGGGTGCGCGGGAATTTCCACACGCGATTGGGCCCGTGCGAGCAGGGTACGCGTATCTCAGGGGTGCGCGGGAAGTTCCACACGCGATTCCATCAGGGTACGTGTATTTCAGGGTGCAGGGGAAGTTGCACACGCGATTTCAGCAGGGTACGTGTATTCCAGGGGTGCGCAGGAAGTTCCACACGCGATTCCATCAGGGTACGTGTATTTCAGGGTGCAGGGGAAGTTGCACACGCGATTTCAGCAGGGTACGTGTATTCCAGGGGTGCGCGGGAAGTTCCACACGCGATTCCATCAGGGTACGTGTATTTCAGGGTGCAGGGGAAGTTCCACACGCGATTTCAGCAGGGTACGTGTATTCCAGGGGTGCGCGGGAAGTTCCACACGCGATTCCATCAGGGTACGTGTATTTCAGGGTGCAGGGGAAGTTCCACACGCGATTTCAGCAGGGTACGTGTATTTCAGGGGTGCGCGTGAAGTTACACACGCGATATCAGCAGGGTACGTGTATTTCAGGGTGCAGGGGAAGTTACACACGCGATTTCAGCAGGGTACGTGTATTCCAGGGGTGCGCGGGAAGTTCCACACGCGATTCCATCAGGGTACGTGTATTTCAGGGTGCAGGGGAAGTTCCAGACGCGATTTCAGCAGGGTACGTGTATTTCAGGGGTGCGCGTGAAGTTCCACACGCGATATCAGCAGGGTACGTGTATTTCAGGGTGCAGGGGAAGTTACACACGCGAAATCAGCAGGGTACGTGTATTCCAGGGGTGCGCGGGAAGTTCCACACGCGATTCCATCAGGGTACGTGTATTTTGGGGTGCGGGGGAAGTTCGACACGTGATTCCATCAGGGTACGTGTATTACAGGGGTGCGCGGGAAGTTCCACACACGATTCCATCAGGGTACGTGTATTTCAGGGTGCAGGGGAAGTTCCAGACGCGATTTCAGCAGGGTACGTGTATTTCAGGGGTGCGCGTGAAGTTCCACACGCGATATCAGCAGGGTACGTGTATTTCAGGGTGCAGGGGAAGTTACACATGCAAAATCAGCAGGGTACGTGTATTCCAGGGGTGCGCGGGAAGTTCCACACGCAATTCCATCAGGGTACGTGTATTTTGGGGTGCGGGGGAAGTTCGACACGTGATTCCATCAGGGTACGTGTATTACAGGGGTGCGCGGGGAGCACCACACGTGAATTGCACGTGTGGGCCCTCCCAGGTGTTCCCTCTACACCCTCCACGGCACCTGCAGGTGGCTCACACCACAGGGGCCTACCCTGCACATGTCCAGCAGGCACCCCATCCACCATGGCCATGCCCCCCAGCCAACCCACATGTCAACTTGCACTACTGCCCACCAACGCATGTCCCCCTGCACCCCCAGCCACCAGGGGCACCAACCACCAGGCCCCCACCCATGTCTTCCACCACCCCCACGCCCCAGTC